>NC_090931.1:28028032-28332884 GCF_040938575.1 Ambystoma mexicanum
CAGTGAGCCCCAGGGCTGGGTATGTGCCGTGTGAGCTCTGGGACTGGGTATGTGCCATGTGAGCCCCTGGGCTGGGTATGTGCCATGTGAGCCCATGGGCTGGGTATGTGCCAGTGAGCCCCAGGGCTGGGTATGTGCCATGTGACCCCCTGGGCTGGGTATGTGCAAGTGAGCCCCAGGGCTGGGTATATGTTGTGTGAGCCCCGGGGCTGGGTATGTGCCAGTGAGCCCCAGGGCTGGGTATGTGCCGTGTGAGCTCTGGGACTGGGTATGTGCCATGTGAGCCCCTGGGCTGGGTATGTGCCATGTGAGCCCATGGGCTGGGTATGTGCCAGTGAGCCCCAGGGCTGGGTAGGTGTGCAGTCAAAATGTCGAATGAATAATTTCAAATGCATTAACTTCGAAGAAAAAAAATGTCGAAAAAAAAAATGTTGAATATTTTATTTTTATTTGATATGTTTTTTTGGGGGTTTAGATAGTAAAATAAGGGTTATTAAAAAAAACAGAGGGTTGGGGGGAACCAGCCCCATAATTTTTTTGTTAAAAAAAACAAAAATTGTGACATTTTTGTTTTCCACATTATTGATTCGACAATAATGCATTTGAAATTATTGATTTCGAAAATATGACTATAAACCAGCTGGTATATGCCATGCGAGCCCAAGGGCTGGGTATGCTTTGTGAGTCCTGGGGCTGGGTATGTATCATGTGAGCCCAGGGGCTGGGTATGTGTTGTGTGAGCCCCAGGGCTGGGTATATGCCATGTGAGCCCCAGGGCTGGGTATATGCCATGTGAGTCCCAGGGCTGGGTATGTGCCAGTGAGCCCCAGGGTTGGGTATGTACCATGTGAGCCCAGGGGCTGGGTATGTGCTGTGTGAGCCCCAGGGCTGGGTATATGCCATGTGAGCCCCAGGGCTGGGTATTTGCTTTGTGAGCCCCAGGGCTGGGTATGTGCCAGTGAGCCCTGGGGCTGGGTATGAGCCATGTGAGCCTGGGGCTGGTAATGCCCCAGTGAGCCCCAGTACTGGGTTTGTGCTGTGTGAGCTCCAGGGCTAGATATATGCCAGTGAGCCCGGGGCTGGGTATGTGCTGTGTATGCCCCAGGGCTGGGTATGTGCCCTGTGAGCCCCGGCGCTGGGTATGTCCCTTGTGAGCCCCAGGGCTTGGTTTGTGCCAGTGAGCCCCAGGGTTGGGTATGTACTATGTGAGCACAGGGGCTGGGTATGTGCCAGTGAGCCCCGGAGCTGGGTATGAGCCATGTGAGCCTGGGGCTGGTAATGCCCCAGTGATCCCCAGGGCTGGGTTTGTGCTGTGTGAGCTCCAGGGCTAGATATATGCCAGTGAGCCCGGGGCTGGGTATGTGCTGTGTATGCCCCAGGGCTGGGTATGTGCCCTGTGAGCCCCGGCGCTGGGTATGTCCCTTGTGAGCCCCAGGGCTTGGTTTGTGCCAGTGAGCCCCAGGGTTGGGTATGTACCATGTGAGCACAGGGGCTGGGTATGTGCCAGTGAGCCCCGGAGCTGGGTATGAGCCATGTGAGCCTGGGGCTGGTAATGCCCCAGTGATCCCCAGGGCTGGGTTTGTGCTGTGTGAGCTCCAGGCCTGGGTATGTGCCCAGTGAGCCCCAGGGCTGGGTTTGTGCCAGCGAGCCCCAGGGCTGGGTATGTGCCAGTGAGCCCTGTGGCTGGGTATGTGCCATGTGATCCCAGTGGCTGGGTATGTGCCAGTGAGCCCCGGGTCTGGGTATGTGCCAGTGAGCCCTGTGGCTGGGTATGTGCCATGTGAGCCCAGGAGCTGGGTATGTGCCAGTGAGCCCCAGGGCTGGGTATGTGCCGTGTGAGCCCCAGGGCTGGGTATGTGCCCTGTGAGCCCCGGTGCTGGGTATGTGCCCTGTGAGCCCCAGGGCTGGGTTTGTGCCAGCGAGCCCCAGGGCTGGGTATGTGCCAGTGAGCCCTGTGGCTGGGTATGTGCCATGTGATCCCAGGGGCTGGGTATGTGCCAGTGAGCCCCGGGGCTGGGTATGTGCCAGTGAGCCCTGTGGCTGGGTATGTGCCATGTGAGCCCAGGAGCTGGGTATGTGCTTTGTGAGTCCTGGGCTGGGTATGTGCCAGTGGGCCCCAGGGCTGGGTATGTGCCAGTGAGCCCCGGGGCTGGGTATGTGCCAGTGAGCCCTGTGGCTGGGTATGTGCCATGTGAGCCCAGGAGCTGGGTATGTGCTTTGTGAGTCCTGGGCTGGGTATGTGCCAGTGGGCCCCAGGGCTGGGTATGTGCCAGTGAGCCCCAGGGCTGGGTATGTGCCAAGGGAGGTTTCAGGAACGTGTCTTCGGCCCACTCCGCACATGCTGAGTCTGCATGGAGGCCGAGCGACACTGCATTATCCGATCAAGCCATTAAGAAAAGAACATTAAGGAGCCCTCGCCGAGGCCGGGGAGCTATTGAAGATTGCGCGCGTTAAATCCCAAGAAATCCCCACAGCTTCCTCGGGTCACCCCTTTAAATGGAAGGATCGGGGATTAGGGAGCAGGCAGAGGGTGGACTGTGGAAAGTAGGCGTAGGAGAAGAGCGACGGGAGATGGAGGAGTGGGGAAGGGACAGAAGGCAGGAAGGTAAGAGGTAGAGGGAAGAGAACGGGAGAAGGAGAGATGCACGTGAGCTAAGGGCGCAAAATACGAAGAGAGAACAGAGTGTGAAGCGAGAAAGAGTATCGAAAACATTGTGAGCGGGCACTGAGAAGTATAAGTGGCCTGGAAACAAGGACATGGGACGAAGAAAGGAAGGAAGGAAGGAAGGAAGGAAGGAAGAAAGAAAGAAAGAAAGAAAGAAAGAAAGAAAGAAAGAAAGAAAGAAAGAAAGAAAGAAAGAAAGAAAGAGAAAGAAAGAAAGAAAGAAAGAAAGAAAGAAAGAAAGAAAGAAAGAAAGAAAGAAAGAAAGAAAGAAAGAAAGAAAGAAAGAAAGAAAGAAAGAAAGAAAGAAAGAAAGAAAGAAAGAAGCAAAAGAGAGAGAGCCCCGAAACAGTGCAAATCATAAACAGGCAATCGAGGGAACTATTTTGAGGCCAATAGACTGGGGCGGCCATCAGAAAAGAGAGTTATGAGTGACAGCAAAGAGCAGCCGGACAATCGGAGGGGACAGGAGCAATAAGAGAGAGGGGAACACATATGAAGAATGGGGGAGGAGCGTGATAAGAGGCGTTATGTTCTCTAAGCTCTCACCCCTTCTATTACTTCTATTATCAGCAGCACTAATGCCTCCACACCTTTTTCTTGGCTCACCTGTGGATAGCGCAGGCCGAGCTTAAGCAACTCTGTGAGCGCTGCCGGGGATTCAACATTTACAAGTGCTCCTGCAAAGGCACTAGGAAGTGGCACTGTAATGCATGAAGCACCGCATCAGACACCGAATACTCAAAGAAATAAAGCCAACACAGTTGATAAGCAACGAAGAGCAAACACGAGGTTCCCAAAAAAGGAAATGTTTTTTGAGTTAGGGGAAACACATCAGTACCTTAATCAAGCTAACCGAGTCACTAATTTGCGAGATTTCGTGATCTCGACCACTTCCTCTGGCAGGGATGAAATGAAGCCTTTGAAAAACATTTCAGCATTAATGCTTAAACACCGGCTCCTGGCATTCATTTTTCCTTATATGTGTGTGAGGAAATCGACCATCCACACAGTGGGTATGTGCTCACCTGCGCTTTTTTGATATTTTAAATGAAATTCATTGATTGATGGTAGATCAACCTCTGGAAAATGTGTGGGGCTAATCGGCACACATTTCCTATCATCACCACACGACATACAGATAGACCTGTGTACGTGGAGACAACTTACAGGCGTAGTTCCCCTGTCATATTTAGTTGGATTATGAAAGCCAAGAATACATCGAGGCATCTCAGAAGGGGGAAGGCAAAACCTTCCTCCTGCCATGGCCTGCCTAATTAACTAACAAAGGCTCCCTGGATCCGTCCTGGCTGTTTGTTTACCCTCTGCAGACGAGGGCAGTAATTTGCATAATTAACATACTAATAGAGTATACATCAAACAGGCTCATATGGGCCTGGCTGCAGAGGTTAACAAAGGAAACAGGAAACCACAACACACTTTGATATGCACTGTGTCATCCTGAAGCCAGGTCACCCCTCTCAGTATCAAGGGCAGTGACCTGTCATGTCTGGGACTATGTGCTTACAGTCGGCAACCCCTGGAGGTGCACCACATACAGAAGGTACGAGTATGTGGACTGATGGAGAGAGAAAGTCTGTTCTCGCCACAAGCATCCAGGGAGACATGCCGCCTTAATCAGGAACCGCAGAGAGCTCAATTAACCAGAGACCCTGTGATCCACAACAGACAGGAAGATGGGTATGGCTTAGTATTATTACATGTTCTCATCCATTTACCTTTTCTGTTGCAAAACACTCTGGTTATTACCTCATGCATACAACAGATTGGTGGTGGAGACCCAGGATTGGTTTATTAAGGTAGGCTTTGCCTAAATCAATCACTGTAGCCCACTTGGCTTTAAAAGAGGGCTGCACCTCTCTTTTTCACAGATCAGAAGACTTTGCAAGGGGTAACAAGAAGAACACATTTGGACCCTCGCTGAAGGTACAGTCTGCCTTACAGCTTTCGGAGGTTAAGGAAGACCAGGATTTCCAAAGAGGGAAGCAAGATCCCTCCCATAAAAATCTCCAGGGAACAGAGGGAGATGCTGATTCCAGAGGACCCACCATCAGCTCCAGAACCGGTACCCAGCCAGCACACATCATGTCCTGCTAGGTTCTGCTAGCAAACTTCCTAGATGGGAAGTGCCAGAGAGTCTCTGAACCAAACCAAGAAAAAGGCCATTGCCTGCAACACTCTCCTCAGCTTTGGGTCATCTGCCTTAAAGGACATGAACCCAGTGAAGAAGCTAGGAGGAGTGCATCGACAAGCATCAACTACCGTCCGCCTTAAAGGACATTTTTTCGAGCCAGTCAAGCCCCTCGTGCTGCAACACGACTGCACCGCTGACTGTTCTCACACTCCAGACGCTAACCTCATCCGAGACGCGTCGACCAGTATTTCATACCCATGATCCAGCACTGAGACAACAATTCCTTACCCTGTGCTGCCATGTAGGCCAGCCTGCAGCCATCCATCAAGCCTCGCTAGGTTGAACTGCCTGCCGCCAGATAACCGCAGCTGTCTCCCATCTTGAACTCTGTCGCAGAATCTGCAAAGCGCCCTGAAACCGACCAAGAACTTCTACAAGCCCAAGGTACATTGTGGTTCTGTCTGCCTGGTCCTTCCCTGAAGTTAGCTAGTGACATTTTATGACCCATTGGTTTGTGCTGAAACCATGTATCCTTGAAATATTGTGATCAATTACTTTACCGACTTCCCTCCTGTCAGTATCCAGAGTGAATCCCTTTTCCTTCTTGAAACAGTATGTCCTCTGTGTTCCTTTTGTATTTTGTATTGTGCTAGAACTGTCTGTTGTAGGAATAATAAAGTTGATATTTGTATACAACCTTGATTGGACAGTCCCTTTTATCATTGGGTAATAATTGTATTTTCTCTGTGTTGCAACTAACCAACGATCCATGACCTTGAGGATATAAGCCTGCCGGCTTGCCCACGTTACCAAATTGGACAAGGAGGTTTATGATGTGCTTGTGTTCCAATCTGTTTGGATCCCTTCTGGTGTACTAGAGGTGTGGGGCTGATTGATGGCTTAGAAACTGATATCATCCCGGGACCACTGGTGCCCCGGAAGTTGATTCGTCACACTGTCATCTATTCACACTGAACGGAAGTTGATTCGTCATAGCACTGGTGCCCCCGAAGATGATTTGTCACACTGTGCCTGTCTGTGTACCTGATTTGTAGCTTGTTCAGAGAGACACGCATTACAGTTGTTGAACCCCCTACACACTGCAGTTTTCTAGGTTTCAATAGTACACTGTGTAAAGTGGGACAGGGGTCAGTGGCACTAAAATAAATTAACAAAATGTCTTAGGACGCCAGGGATAGTGCCAGCCATGGTCGGTGCAAAGTTGTTGAAGCTGAACATCTGTGTGGCTGGTCCCTTTGCAAGCTCACTGGTGGCACAATCATCCACATTTCAGGCTTGTGCCTGGGGAAGGCCGGGCGGGAGGAGGCATAACCAGTCATGCATTAGGTCTTTGACTTGTAGAGTCCAGTGTGAGAGGTTTGTATCAAATACCATATAGAGGATTGTGTTTCATCACAATCATGATGAAAGGGTGGGTTCTGACTTGAGACAGGGGCCCTCACCGGTCTATGGAAGCTTTTATGGATACAGATTTCTGAGGGCTGATGGGGCTGGGCTGGAGTCAGTCTGGATAGGAGCCATTGCCTCGGAGAGGCTGGAGGGGCTGGTCTAGTGTCAGCCAAATGCCCGGGAAAATGTTGGGGGAGCTTGTCAGGTCTTAATGTTGCAATGTCTGTGCCTCTATGGGTGGATGAATGGAGTCTGTTAGCTGGGATCGTTACTCCGGATACCGGATGTCTGTTCAAACCCCCTGCCAGAGTAGTGGAAATGTGCATGCATTTGAATTCCTGGGTCCTCCTGGCTTTGCTAGTCATGCAATTCATGGAAACTATAGCGATTTGAAGATCACAAAGGCTTGATTTGCTTGAATGCTCCCCAACTGGGCTCTCCTTTGCACATCACTGGATACAGACGGTGGAGGTTCATGCATTTATGTCTTGGTTGGCCAGTTTGCCCTACACAGCGTCCCTGCCCGGGGCATTGCATGCACATTATCAAGTGCACGATGGTGGATGCACGTGGAAAATGCCCCATTGTTTTGTAGTCAGGCCGGTGTGGAGTATCAGAGCGTATCCGAAATGCCGATATACGGGCATACTGGGCATCCTTTGTTCTGCATTGCATGGTTTCAGAGTCTGTGCTATAAGTGTTTGCTTCTTTCCATCATTCCCTTCCGAGTGGCTGGTTGTCTGAATACAAGGGGGGCATCTCAGGAGAGCTTCTCCCAGGCGTTCACTTGCTGCAGATGGCTTCCAACCCTGGATTGTATGTGACTACCGTTGTCTCTTTCACTCTGTATTCTAAGAGGTTGCTTTGGGGGATCTGTGCTGGCCTGTGAACCTGGTTTTCCACAATTCTGTGGTTGTTTTCACAGTTTATGAAGTCTGCTCCGAAGTTTTTATTTTTTATTCTGGTCCCTTGTGTATGGGAATGTGCAGTTGAATCTTAATGCTTGGCTGAAAATTGTGGCATGCTTTGAGTGAGCTGCATGGAAGGTGGAACTCTTCGAACAGGTGGCCGGCCTGGTTGGTTGGTTTGCGATATACTGTGGTCTGTAGCTGGTTAATTGTTTTGTGGTGTCGAGGAAAGGAATGTTTACAGGAACGTAGGAGACTTTGAGATCAAAGGCTGTGTGTAATTGATTAATTCTTCTGTGGAAGCTTATATAGATTGATTAACAATATGGAAAAGGATGTCTGTGCACTCTCCACCCCACTACACACTACACGCCTGGCACAGGGCAGTGCACAGAGAATTGGAGCAGAGAACCTAATTGACACTGTGGGCGTGGGCAGGAGATGAAACCGAAGACATGGAGAGGAAATGGGGGGCACAGGGAAGGGGAGGATAAAAGGAGTAATGCAGAAGCAGGTCACAGAAGAAAGCAGGTGGAAGGAAGCAGGGGAATGATGACAGAATGCCTCCCTGCCCCCCCCAGTGCCAAACAAGCACCCTCTGCTCACTGCACACCGCATCTTTTGCAGTCCAAGACCCGGATAGGTTTACTCGACCAAACCTGGCCCCAAAGCAGGCAAACCCTACTGGTTCGGCTTTAGTCATTCCGGGCTGTAAGGAAACACAGGCTCTCTAGGCCGTAGTTGATTATATCAGCTAAAGATGCTTTGGGATTCAAGAAGAACGTCCCAGAAGTGAGCCGGGGGGGGGGTCTTATTTTATCACTAATTTGAGATGGCATCATATGCCTCAGATATGACCTTCCTGTTGCGACCATCGGTGCCTCCTTTTCCGTTTTCTGGTTGCAGAAATCTTGGACCACACAATTCCTTGCGATGCTTGCCACGGTTGAACTGTGGAAGCACAGCTTCAGATTGGAACGGTCGGAGCTACTGGTCAGGAGTCCTTGCACGTGAGAAAGTGAGTGAGAGTGTGACAAATCAACTTCCGGGACATCCGTGGTCCAGAGATGAATATATCATTGTCATCTAATAAGAATGATTGAAATTGAGGGTCTGGTTTAGCTTCCGAAGACCGGTAGCTCAGTTTTATTGCCATTCAAACACAACCAATTGATATTTATCCAAGATTTAATAAAGGAACAAAACTGGGCAACTTTATGCGAGTCAGTGCTGTAATCAGCAGACAGTTCCAATACCAATTGGGTGTTGTCGGCATAGTTGGTAAAGTAAATTCCGAAATTGTCCAAGATGTCACAGAGAGGATGGATATACAAATTGAACAGTAGTGGGGACTTGCAGGCTCCCTGTGGGACACCACAGTACCAGGTCTGGAGATGCTGGAGGGTCCTCTGGCTTCAGTATCTCCCTCTGTTCGCTGGGAGATGACCCTCCTTCACTGGTGGAAGCTGTAAGGCAGACTGTACCTTCAGTCAGGGTCCAAATTAGTTCTTCTTATAACTCCTTGCAAAGTCTTCTGATCTGCCAAAAGAGGGGCTCAACCCTCTTTTAAAGCCAAATGGGCCCCAGGGATTGGTGTAGGTTTAGCCTACCTTAATGAAACGATCCTGGATCCCCACCAACAATCTCCTGCATGCATTAGGTCATAACCAGAGTGTTTTGCAACAGGAAAGGTAAAAGGGGTGAAAACATTTACTATTAAGTCTGACCCATCTTCCTGTCTGTTGTGGATCAAAGGGTCTCTCTGGTTAATTGAGCTCTCTGTGATTCCTGATTAAAGGCAGGTCTCGCTTGAAGGTGTAGTGAGAACAGACTTTCTGTCTCCATCAAATCACATACTCCTACCATCTGAATAGGATCTCCTTGTGGGGGTTGCCTACTGTAAACGCATGTACCAGACATGACAGCTCCCTGTCATTGATACCAAGAGGCACGAGCTGGTTTCAGGTTGACACAGATGCATATCAAAGGTGTTGGGGTTTCCTGTATTTCTTAGCCCTGGGACCATGCCTCTAGTGGGCCTGCTTAAATTAACTCTCATCAGTATGCGTCACTCACACCAGTCTGGCCAGAAAAGGGTAGGGCGGATCCATGGAGCCTTTGTTATTTAATTAGGTTGGCCATGGCAGGAGGAAGTTTTTGCCCTCCCCTTTTGAGATGCCTTGATGTACTCCTCAGCGTCACGTTCCAACTAAATGTGACATCGAGGACTGTGCTGTAGGCTGTATCCACCCATACTACACTTGTATATGTGTATGTCATGCGGGGAGCATAGGAAAATGTGTGCCAATTAGCCCCGCACATTTTCCACAGGTTGATCTACCATCATTCAATTTCAATTATAGTTTTAAAAAAAGCCCAGGTGAGCGTACACCCACTGTGTAGATGGTCGAATTCCTCACAGGGAGAGCTACTAGTTGTGCAAACCCTACAGCGTGAATCTTCTTCTGGCCAGGCCAGTGGTAGGCCACAGACAATGCTTGTGGAGTTCTGGGTGTGTGCACCAATCTAGCAGAGTTGTAATTGGAAATCACAGGTTTCTTAAACTTTGAACCTTACGGCTTTCGATAATCACAATTGATTCAAAATATGCCAGCAGATGGCACTGTTGTGGTGGAACACTTGGCTGGTTCGGTTTCACTTGTGTTACTACACATTGGCCCTGAGGTCACAGGTGTCAGAGAGGGAGTTGCCAGAGATGTCCCAGGGAATGCCATAACCTGGAGTGCCAAAACGGTGGCATTATAGGGTTCAGTTAAGGGATGTAACTCTGTGATGTGATTGGCGAGATTCCAAGAACAGCTTGACAGGCAATATTCTAAACCCCTTGTAGGGACACATATGGGTGTGAGTAGGGACTCACGCCCATATTTGAAACCTTTCCAGGAAGTAGCCTGGTACCACTCCTATCCTGAGATATCTGCAGCGGCTGGTGCCACTCCTAGCCTGAGATCCCTCTGCCTGCCTAGGCAGGTGCCACTCCTAGCCTGGCATCCCTGCAGAGGCAGGTGCCACTCCTAGCCTGTGATCCCCGTGCCTGCAGAGGCTGGTGTCACACCCAGCCTGACATCACTGCAGAGGCAGGTGCCACTCCTAGCCTGTGATCCCCGTGCCTGCAGAGGCTGGTGTCACACCCAGCCTGACATCCCTGCAGAGGCAGGTGCCACTCCTAGCCTGTGATCCCTGCGCCTGCAGTGGCAGGTGACACTCCTAGCCTGACATCCCTGCAGAGGCAGGTGCCACTCCTAGCCTGAGATCCCTGTGCCTGCCTAGGCAGGTGCCACTCCTAGCCTGACATCCCTGCAGAGGCAGGTACCACTCCTAGCCTGAGATCCCTGTGCCTGCCTAGGCAGGTGCCACTCCTAGCCTGGCATCCCTGCAGAGGCAGGTGCCACTCCTAGCCTGTGATCCCCGTGCCTGCAGAGGCTGGTGTCACACGCAGCCTGGCATCCCTGCAGAGGCACGTGCAACTCCAAGCCTGACATCCCTGCAGAGGCAGGTGCCACTCCTAGCCTGAGATCCCTGCGCCTGCAGTGGCAGGTGACACTCCTAGCCTGGCATCCCTGCAGAGACAGAAGCCACTCCTAGCTTAGGATCCCTGCAGAGGCAGCAAGAGGTGCCACTCCTAGTCCAGCATCCCTACTTAGGCAGATGCCACGCCGAGCCTGAGTTGCATGTGCCTGCAGAGGCAGGTGCACTCCTATCCTGAGATCTCTGTGCCTGCCGTGGCAGGTGCCACACCTCACCAGGTGCCACCCACTCCTAGCCTTGCATCCCGCAGAGCAAGTGCAACTCTAAGCCTAATTAATCCACAGCCAAGGAGCGGAGTTCCTAAATGAGAATGTAACCACCTACCATCCGACAAGTCCACTCAGATCAAGCAACGACATTCGCCTGGAATCAAAACCATACAATAAAAGAACATTTATAGGATCTCTGTCACCTGGCTACTAAAACATGGAATAACCTACCAAAAAACATATGCAACACGAGGGATCATCGGAATTCAGAAAACTACTCAAAACTTGTCCTCTCCTGGCCTCGTGCGTTGCACTGTTTCGATACGTTCTGCAATATGCGATTGAATCATTCACTGATTTTGTAATCATGTGCACTGATGCTTCGTGTCTGGCTGCCACCAGTATCATTATATAGCAGGTGTAATGGAACAAGTAGGGGGCAGCGGGGAGTAGGGTGCATGACTCTGTGCCTTCTTCAGGGGCACACTACCAGACACACTGTTAGCACATAGTGGGCCTCAGTATGAGATGACTGGCACCCCGTGGCATTGCTCTGGCACTACCAGCAAAGTCACTTACCATTACTTCCGCTCAGGCTAGCATTCACCTCCAGCTTGTCAGTGGCATGATGCCAGCCTTAACCCCCATTGGATTTAGCTCATTGAACACATTGGTATTTCCTCTTGTGGTAGGTCCGACACTGTGTGCCATTACCATGGAGGGTATTCCCCTGGCATTAGGCAGGACACATCGCCTTCACTGGGCCACCAAACAGGTGATTTGGCGACTTATAGGAAAGTGAGAGTAGAGTGATGGTAACAGCATTAATGCCCTTTTACCAACTGGCAATGAAGACCACACAGTCTGGTGAGGGTTGCACAGCGGTCATGCGCCCCAGAGCTGTGTGCAGTATGCTATTAGCATAGCTCCTCCCCATCACATTAGATCATTGTTGCCATGACAGCTCTGGCACTCATACAGTAAACAGCCACATGAAGGATATCATTTGGCTGGACTGGCCTGGGAAGCAGCACCATCCAGAGGCAAGTGAGAGACCTGGGGCTAATGATTTAGGAATTCAGTCCCCCTTTCTCCGGTGACCGGCAGCCTGCAAACCCTGGATCAGGATCCCACTGCGAAGGGGAAGATGACAACTAGCAGAGTGGAGGGGACGATGGAGAAAAATGGAGGAGGCACGTGGATAACATGAGCAGGGTCCCCCCCCCCCCCCAGGTAAGGGGGAGGGCCGTGGCAAGAGCGCCAAAATCCAGGGAAAGCCCGCAAAGGGCAACAAAGGAAGGGGATGCCTGATTGTAATACGCGGCAAAGCTGTTTGCACGTCCCGTCAACAAAAGAGCCCCCGCACGAGTTATCACAGCGGTATTTTTTCACGGAGTGGGTGCACAAATCCAACTGCTCCTACCAAGTGCATGCCAGCAAAAGAAATAGGCAGGCCATTACAGGATTGAAAATGAATGTTGGGAATATGGCCAAATCTTGTGATGTCATACAATGAATATGAACATATGAAAAAGGAATAAGTGCCCTGAAGACAGCACCTATAAGGAATGCAATTTGAATCAATTTATGCGCATTTTCCAAAAACGACTGTTGGTTCTAGAAACACATTTTCTGAAGTGTAGGCACCTTTTCTTGCCCCCTTACATTAAGGGTGCACCATTGGGCGGGGTTTCAGTAGAGACATCAAGTGGCTCTCTGTTAAGGCACAGAAGGGGCTGAATCAGATGTGCCTCTTCTTTTGCCATATGAGTCACATATATATGAGTATATGTCAGTGTTGTCATGATTCCTGCCCCTCATGTCCCCAGCCCTCCAAGATGTCAGGCTGGAGCCAGGCCACGATCACCTACATGGCCCTCAAGGGCCTCTCCATCCCTCCAAAGACCCACTTGGAGTCAGACTTGGTGCTTGTGGCACCAGACTCACTCACTCCCATAGGATAACATTGGGGATAGGACTTGCAGTGCATTGATGGGGACAAGATGGATGCCCCCACAATTGTCGGTTCCCAGAACTGCATGTGCAGTCTAGTCTTTTGGGTGTGGTTCAGCCCAGAGACACCTGGGATACCCAAAGACTATTTAAGCCACTCCCAGGCTGAGAAACATGCTTTGTGTTTTCTGCACCTGCAGCGTGACACTCACCGTGTTCGAATCGGTCTCCAAAAGGCCTGTATCTTTCTTCCGCGCTCAGCTCCTGCAAGAACAAGAACACCGTTAGGAACAGCCTTACCTTGCGGCGCTTCTGTCCATCATTCATCGCTTCTTCTGTTATGCGGGCATCTTCAGCTGTGTCATTCCCATCCCGGCACGCCGCTTCCTAAAGAAAAGGGGAAAAGAACAGAAAAAAGGCATTAGTAAGCATTCAGCAAATCGCTTATTTTTAAAGACTGTACGAGCTTCAAACGCTTATCTGAATCCCAGCCTCTCTAGGGGAACTCTGTCTCCGGAACGTCTCATCCATCTGCAAGAGGAAAAAGACACTCCAGCTTAGACTGGAAACATCTAGAGGCGCTGCATACCGCGCTTACTCACCGCATTTCTCCTTCATAACCGGCATCCACGCTGAAAACATTGCTGCACCTAAAAGACACAGAAAAAGAACTCAGTTCAATACAAATACGAAAGGGTCGCATTGCGCATCGCGCTCTCACTCACCTTCAGTCCTACTCATCTCAGCAGCACGTCGCCATCCCCGGACGCCGGCCATCATCTAAGGGAGGAAAGGAACGAAGTTAGAGAACTGTTCTAAAGACTCATTATACTTACCTGTCGGACTATTGCCAGTGAAGTAACTAGGCAGCAACGAGCCCGCATCAATCAACGCGCCCCTGCGCTGAAAGCAGGACGGAGAGCACACTTTCCAAGAAAACAAGGTGAGCTGTGGATCAAAGGGAAGGGTTGGACCCCGCGAATGAAGGGGTTCAAGCACACAGAGACAATAGGGAGTTAAACTCTACCAATCCTGTGTTTCAGGCCCAGTCTCCAGTCAAGTAGACTCCAGGGAAGGGTTCAAGGTCGTAAGAGGTCAGAACAGGCTGAGTGACATCCCCGTGGATACCAGGTGAGCGTTACAGTGTAAGAATGAATTATGACTATATTGTTTTTAACAAATGTATTGCCTATTGATGTTATTTTGATATGTATTAAAATATGTATATTTTTGGATAATCCATGGTAACTTGCCCTCATTTATGATAAAAGGGGTGTACATGACTATGTCTGGAGACACTTGAGCATGCACCAATAACAGAAAGGAAGGAAGCTGTTTTGTGGGATAATGTATATTGGTTGTGAATTTGTTCTCACCCACACAGCCCCTAAAAATAGGACTCTGTAGCTCTAGATAGCTGATGCTTCATTAAAACACACCTTGGCGACAATGCAGCTGGGCCAAGCCAGAGGGCTGATTCGCCTCTGATGTTTACTAACTTGTTGGCCGATGAGGCCATGAATGAGATCCAGGCCGTAGAGGAGGAGGATGAAGAAGATGGAGAGGACGGGCAGAGCGAGGAGGAAGAACCAGCACCAAGAGAAAGAGGACCATGACAGCGAAGGCAAAAGCCAGTAAACAGCAGGCAGAGGCTGCCAGAAGATGCAAACCGGCTGGGGCTAGAGTAAGAGGGAGAGTGCAGGAGCCTGGGGCCTTGACGGCGCCCTTACCTGCTGAGGCTCCAAGGAACAGTGGCAGTGCACCCAGCGCTCCTGTGGCCAGCTCGGCGGTGGTGGCAGCAGAGGGACCCACATCCTTGGAGCAGGTGAAAGGTGTGTTCATGCAATGTATGCGGTAATGTAAATGCATTTAATCAGATAGGATGGAATGCTGAGGCTGTTCCCTATCAGGGGATGAACTTGGGGTTGGAGGGCTTGTGTGCATGGTGGAGCCCCTGGAGCACGGTACAGGCCTCACCAGTGTCCAGTGTAATCCCAGCATGCGGGGGGGGGGGGGGGTGACTCAGTTACAGCAGGTCTTTGCAACACCATCAGGCCTGCAAGGGCAGGGGTCAGCCTTGGGGATTCAAGGGGCGGCTTCCTCATGGGAAATCCCCTGTGGTGGGGGCACTCTATGGGGATAGCCGTTGCCAACACGGGCAGCAAATCGAATGCAGGGTGTAATGGGGGGAGAAGCCACACAGTATGGAAGATCAATGCCAGGTCCGCTCCACCCCCCACGGGCAGCAGGGAACTCATTGGTTTGGCGCATACCATTGGCTTATAGGGAGAGGATCTAGCAGAAATAATTTTTTGAGATCTTTTGCTTATTGGACATGGAGCCGGTCGGGATGGGATTGCGGGAACTAATGGAAAAAGAGAGGGAGAAGAAGGATGGGCAGAGGCCCAAGGTGGAGGAGACCATTCACAATTGGTTGGCAGCGTTTAGGATGCTGGCATCCATCATGATTGAAAAATACCCGCAGGATGCCAGTGCGTTGTTTGCTTAAGAGGGATCTATGTGATCACTGCGACCACATGTAATTGCGACGGCTGAAAATGCCGACTTTTTTAAAAATGAATTCCCATTGACACCGCATATATATACGGGGAGACCCCCTGCCACCCTCCATATTTCTATAATATCCCATTACCCCCCACATATATATGTGATGTAAGGTGGTGTTTAAAAAAAAAAAGTCTGCATTTTTTGCCGTTGCAATTCCCAGGTCGACATTTTTGTACGATTCCCTTAAGAGCAGTACATACATACATTGTATTTAACGTACGGCGGTGACGCCTGGCTGAAATATGACAAAAGTTTTAGGCTCAAAATGCAGGTTTGGCCCGCGATATCCTGGGACGAGGTTGATGTGAGGGGGTACATAGAGAAAATGGTACCTTCAAGGGAGACGGGGGATAAGGCACAGGGTGAGAAACCTCATTTTGGAAAATTCAGAGGGTCTTATTCATACTGGGGAAGAGGGTCCTTTCGTGGGCGCTCCTCCTGGAACAGCCATCCCAGCTACCAGAGGGAGCAAGAACCTTGCTGGAAATTTGCAGAGGGGTACTGCCCCTTTGGTAAAACATGTCAATTTAAGCACACAGAAGTGCAGGGGACCACAGCTCTTCTTCCAGCGAGGGGAAACAGAGGAGTGGTGCCAAACACAAAGACAAGGTTAAATGTAATTAAAACCCATTTGCCCACACCGGTTCTCCTGCATAAATTGTTTCCTTTCTCAATGTATATCATAACAGTATGGATGCAGAGGTACTCTGGGAAGGTTTCGGGTGGGGGTTCAGCATTCCTTACGAGGGTGCATGGTAGGCAAGGAAGCCGAGAATTTGAAGTCAGCATTGGTAATGCCTGATGTGGTGGCACAAAAAGTGGCTAAAGAGATCAAGCGGGGGAGGGTGGCGGGCCCATTCACCTTCCCTCCACTGGATAAGCTTGTAGTATCACCTCTGGGGTTGGTGCCAAAGAAAGAGTTGGGTCAGTTTTGCCTAATAGAGCACCTCTCCTTTCCCGAGGGGGAGTCGGTTAATAACGGCATAGCCAAGGAGATGTGCAGGGTCCACTACTCATCATTTTATGATGCAGTGGAGCGGGTAAGATCATCGGGGAAGAGGGACTCTCATGGGGAAGCCGACATCGAGTCAGCTTTCAGGTTACTGCCAATTCACGAGGAGAGCTATTATTTGTTGGGAGTTCAGGTGAAAAAGGGGTACTTTTACAACAAATGCTTGCCAATGGGCTGCGCCATTTCATGTGCCTACTTTGAAAGGTTTTGTGCCTTTTTGGAATTTGCGCTTAAAGAGAGGGCACAAGGGAAAGGGGTCCTGTACTACTTCAATGATTTTTTGTTCATCGGGAAAGAGGGGACGGGAGAGTATGGGTCGCTCATGAGCCCATTCCAGGAATTGATGGAGGAAATGGGGGTTCCACTAGCGAGGGGTAAGACAGTTGGCCCGGTCACAAAGCTGATATTCCTGGGGATCGAGATGGACTCAGTCCCAGGGGAGTGCAGGCTGCTCAAGGACAAGGTGTTGAAATTGAAGGAAACTATCAAGGATTTGAGGGGCAGGAGCAAGGCTACCCTGAGGGAGCTTCAATCATTGGCAGGTAACCTTAACTTTGCGGGAAAGGTTATCCCAGCAGGGAAAGTGTTTGCTAGGAGTTTTGAGCTCAAAATGATAGGTTTGCAACACGCATCACAGCATGTGCGACTGGGGGCTGAGGTAAAGGAGGACCGCAGAATGTGGGATGGGTTTTGGATGAGTTTAATGGTGTCCTGCCATGGAGGGAGGAGTGGGCCAACAGCGATAAACTCAATCTTTTTACTGACTCATCAGGCTCCCATGGTTTCGGGGCCATTTTGGGGACCAATTTGTGTGGCCAAGCCTGGCCAGCAGCATGGCATCAGGAGGGGATTACCAGGGACATCACATTGCTGGAATTGTTCCCTATTGTGGTGGCTTTCAGGTTGTGGGCGAAAGAGTTGAATAACAAAAAGGTGTTGCTCTGGTCTGATAATGAGGCAGTGATCCAGGTCATCAATCAGGGGACATCTAGCAATTCGAGGGTACTGAAGCTACAGAGAGAGCTCACTAGATGCTTGCTTACATTGAACACTGAAGTTAGAGCACGGCATATTCCAGGGGTGAAAAACGTGGCCGCTGACTCTCTCTCTCGTTTGTAGTGGGAGAAGTTTTGGGGGAACTGCCCAGAAGCAAGCAAGATGATGACCTCATTCAAGGCACAGTGGTGGGGCATGATTGGGTGGATCTGAGTTCTTTAATACACACTGCTCTGGCACCTGGCACAATAAGAAGATACAAGGGGTGCTGGGAGAGGTATTTGACCTTCCAGGATGAAGTGTTGACGGATGGGCAGAGGGGACCGCCATTGCGCGCCTTTGTTGGATGGGGCTGGCGGTCTTGGAAAAGTAGATCATGGATGGCTTATCACTTGGGGGCAATAGCGCATTATTTCAAACTAGGGGGCCAAGCCGACCCCACCAAGGAGCATTACATTGTGATGGCGATGATGGGTTGGGCCAAGCAAGCTGAGAGGAAGCCAGATGCAAGGTGGCCCATTGATATTGCGAAACTGCACAGTTTTGTTGAAATCCTGCGGGTGGTTTGCCATGATGAGTTAGAGAGGGTTTTGTTCACGGCAGCCTTCACATTGGCTTTCTTTGGAGCCTTTAGAATAAGTGAGCTGGTGCCCGAAAATAGGGATGGTAGGGGCTATAGGTTTCTAAGGTTGGAAGATGTATAGTTGACAGAAGAGCAGGTATGCATTTATCTAAGAAGGTCCAAACCCGATCAGAATGGGAAAGGGAAGACCGTTACAATCCATAACATCCAAGGGAGCATAGTGTGCCCTCTAACGGGCTTGGCAACATAGGCAGCCGGCGGGTGCAGGGGCTCCTCTTTTCTTGCACAGAGACGGGTCGGCCTTGAGCCGTTTCCAGTTCAGGAGGGTCATGGACATGGCATTAGAGAAGATCGGGGTAACGGAAGAGGTGTTTGTGACTCACCCCTGCAGGATAGGGGCAGCCACATCAGTGGCTGAGATAGGCCTGGGTCCGGAAGCAATCAGGAGAATAAGGGGATGGAAGTCTGGGTGTTTCAGGAGATACATCAGGCCGGATAAAATGTCGTTTTAACAGCTTCCTTCTCATCTCCTTCTAACTAGCAGCGACATGGAAGAGGAGACGGTCCATCTGGATAGTAGGGCATTCATTTGTGTCAAGGGCCGGGGCGAGCTGGACGGCTGAGAGAGAGGAACTGACCGCCGGGCGAGTATCAGATTTGGTGGCACAGGGTGCCCGGAATGAGATGGGGTCAGCTGCATGGGCATATCAACAAATTGCTGGGTAACAGCAAAGGGCGGATGTTCTGATGATACACCTGGGAGGCAACGATTTGACAAGCTTCGGGAGGGGGGCTTTAACGATGGAGATGATGTTTGCATTATAGGAGTTGTCCTCACTGCTGGGCGAAACCGAGGTTTTGTGGTCAGCGATCATTCCAAGGCAGGAATGGAGAGGCGCTGAGAGTCATTCAGCGGTGGAGAAGTCAAGAAGAAAATTGAATGGCGCAATGGCAAAATTTTGCAGGAGCAGAGGTTTTCCCCAGATCAGGCACGGCTTGATTAATTTGAAATCCCCCGAGTATTACTTGAAGGATGGAGTGCATTTGTCGTCATCTGGGATGGATGTGTTTTACTGGAATGTATGCACGGAGCTCCTGGAATTGTAAAGTTGGAAAAGGGGAGCCGCAGTGGGTGGTAACCCACCTTTGGCATGGCAGTGTTTTGGTGACCAGTGGCAAGATACAGTCTCTGAATGAGCCATGGGAAAGCTGGAAGTGTCTTTGCTCTTCTCGGGACCAGCCCCTCTTGAGGGCTCAGCTTCCCCCGAAAAAACGGCACTCCCCCAGCCCAGGAACAGGAAGGGTTGGGGGAGTTGGGCCTACTGTGGACTTTGTTCGGGAAAGGGGGATGCAGGTTTTTGGACACAGAGCAGTCGCCGCACCTTCTGAACTATTTTCACACAGTGGTGTTGTTTGCAGTGTTTTGAATGTATTATGTTGTGAAAATAAATCTGCCGCCTTTTTATGCCAAAAGGAAGACATGTCTCATTCTGCATCTTACTGGGTGGGAAAGGAAAGGGGCCAAGAGAATGAGTAAATGTGGTAGTACAAAGATGGACAAATGCCCAGGTTATGTGAGTGGCTGGACACTCTCACGGGAGTGCCCCTAGAGACGCCATCCTGCTATGTTTGGTCGAAGCTGAGGCCCTTTTCTGCGTTGTTCAAAATAAACCTTGCTGACATATTAAGTTCTGGGAGTGGCAGGACACCTCTGGACCACGCTCACCTGTGAACGAGTGCAAGTGGGCGAACTTTAGAACCAAGCAGCAAGGAGAAGAGAGGGCCTGCACGGAAGGTATGTGGGTAAAGAAGAGACCCCCGGAAGACTGCAGGTGGTCACAAGGAAAGGGAAGAGAGAAAGATGGGGACAACAAAAGAAAATGGAAGAAGATAGAAGCGGCCGCGAGAGATTCAAAAAAGGACGTCTACGGCTGCACTGACTGACAGGCTGCACTGACAGGCTGCTGGGCCATGTTCCTAGAGAATCGACACAGATACCAGTAGCAGACTTGCCATCCTTAAGAATGCAGGGAGAGGACAACGAAACACGTGACTGCCTGCTAACAAGTCCAAACACACCCTTAAATATCACATCACCCGAACAATAGGGCAACTACACACAGCATAAACAAGGTGCAGACACGCCTTCATGTGCACACACGGATGCGCTCAGGCACATCCACACACACAAATACGGAAAGACACACACGCACACAGGCACAGAGATAAACACACATACACACACACACGCACAGAGATGAACACAAATACAGACACACACAAAGACAGACACACACACGTACACACGCACATACACACAGACACTCACACACAAAGACACACGCACAGAGACAAACACATACAAACACACACAAAGATAGACACGCACACGCACACACACACACACACACATACACACAGACACTCACACAAACACATAGTCAGGCACACATACGCGCGAACAGACAGACATACACATACACAGACGCGCACACCCATACACGCACACACACGCATACACACGCGCGCGTGCACACACATACACGCGTGCGCGTATCCGAGGAAGACCTAGCATGCTGTGCTCAGGCGGCCGGCATGCTACTCTCTGCACACCTTAATAGACCCGGGATAAACAGCGGCGCCACTGGGGGTTAGTGCATTTACACAGGACAGGGGTGGCGACCAAATGCAAACAAGCCGGGCCGCCTCAGCTGCTCACCCCTAGACCTGCCTGCGCCTCGGGGTATTTACTGGGAGGAGACACGGAGGCATCAGATTTATTTATTTATTTCTTAGAATGCGCTACACGGCCCTAGGCCTCAAAGCACACAAAAACAAGAACAAACAACATAGTCCAAGGTTGGGGCTCAAAGTCTATATCCACTGGTGACAGCACTATAGAGCAGAAAAGCCAAGAAGAAGCTTCAAATCAGATGACACTCTCCGCAAATCAGCCCAGAGGAACACAAAAGATGGCAGATTAGATGTACCGCATCCAACCAGGATACAGTCCCTCTCATTTTGGGTCCACCACTGGTCGATTTTAATCCTCCGAACAATTTTTAGATGTGACATCCTTTCATCTCCTGGCCCAGTCTTTTGACGTAACCATGGCAGCACCTTATTCCTTAATGTATCCCTTGCTTCATGTCCCAGAGAGAAATGATGTGATATAATATGGCCTTAATATCGCACCTATACACAAGTGTTTAAAGGTGCCATGAGGCAAGGGAGGGGAAACAAAGGGAGGACAGAGACAACGATCTTACTAGGCCAAGTGACATTGAGATGCCACAAGTGCATGGTATGGGGGGAGGGGAAACGTGCCAGGGGAAAGGGGAGGGGGCAGTGCTGTACATGGGATCAAAACAATAACAAGAAGTGCGTCCAGCAGGTGGCAGGTGCAAGGATAAGTGCAGACAGTAGGTGTCCAAAAGAGTTTCAGATACAGACCCAAGTGCCAGGGTTGCCGGCAGGTGTGCAACTGGGCTGGTAGGGAACTGGGCCCGTAATCAGAGGGTAGCCAGGTGACCAGTGCAGCATCAGACAGGAACTCAGCAGGGTAAAGGAAGAGAGAAGGCAGAAGCAAAGAGGGAGGTCTTGAGGTCCTTCCGGAACCAGAGATGGATTTCCTCAAGTTTCAGAGAGGCAGGGAGGCTGTTCCAGAGGGAGGCACCAGCCGAAGAGAGAGATCTGCCCCCAACTCGCTGCTTGGAAAAGCGACTGACCCTCAAGGAGTTGGAGGTGGAGGAGCAAAGTGCTCGAGTAGGAAGGCATTTATGAAGAGAGAATTGGAGATATTGAGGACCCAGGTGTCAGAAGGCATTGTGGACAATGCAGAGGGTATTAGACTTAATTTTTGCAGCCACTGGGAGCCAATGAGGAGATTTCAGTGCTGGAGAGATATGATCCCTGGGCTTGAGGCCAAGGGCAAGTGTTGCAGACCCGTTCTGGATGGGTTGCAGAGGGCGTAGATTAGAAGCAAGCAGATTTAGAAAGAGGCTGTTGCTGTAGTCCAACCTGGGGAGAACCAGAACACTAGAGACAGTGAGATTCTGGGGGAAGGAGAGGAAAGGACTGATAGCTCTGAGGAGGTGCAGTTGGTAGTTTGACTTCTTAGAGACATCACAGATGTGAGGAGAAAAGGAGAGTGTGGAGTCGAAGCAGGAAGAGGGCCACAAGAGGCTGGCCAGAGAGTGACAGGAAAGGAGGGAGCAGTTGTGCCGATGAGGAGAATCTCTGTCTTACTGGCATTAAGGCAGAGATCATTGGCGGCATACCACTACTGGATAGCTGACAGACAGTCAGAGATGAGAGAAGGCGAAGAGGTGGCTGAGGGTAGCCTGAAAGCAAGCCGAGTGTCATCCACATAGCACTGAAAGTTGGAGCAGAGAGCAGCAATGTGGTGGGCGAGAGGTGCCTGGTATTGGCTGAAGAGCCAAGGAGAAAGTTCGACCCATGAGGAACACCACAGGTAGAGAGGGAGATAGAGGAAAGGAAGGACCCACGTTGGACATGGGAGGGTCGATTGGAGAGGAAAGAGGTCAGGCAGGCCAGGGCCTGATCAGTGATACCCAGGTTATCATGAAGATGTTTGAGCACGATGGCATGGTTGACCATGTCAAAGGCAGAAGAGAGATTGAGTAAGATGAGGACAGAGGGGAGGTTAGAATCAAGGTTAGCGAGCAGGTCTTCACGGATGTTCAGGAGAGCAGTTTCTGTGCTTCTGGCATCTCTGGAGCCAGATTGATGATCATGGAGACAATCAACAGATTCATTGTGAAGATTAAGCTGGGAGATGGGCAGCTTTTCCAGGAGTTTGCCCAAGAAAGGAGTGATGGAGATCAGGTGATTGTTTGCCAGGCAGGAGGGGTCGGCTGAGGGTTTCTGGAGAAGAGGGTGCACAAGAGAGTGCTTCAGGGGGGAAGGGAAGGCTCCAGAGGTAAAGGAGCAGTAGCAAAAGTCAGCCAGGGCAGGAGTGAGGGTGTCAATGTGGTCCTGGATGACTTTGGAAGAACAGGGAAGAACCTGTTTGATGAGACTTTCATAGATCGGACTTGTCAAGAAACCTCAACAGGGGAGAAAAGAAGAAAGGAAGAGAAAGAAGGAGGAGAGTTGGCCACAGGGGGGACGGAGGTAGAGGAGAGAGTAGAGGGAGGAGGAGAGGACGAGAGGGTGGACAGGATGTCCTTGTTTATAGAGATGAAATGAGAATCTCTACATTGGTGATAATAAAATGTCTGTGATCCATACAGGTCTTCTTTATGAAGTCATCAACAATTGGGGGCATGAAGGTTTTCCCAATACAGAGAATTCTATGGAGGCGATATTTAGGATCAATAGTGTTGAGTTGAACATGTGATACAGAAGTCTGAACAGTCTCTTTTTCTTCCCTCAATGACATAGACAGAGGTGGTTGTACTTGCTTACCACTAATTGAGGTAATAACAGGAACCAAAACTCCCTGTTTAGATAACAACTGTTGCTGTTTCACAGAGCTATCATCCTGCAGCTGTTTGAGGTACTCCAGCTCTATAGTATACTGACAAGAACCATCCCTATTGTTTGTCCCTCACAATTGTAGCCTTCCCATGTGCTAAGGATTGATGTATATCACTGATTATGGCCACGCAGCTAGGAAGACATTGGGATATTTGAGAATATTGTTTTGATTCAGTTTGGGATATCTGGTCTTTCCTCTCCATAATATGATTGCATTGACAAGGTTTGTCAATTTTCACTGGCTGAAATGTTACTGCAGTTGTATCCATTGTGTCAAGCAAATAAAATAAATCATTACAAATTCTCCTCACTGCCACGCGTTCTATCTGATAGTTCCATGCTCTCCTTGCTGCCACACTTAAAATCTGAGAGTCCCATGCTCTCCTTGCTGCAACACTTTCTACCTGAGACTCCATTGCTCTTCTCGCTGCCACACAATTTGTCTGAGTTCCATGCTCTCCATACTGCCACACTTTCTATCTGACAGTTCCATGTTCTCCTTGTCAAACTGTATTCGTATAATACTGCATTGTTATGAATATTGGCCTAATCCCATTTGCCTTGCACAGAAAACCGCATTTAAAATTCTCTGATTTCTGATCAACTCCTTTGCCATTTTAAGACTCATCCGCCATTTTGATTTTAACTCTTGATTTGTGTCCTAAAATGGTGGACTGTGTTTTCAACTACAGCAGAGCCGAACGATCTTTGAGTTATGTCAACATTTAGGCTGACCGAGAGCAGACTGTTTGTTCTATGAAAAGAGACCTTGGGCCTCATTCCGAGGTTGGTGGTAGTCATGGCGCTATTTGCGCCATGACTGCCACCAATAACGGATCCGGCACCGGTCTAGTTCAATGGGGATTTACCGGTGTAGTTTGACCTTTGCGGGACCGGTAAGTCCCCATTGAAAATGCCATTCCCCATTCCCATGTAGCCCCTATAGGGCTCAATGGCAATGGGGAGGGCGCAAATAATGGGCTGGCGTATGTCAAGCCCGTTATTTGCGCCCTTGTCCTTAACGCCAGGTCAGACCAGGCGTTAAAGGAGGGACCCGCTAATGGACCTTGTATTAGGGCGGTAAGGGATTACCGGCACCGGTCTCCTTACCGGTGCCTGGTATCCCTTACCACCCAACTTGGAATGAGGCCCCTTGTGACTCAAATTAACTGCAATCCAAGTGTTGTCTGCGCTCACAAGCCTCATTCTCATATAAACAACAGAAAAATGTAGAGCAAACTCCAACCATGTGCTTTGGTTGTAATATATTGTGTTCTTTCTTGAAACTAGGCTTACTATGAGCCGGAGATCAAATACTGCCATTTGTATCTTCATGGACATGGAAACTTGTTAAATCCATTGTACAATATTATAATATTTATCATGTGAACTCGGCACAAACCCTAGCATGTAAATTATTAGTTTGGAGAGGGGCTGGACAATGATTGGAAAATGTATAACTGTGTCTGCTGGTACACACTGCGAGGTGTTGGGAGCCAGATAGCTATCTGTTTTGCTTTGAATTCTGTACAGAAATAAAAGATACTTGTATCTACTGACCCGTGATTGGCGTATTTCATTTTGTGGTACTAAGCCTCGATATTTCTTTGGTCTTTGAGATGGAGACCGAATAGGGACCCTCAAGATTGATGTCTCCTCACTGAAAAGAAGACGCGGCTATCGGACCAGGACCGGAGAGTGAGAAAAAGGGGGCCCCTTTGCATGAGACGCGACACCTCGACAGTACTGCACAATCCGATCCCTGAATGGTGAGCACGCTGTTCGAGAGGGCATCTTGATGAGGGTCCCCGCATCGAGGCAGCCTCTTTGCTGAAATCACCAACCACGAGGATCCTTTGTAATCCGATCGGACCTCCTTAGTCTTTGAAATCAGGTGAGTCATGGCCCGATTCCTAAGAATCCTGATATTGGTTGTAGTTTTGCACTTACAAGTACAAACGATGCCAGGTAACACCAGTAATCTGACGTGCCTGGGAGATTGCCTATTTCAGGGGTTTATTCCACAGAGACAGACAATCTTTGGGACAAGGTCAACTGGCGCCACCTGTTGGCTCACCGGCTTGGTTAATGTTCTGTAAGTACGGCCTCAATAGTATTGTATTTAATGATATTTGGCACAGGCAAACTAGACATGCTTCTGAATTTCAGTGGCCAGTTCATGGTAGTTTTGAAATTGCCCGCATAGAATATTTAGAGTCTATATTATTGAAGAGAAAAGCAAGGCCTGCAGCGTTTGATGTAATTAAGGATTGGAGAAAGGAAGCTAAGTAGCAACATATGTCTAACACTGAAAACGCATTATTGTATGAGCAACAGAAACTGTCGGAATCTATTAGAAGTATGGGTAGGGCTTTTCAACTTGAAGTATGAAAATATATCCGTCTCAGGATTTTCATACCTCAGACGAGCTAATCGATAAGCTATTGAATGAGAGTAGGACTGTTGTCATTGCACTGCCTCCTTATGTGACTCTCTCTGTTGTTTTACCTTTTCCCCCCATTGCACCTCCTCCCGTTGTTGTTCCTTTTCCTCCTGTTATTGCTCCTACTCCCGTTGTTGCTCCTCTTCCTGTTGTTCCTTCTTCTGCATCCTCGCCTTTACCGACAGTTGTCGTTCCTTTAATTTCGTCTTTACCACCAGCGGTAGTGTCGTCACTGCCTATTGTACAAGATTTGTCTGAACGTTCTTTTCCAGGTGGTTCTGCTCCACTTGTAGCGATTGAAGGGGCGAGTGCTGATTCAAGGATAGTGACTCGTAGTACAGTATCTAAAGCTAGGAAAAGAGAATTGTATGCATGGGCTAAGAAATATATAGACAAAGGTGAAAAATCAGCTATCTTAACTGCGATTTCTGACCAAGAAAGTATTCCCGAACAGAATATTTCGATAGAGGGGATGGGAATGCATTTGGCTGATATTTCGAGTGATTTGACGGACATGAATGTCCCACAGGAGTTGAGGGATTTGAATGTCCTAGCTCGCTCAAGGGACACTACAGAGAAAGTACATGAGCATGTTGAGAGGGTATTTGAGTTTGAGAGGGAGTTAGATTGGTTACAGAATGATGAAATAGATGGTAATAGAGTGGCAGCCTCATATGTGCAGAAACCATTTCTTCCTTCATGTATACCAATGAGTGAAGAGATGCGTATTTGCACAAGAGACGCACTTAGATGGATTTCGGATGTTTCAATTCCTCCCATTGAAGTATCTGACAGGTTTAATCAGTATGCTCCGGCAATGCAAAGGAAAGTGTTACAGGTAATGGTAGAGTACCTACGGGATGAGTATATGAAGAAAAAGGTTTGTTGTCCTGCAGATTTGATGGTCATTTATAAGAGAGCATTTTCACCTGATACTGCTTCTACTGCTTTGTCACTTGATTTAGCTTTGTTGCTTAATGAACATTCAGAATTGCCTACTTCTCAATTGCCAATGAGGGAGGTTCCTCCGACATTTGTTCCTAAAGTAGAAATTCCAGTTAATGCCATAACAGGCACAGCAACCGCTACTATTGAGGCTCATTATGGGTCACAGTTTGGTTATGTCCCATTATCTAGACAGGAAGTGAATACCATTAGACAGGCAATTCCAGATATTAGGAAAAATCCAACAGAATTTTATAAAGAAATTGAATGGGTCTTGCATTTGTCAGTTTTCACACTGGGTGATATAGATTTGATGTTCCCTGTGATCCTACCTGCTGATTTATGGAAACCGATTAGAACTGTAGATGATCATGCATGACTGGGTGGACAAATGGGTTAACTTGGTACAGATAGATGGAGAAAGGAATGCTGGTAAGAAACCGCCACAGGTGATATTGACACTGCCAGACAGAATAGGAACTAAATTGAAAACTTTGGTCCCAGAGAGAAGAATAGTTTGGGACAAGCTTACAGCTTGCATCCAGGGGAAATCTGAAGGTGCTACTGAATTTCTTAATCAGTTCGAACACGTGCTTTCAGATTTCAGCGGTCAGGACTTAAGTACTGAGTCAGGGAAAAGGCTGTTTGTAGACAAATTTGTGTGTGGATTGTTGCCTGATATCCAATCACAAATTATGACTTCCGAAAGCACTTGGCAAGCAAAATCGCAGTATGAAGTATTACATATGGCTCAGTACTATGAGAATAGGGTTAATACTGAAATAGAGAAGATAGAAAAGAAGAAGGGAGACTTCAAAACAAAAGTATTTTTGCTTAAAATAGTAAGAGGAACCAGAGGTGGGAATACACAGTTTAGAGAAGAATTTCCACCACAGAGTAATGCGGAAATGGGTCCTGTATACATGAACCAATGTGCCTATTGCAGACAGGAAGGTCATTAGCGAACACAATGCCATATCCTTCAGCAGCGATCAAATAACACATATGGTACCATGGGTAGACGATCCAGAGGCTGTCCTGGGATAGGGACTCCTGGTAGAAGTCAGTTCGCTCAGAATCAACAGTCATTTTCACAGGTTAGCAGCATAGTGTTAAGAATGGGAACATTTTGATAATCCTTTGACTGTCTATTTTTCTGAGGATCTTGCATTTGATGATGTACTGTTCCGCTAGGGCAGCCCGAAGCAGAGTCTGGAACCAGTACCTATTCCCATCGATCAGAAAGTGCCCTACGTTGAAATGAAGGTGGGGAATAGGAGGCATCTATTTTTGATACAAGAGCACAGAAGTGTTCCGTTGATCATTTGCGGGTTCCAGATAATCCACTGTCAGGGCAGAACAACATTTCTGTAGGGTTCTCTGGTACACCAGTGGTTAGTCCGGTCTCTCGGTACCGATTTCACTAGGGCCATTTACTGATTCATGTCCATTTCTTTTGATGACAAATTGTGTTGAGAACTTGTTGGGGTTGAATCTGTTGAAAGAATTGAATCCTGTAATGTACTGTTCTCCGGATGGAGTGCATCTAACGATTTCAACTCAACGAACTTCTGTTTCACAATACTTGACTAGGCCTTTACCGACTGAATTGTATAAGGTTCCGGCATGTTTATAGGCAGTTGACTATAATAACTTGAGCCTGTTAAGATTGTGTTGAAACCAGGTGTTAAACTACCACATATTCCACAGTATAATATTTCAGTTGATGTTGAACAAGCTTTGAAGAGTATAGTTTCTGATTTTGTACATCGAGGAGTGATTGAGAAAATTGCAGGAAGTTAGTGTAATAGTCCGATCCTACCAGTGTATAAGAAAGGGGAAAATGCAATTCCTTTCCATTTTATTATTAATTTGTGTGCTATTAATACAATTGTTGCTCCACAATTTCCGATTGTGCCCGATGTGACTACAATATTGACAATGTAGTGTTGTGGATCTAAAGAATGCTTTATTTAGTATTCCTGTACATGTTGACAGTAGATATTTGTTCGTGTTCACCCTAGTGGGACGCTCGTTTACATTTACTTGTATGCCACAAGGGTACACTGAGAGTCCGAGCATTTATAGTAGAGCATTGAAGGTACAGCTTGATACACTTGAGTTGCCTTCCACCTGCACGTTGTTGCAGTATGTTGGCGATCTTCTTTTAGCTGCAGATTCTGAAGTTGTTTGCAAGGAGGGCACCATGTTGCTGCTTATCCATCTAGCAGAACATGGGCATAAGGCTTCTTTAAAAAAGTTTCAATATTGTCGACAGGAGGTCGCCTATCTAGGCTATCTCCTGTCAAAGGAAGGGAGAAGACTGACACCTGAACGGATACAGAGCTTCTCTAGCATGTCTGTCCCAAATACACAGAAAGAGGTCAGAGCCTTGATAGCATGGCTTCATACTATAGACAGTGGAGGCCTAACTTTTCATGAATGATAAAACCAATGTTGACATTGACAAAGAAGGGTATTTTTTTGCCTTTACCGTGGAACATGGATTGCCAGAATAATTTTTATCTGCTCAAGGCTGTGTTGTGTTCAGCACCAGTTTTGGGCACACCAAATTACGACAAGGCCTTTATATTGTATCTGCATGAATGTAATGGATGCGCTTTGGCTGTGTTAACGCAGGAACATGGGGGAAAAAAATAGACTGTGTGGTTATTTTTCCACCATGCGTTCCTGGAATGTTTGAGAGCTGTTGCTGCTGCCGCTGCATCTGTAAAACAAAGTGAGGGTATGGTTCTGGGTCAGTCCTTAACCATGATGGTACCTCACTCTGTAGACGTTCTATTAAACAGGACACAGACGCAACATCTCACATCAGCACGACTAACAAGGTACAAGCTGCTTCTATTTGCACCGCATATCCAAATTAAGAGATGTTGCTCATTAAATCTGACCAAACTATTGCCTCTTCCACAAGAAATTGATTGCAGTGACAAAATGTCACAGGGCTGCCTCTATGCCACAGAACAAGAGACTAAGGGCAGAATTGATTTAAGTGATACACCCTTAAAAGATCCACAAGGGGAGCTGTTTTGCAATGGCTCCTGCTTCAAACTCCCGGATGGTACAACCACTGCTGCTTACGCAATAACTACATTAAGCACTGTTGTGGAAACCAAAAGAATTCCACATAACTCTGCGCAGGCCGCAGAGATTATTGCATTGAATTGAGCTTGTGAAAGTTCTGAAGGGCTTAGCGTGAATATATTTACGGACAGTCAGTATGCCTTTCCGGTGGTTCACAACTTCGGTCGATTATGGGCAGAGAGAGGTTTCTTGACCGCGCATGGAACTAAGATACAACATGGTACTTTGATAGTTTGGCTACTCTCAGCACTTGCGCTTCCTACTCAGTTAGCAATAATTAAGTGTGCAGCACACCAGAAAGTAACAGATGATGTGGGTAAAGGAAACACTTTTGCTGACAGAATAGCCAAACAGACTGCCACTGATTTGCATTCCAAAATGTATATAATGAAAGAGGTCACTAACACTTGTTTGATAGACATAGGAATTGGTTGCATAAAGGAAATTCAGGCTCATGCCACTCGAGATGAACTTAAACAGTGGGCTGAGGGTTCAGCAAGTTTAGACGATGAAAGTTGTTGGGTAGATAATGGAAAACAAAAATGGATGCTGCCCGATGCTTATGTCACCACTATGGTTACGATGGCTCAGGGCAAACTCACATATGTGCAAAAAAGATTTGTAAATTGTTAGAACCTGTCTGGGTTAATGTAAATATTTAAAAAACTGCTGAGTGTTTTGTCCAAAATTGCATGGTATGCTTACAGCATAATGTTGGGAAAGGTACATTGACACCGAAGAGTAGTTTTGGTCCCCCCTCTATGCCTTTCAAGGTTATACACTTTGACTTTATCGAAATGGAGCGTTGTCAGAATTACAAATATGTTTTGGTAGTTATTTGTGCTTTCAGTAAATGGGTTGAAGCTTTTCCTCTAAAAGATGTCACAGCATTGACGATGGCGAAAAACATGCTGAAGGAATATTTTCCTAGGTTTGGTTTGCCGAGAGTCATTTGGTCAGACAATGGTCCACATTTTATCACTGCTGTTATCCTGCAAGTGTGCGCTGGATTACAGATCGATAAACGGAACCATTCGGCCAGACACGCTCAGAGTGCCGGACTTGTAGAACACAATAACGGTATATTAAAGACTAAGATAGCCTAGATATGTGCAAACAGCAATTTGAAATGGACAGATGCCTTACCGATAGCTTAATTGTCAATGCGGATGACTGTGCAATCAAAGACAGGGCTCTCTCCTTATGAAATAATCATGGGGAGACCAGCCAATATTTGGAATGTACCTAAACACAAGCTGCTAAAAGATGTAGAGCATTTGCTCCTTTCCGAGTACTGTGACCAGTTAACGCAAAACTTGTATTTCATTCATCAACAGGTGTGAGAAGTCCTCCCAGTAAAGTACGAGGGTCCAGGTCATCGACTCCGACCTGGCGACTGGGTGCTCATTAAGTCGTTTGAAAGAGCCTCCTGTCTCGTACCTCGCTGGAGAGGACCGCACCAAGTCCTCTTGGCCGCACAGACCGTGGTACGAGCGGAAGGGAAAAGACACTTGATACACGCAGCACACATCAAGAAGATTCCATTTCCTATGCTCCATGACAAAGGGGAAGAGAAGGAGATTGTTCACTTTGATGCTCACCACAAGCCTGTTTTGTCCATGAAAATTCTTCCTGAGCCCGTGGGGCCTGGGGATACTGCTGCTTTGCCTTCCAGTTCTTCTTCAAATCTCTCTTCACCATTGAGCAACCTTGTTTCCACTTCATCACTTCCTTCAGGAAGTGACGATACTCTGTTCGCAGATCACACCGTACCTGGAGTCTTGAGGTACGATCTGCATCTAAGACATCGGACTGACAGTGCATCATCTGCTATGCCTACAAGGAATCATCGTTGAGCCAGTCCCTCATGACTCTTCCACTGAAAAATAAATAAGAGACGGGAACCGGCAAAGTTAAAGCAAGATAGGCCAAGTGGTCAGGAGCCACCCACGAATGAACTAAAAGAGCCTAACGGAGAGGCTTCTAAACAGACTCTGAGAAACAATGTAATTTCCTAAATCCACTCATGTGGAGCAAGCTATTGGTCTCTCAGCTGATAAATAATCTGTTTACCGAAGATCATGGTCCTTGAGGATCCACTGTTTTCTAGTCATAGTGCTGATCTGTTTCATAGTTATATTTGTGCTTGGGTTCTGATACATAGAACGGGTGCGTCCACTTGATACTTTGTTACCCACTGAAATAGTCCCCACTGTGCCTCCACCTTTTGTGCATCTGCACACTCTTCCTCCTCCAGACTCCCAACATAGATAGGGTTACCATAATAACACACTCTTAATGATCATGAATGCGACCCATGCGATTCTGAACAGAACAAATTGCTGGGTTTGTTCACATTTGCCACAACATGGGGAAAAGGGATTGGGTTGGTATATTCATCATCTTCCTTTAACTACTGCATGCTATGCTTTGCTCAGGGCATTATTCTTTGGTCATTGGAATGATAGTATTTCTGGGAACTTTGATGGGACTAATTTGAATGAATTTGAAAAGCGAGTCTTAACACCTCTGGGATGTTCTCTCTTTGCAAATAGAAGCAAACTCAATGTTGCTTCTATTAGGCCTTGTGATGGACTCTCTAGACCTTTTCAGTCATTGATTCCCTTCAAGATGGCTCCCGTAGGCAACCGGTATGCCATGCCTCCTTCCTATACTATTAATCATAGCCCCAACTCTGTTTCTTTCTATATACAAAGGGAAGGTTCTCAGCCAATGGATACATTCAAGGGTTGTAATACCATTGCAAATCTAACCAGTGAGGACAGACCTTTGTATGTGGGAGACCCCGTTTACTTTGTGGCAATGATGCCTATCCTTGGTTATCCAGATATTGGCATGGTACTTGTCACATGGGTATCTTGTTACCAGGGGTATACGTGGCCAACACCCTTGAAGTTTCTAGAGCTCGTCCAAGGCGGGATGAGAATGGTGATACACCTTCACAGGTCATGGGTGATGTAGCAAAATCCTTTGTGCCATTTTGATGACATATAATGAACTCTGAGGATATTAGAAGACTAGCAAGGGTACCGGAAAAGACCATCAATAGGACCACCTATATTCTGTACAACATGACGCTGGAACAAAAGGCAATTAGATTAGTGGCCCTCCAAAATAGGATGGTGTTAGACGTCATCCTAGCTGAGTATGGTGGGGTATGCAAATTGGTGGGACCCGCGTGTTATGTTTTTGTACCTGACTCCTCCCCTACCATATTCAAGGCAATACAAAACCTACATATCTTGAGTACTGAAGTACATGTCCCAGAAGGAAACTGGGATCTTAGTGCTTGGTTCTGGGACTTACTACGATCATGGGGTTGGAAAATCTTTGGAGTCCTAATGATAGTTCTTGGTATTCTACTGTTTTGTTGTTGCTGTGTACAATGGGCCTCATTAGAACCCTGGCGGTCCCGTAATGAACGTTGCCGGTATGGGACCGGCACCATTCATTTCGGGCTGCCCTATTACGAGAACTGCTCTGGGACCCGCTAAGGAATGCCTGGTCAGACTAGGCGTCCTTAGCTGGTCCCACAAGCAGTCCAGGATGCTAACAACGGGCCCGTCATTAATGGGCCTGTTGTTAGCATCCTCCCCATTCCCATTTGAGCCTATGGGATACATTTTTACCCGGTCTCAGAAAAGGGCAATTACCGGGTCCGCCAAGGCCGGCATGACCCAGTTATTGCCTTTTTCTGGGACCTGGTAAAAAATCATTACCGGCGGCAGCCGTGCCTTTAATAAGGGCACGGCTTCCGCCAGGGTTGTAAAGAGGCCAAATGTCTCCCTGTCATATGTTCGATGTTAGGAGGATGTTGTGCACAAACGATAGGTACATTAGAACCTAAGGTACATACGCCCAAGAAAACTGCTAATGCTTTAGTAATGGAGGATATTGCCATCAAGGAACTCACAGCGATCGATATTTCTGAAGAATGTGATTCATGATGTACGGACATTGAGGCATGGGTTTTTAAATAAAGCTAATGGGCCTCATTACGAATCAGGCGTTAAGGGGTTAACGGCGCGGTAAACGGCGCCGACCCTTAATGCCTGATTCCGAGGTCCCTTTGCGCCATGGTGAGTTTAACGCCTGCTTCTTGCAGGCGTTAAAATCCATGGCGCTAAGGGACCATGGTGCTAATTACGCCACCGTAATTTACAATGGCGTAATTAGCACCTTCCCCACTCCCATTATGCCCTATGGGGCAAAAATGGGAATGGGGAAGGGTAAAATGGGAAATGGGGATTTACCACCCCACTCACCTTGGAATGGGGCGGTAAATCCGCCATCCACCATGGTGTAAATGTAGTTTACACCATGGTGGTAAGGGTATGACCCAGGCGGTAACTTACCGCCTGGGTCGTAATGAGGCCCAATGTTTGGGTTATGCTCTTGGCTTAGGTCAAAAGGAGGGTTTGTTAAACTGTATTCGTATAATACCGTCTTGTTATGAATATTGGCCTAAGCCCATTCGCGTTGTACAGAAAAACGCATTTGAAATGCTCCGATTCAAATCAATTTTAACCACCATTTTAAGAACCATCCGCCATTTTGATTTTAACTCTTGCTCTGTGTCCTAAAATGGTGAACTGCATTTTCAACTACAGCGGAGCCAGATGACCTTTGAGTTACATCAACATTTAGGCTCCCGAGAGCAGAATGTTTGTTCTGTGCAAAGAAACCTTGAGACTTGTATGAACTGCAATCTAAGTGTTGTCTGCGCTCACAAGCCTCATTCTCATATAAGCAACGAAACAATGTAGAACAAACTCAGACAATGTGTTTTTGCTGAATTGCATTGTGTGCATTCTTGAAACAAGGCTTACTGTGGATTTGAGAATCAACGTTACCATTGAATTCTCATGGACAAGCAAACTTGTTAAATATGTTATACAATATTCTCATATTTGTCATGTGAACTGGGCACAAACCCTAGCATATAAATTATTAGTTTGGAGAGGGGCTGGAGAATGATTGAACTAATGTATAAAAGAGCCTGTAATGAGATGTTCAGCACTCTCACCCCTCAGTGTGTCTGCTGGTACACACTGCAAGGTGTTGGGAGCCAGATAGCTATCTGTTTTGCTTTGAAATCTGTACAAAAATAAAGATACTTGTATCTTTCGACCCGTGATTGGCGTATTTCATTTTGTGGTACTAAGCCTCAATATTTCTTTGGTCTTTCAACACAATGGAGCCCCAATCTCCCACCAGTCTAGGGGCAGAAGTGATAGCGATAAGAAAGGCAGTCTTCACCATAAGGTGTTTGATGTGAATCTCAGAAATGGGCTCAAAAGGAACCATCAGACAAGAGAGAGATCCCAAGGGAGAAGCCTTTATAAGCACAGGGACGGGAAGAAGAAAGACCCCGGAGCAACTTCCCCACCAACACCTCCCCATCCAGATGGCCATCAGAGTCCCCCAAGAGGAATTTTATGGAGGCCCATTGAGAGCGAAGCATGGAGACCACCAAGCCTTTGCCAAAACCCTCCTGGAGGAATTGGAGAATAGTGGGCAGACCAGAACACAAGGAATGCATCCCAGAACGCCCACACCAGTCCCGGAATGGCCCCAATGCCTGCCATACGCCTTCAGAGTAGAAGGTCTTCGAGAATTCATGGTAGACTCGCACAGGACCTGAAAACCCCTGAGACATCAACCTAGACCGTGAAATAGCCATGCTGCCCATTGAATCCATAAGACTCCAAACCCCAGAACCCCCTGCAGGGAACACAGCCACTTCAGAACTAGCCAAGGCTCCTCGGACTGAAGCTCCAACAGAGAGGGAAAGCAACTCTGGCGAGGCCAGAATGGAGCAACCAACAACACAGTAGACCAGGACACTCTGATGCGCTGAACCACCTGGGGAAGAGGAGGGAATGCATAAAGGAGACTCCGAGGCCACTGCACCGAGAGGGCGTCCACACATCCAGCCCCCACGGCCTGAAACCAGGAGCAGAAAGGGGAACTCTTGCTGAGGTTGGAGAGGCAAAGAGATCTAGAACGGGGGTCCTGAATCTGACACAGATCTCCGCAAAGACCCTGTCTGACAGAACCAGTTCTGCATAGGAGGGAAACCAGCTGCTGAGAAGATCTGCTTGAACATTGTCCAACCCCCCGACATGTGAGGCCACCAGACACACCAGATGTGACTCCCCAATAACCTATCTGAGCAGCCAGAGCATTCAAGGAGTGGCCAGAACCCCCCTGGCGGGTGACATATGCCAAGGCCATTGTATTGTCCATCCGGACCAAAACCGCCCAGCCTTCTAGAAACACCTTGAAGTACACGACGCCCAGAGAATGGCACACAACTCTCTCCAGTTGGATGATCGACGGCTCTCATCCAGAGCCCACAACCCCTGGGCCGAGAGGACCCCCAATGTTGCCCCAAACCCTTCCACTGGCGTCTGTAGTAAGAGTGGTCACAGGAGAAAGGACCAGGAACACCCCTGCCTAGAGATTCCAAACCCCCAACCACCAAAGTAGGAAGACCCTCACAGCTGGGGACATCGGGAACAAAGCCTCATGAGCTTGAGGGATCACGAGCCGATGGGAGAGTAGATAAGACACCAGAGGATGTAAATGATGCACCCAGGAACCAGAAACAGGCAAGACACCCTGTGCCTCTGCAGCCTGAGCAATAGGCAAGCCGAGACATACTGCCTCCTGAGAACTCTGCCCAGAACAGCCAGCAAGCGATGGACCCTCTCCTGGGACAGAAACACCCTCCCCATCCTGGTGCAAATCTGAGCCCCAATAAAAACTAGATCCTGAGAAGGTTCCACATGAGACAAATGCCAGTTCACCAGAAACAGCCAGTCCCTCAATGCCCGGCAGACCAACTGCAGCTGAGTCGGGACTGTCTGTCGGCAGGACGCCTTGACCAACCAATCATCAAGGTAGGAAAAAATCAGACTGCCTCTCAGGTGCAAATGTGCCACCAGGGGAGCCTCCAGCTTGGTGAACACTGGGGGCTGAACACAACCCAAAGGGGAGCACTCAGTACTGAAAGTGCTGGGAGCCCACTGCAATACGGAAGAACTTCATGTGGCAGGGGCGGAGAGCCACGTGGTAATATGCATCCTGGAAATCCAGAGATGCCATATAGTCCCCCCTGTATAACATTGGGAGATTGTTCTGCAAAGTCTCCATCTTGAAGCGTTCCTTCCGGACAAAGCAGTTCAGAGCCTTGAGGTCCAAAATTAGGCGATACTTCACTGAAGGTTTGGAGACCAGGAACACCTGCAAGAAGAAACCCTGTCCCCGAAACGGGAAAGGAACGGGCATGATAGCCGCCTTCAGCAACAACTCGGAGAGAGCAGTTTCCATAGCCAACTTCTTGGTCTATGATCTGTGTACAACAGTCTGAACCATGCAAACTTGGACACGTGGAGACAGGGGGTTCACTTGATAACCCCTCTGAATGGTGTCCAGAACCCAGGAATCTGAGCACCACTTGTCCCATACTTGAAAAAACATCCGGAGATGCCCGCCTACCAGCCTGTTCAAACCATCAGGATTTCTGTACCGGATCAGGATGTGAAGAGCGTGGAGGACCCCTGACCCCACTCAATCTCTGAAAAGATTGAGGAGGAGGAGCCAGAGAAAGACCTTCCGGTCATTGCATCCGCACCAGAGGAAGACTTCTTGGTTGTTAAGGTAGACTTGCGCCGCAATTTGTCAGCGTGTTTGTCAGCACGAAACACTTTATGCACTTTATCCTCAAGTGAATCACCAAAATGTTTGGTCCCATCAAAAAGAAGTTTTAGGGCAGCACCTTCTCAGAACCTTCTGTTGTCCAATCCCGCAGATGCACATGCCTTTGGGCCAACACACCAGCCGCCATGGCCATGGCCGAGCCACGCACCCCATCAAATGCCAGATCTGGTAAAAGTTCAACCTGTCTCTGCATCTCTGATAGCAAAGGGGCACAGTCAGAACCGCCATCCAGATGTGCCCCCGCATGAACCTTCTCCAGGCTGGCATTAACCCTACGGTCCACTGGGTCCCGGACAGCTGCCTCCTCGGGCGACACTGAGGAGTGACCCACCAGGCTGGCGAGGATATCATCAAACTCAACTGGATCCGGGAGCAACGTCTCGCCCCCTTTCAATGACTAGAGCTTGGCCATAAAGCGGGGCATTGCAATCTTCTCTGGGTCACGCAATTACGGAAGAATTTTATCCCGGATATCAGATACCAAAGGCAACCCCGTCATTGGGGTATGCCTATACTGGCGAATAGTAGGGTCAGCCCCCTCTACTGTTACCGGGGGCTCTGAGAGCCCCATGCAATCCCAAACTTGAGCAAGAACCTCCTCCACCGCTTCCCTGTCCATATATTTCCCTTCTCCATCAGCCGATGAGGAACTGGAAGTGGCCGAGGACTCAGTGCCAGAAGAAGAGGATGAAGATGAAGACAGACACCGGCGCTTGTGCCCATGCGCATGGCCGTGACTCCCCCCAGCATGATGCTTTAACAACTTCTTCAATTCTTTCCTGGTTAAAGAAACATGCTTTGAATTCTTCTTTCTCCTCCTGTGTAGTTCAGGAGAAGAGGATGACAAGGAAGAAGACAGGACAAGGTGCCTGACTTTTGCAGAATGTTTACTCATGGCGTGCATAGACAAAAAACAGAACACAAACTTGCTGAATACAAATTTAAATGGTAGACCAGGAGAACCCCTACCAATGGGGGAGATCAAACAATGTATCCCCCTGGGAAAGGGCCGTTCCTCCATAGTTCACCTCCCCTCTCCGAAAGGTATATCAAAAGAGCCGGTGCCGCGCTGAATATGGAACACTCGGCCCCACCGGCAGGAGAAAAGGCATTTCAGTATACATCAAGCCCCCACCTCCTCATCGCACCCCAGGCCCTGCAGGACCCGGGCCATGCAAGATTGATAGAGATAGAATGATAGCTTCCTATTGGGAAAGCAGACTTTCGACAATTATTGAGATGTACCCATGTTGAGGCCACCTAGTAAATATGTCAACTGTGTTCTACATGTAGAATGTATTGCTTTTCTAAACTCTACAGGATGAGCCTGATCACCGCCCATCCTTACATGTGCTAGATGATGAGCCTGATCACCGCCCATCCTTACATGTGCTAGATGATGAGCCTGATTACCGCCCATCCTTACAGATGATTAGCCTGATCACCGCCCATCCTTTCAGATGATGACCCTGATCACTGCCCATCCTAACATGTGCTAGACGATGAGTCTGATTACCGCCCAGCCTTACATGTGCTAGATGATGAGCCTGATTACTGCCCATCATTACATGTGCTAGATGATGAGCCTGATCAGCGCCCATCCTTACATGTGCTAGATGATGAGCCTGCTCACCGCCCATCCTTACATGTGCTGGATTATGAGCCTGATTACCGCCCATCCTCACATGTGCTAGATGATGAGCCTGATTACCACCCATCCTTAGATGTGCTGGATGATGAGCCTGATTACCGCGCATCCTTACATGTGCTAGATGATGAGCCTGATTACCGCCCATCCTTACATGTGCTAGATGATGAGCCTGACCACCGCCCATCCTTACATGTGCTAGTTGATGAGCCTGATTACCGCCCATCCTCACATGTGCTAGCTGATGAGCCTGATTACTGCCCATACTCACATGTGCTAGCTGATGAACCTGATTACCGCCCATCCTTACCCTGTGCTAGATGAGTCTGATCACCACCCATCTTTACATGTGCTAGATGATGAGCCCGATTACCGCCCATCCTTACATGTGCTAGATGATGAGCCTGATCACCGCCCATCCTTACATGTGCTAGATGATGAGCCTGAACACCGCCCATCCTTACATGTGCTAGATGATGAGCCTGATCACCGCCCATCCTTCCATGGCCTAGATGATGAGCCTGATTACCGCCCATCCTTACATGTGTTAGATGATGAGCCTGATCACCGCCCATCCTCACATGTACTAGCTGATGAGCCTGATCACCGCCCATCCTCACATGTATGCATGTTCTTTGATTTCCAAGTCAGGCTTTTGAAGGAAAACAGCATGAACGGTTTCTGGAACCAATGATTAAGGTGTTTGATGGGCAGTGGGGGGTCGGGGGACCTCTGAACTTCATGTTGTATTTCCTCTATGATGAGTGTTGATAGGGCACAAAGGAGAGTGAAGGTGCAGGGTTGCAAGATTGATAGAGATAGAATGATAGCTTCCTATTGGGAAAGCAGACTTTCGACAATTATTGAGATGTACCCATGTTGAGGCCACCTAGTAAATATGTCTACTGTGTTCTACATGTAGAATGTATTGCTTTTCTAAACTCTACAGGATGAGCCTGATCACCGCCCATCCTTACATGTGCTAGATGATGAGCCTGATCACCGCCCATCCTTACATGTGCTAGATGATGAGCCTGATCACCGCCCATCCTTACATGTGCTAGATGATGAGCCTGATTACCGCCCATCCTTACAGATGATGAGCCTGATCACCACCCATCCTTACAGATGATGAGCCTGATCACCTCCCATCCTTACATGTGCTAGATGATGAGCCTGATTACCGCCCATCCTTACATGTGCTAGATGATGAGCCTGATTACTGCCCATCATTACATGTGCTAGATGATGAGCCTGATCACCGCCCATCCTTACATGTGCGAGATGATGAGCCTGATCACCGCCCATCCTTACATGTGCTGGATTATGAGCCTGACTACCGCCCATCCTCACATGTGCTAGATGATGAGCCTGATTACCAAACATCCTTACATGTGCTAGATAATGAGCCTGATTACCGCCCATCCTTACATGTGCTAGATGATGAGCCTGATCACCGCCCATCCTTACATGTGCTAGATGATGAGCCTGATCACCGCCCATCTTTGCATGTGCTAGATGATGAGCCTGATCACCGCCCATCCTTACATTTGCTGGATTATGAGCCTGATTACCACCCATCCTCACATGTGTTAGCTGATGAGCCTGATTACCGTCCATCCTTACATGTGCTAGATGATGAGCCTGATCACCGCCCATCCTTACATGTGCTAGATGATGAGCCTGATCACCGCCCATCCTCACATGTGTTAGATGATGAGCCTGATCACCGCCCATCCTTACATGTGCTGGATTTTGAGCCTGATCACCGCCCATCCTCACATGTGCTAGATGATGAGCCTGATTACCGCCCTTCCTTACATGTGTTAGATGATGAGCCTGATCACCGCCCATCCTCACATGTGCTAGATGATGAGCCTGATTACCACCCATCCTCACATGTGCTAGCTGATGAGCCTGATTACCGCCCATCCTTACATGTGCTAGATGATGAGCCTGATTACCGCCCATCATTACATGTGCTAGATGATGAGCCTGATCACCACCCATCCTTACATGTGCTAGATGATGAGCCTGATCACCGCCCATCCTTACATGGCTGTATGATGAGCCTGATCACCGCCCATCCTTAAATGTGCTGGATTATGAGCCTGATTACCACCCATCCTCCCATGTGCTAGATGATGCGCGTGATTACCGCCCATCCTTACATGTGCTAGATAATGAGCCTGATTACCACCCATCCTCACATATGCTAGATGATGAGCCTGATTACCGCCCATCCTTACATGTGCTAGATGATGAGCCTGATCACCGCCCATCCTTACATGGCTGTATGATGAGCCTGATCACCGCCCATCCTTAAATGTGCTGGATTATGAGCCTGATTACCACCCATCCTCCCATGTGCTAGATGATGCGCGTGATTACCGCCCATCCTTACATGTGCTAGATAATGAGCCTGATTACCACCCATCCTCACATATGCTAGATGATGAGCCTGATTACCGCCCATCCTTACATGTGCTAGATGATGAGCCTGATCACCGCCCATCCTTACATGTGCTGGATTATGAGCCTGATTACTGCCCATTCTCACATGTGCTAGCTGATGAGCCTGATTACCATCCATCCTTACATGTGCTAGATGATGAGCCTGATCACCGCCCATCCTTACATGTGGTAGATGATGAGCCTGATCACCGCCCATCCTCACATGTGTTAGATGATGAGTCTGATCACCGCCCATCCTTACATGTGCTAGATGATGAGCCTGATCACCGCCCATCCTTACATGTGCTGGATTATGAGCCTGATTACCGCCCATCCTAACATGTGCTAGATGATGAGCCTGATTACCGCCCATCCTTACATGTGCTGGATTGTGAGCCTGAATACCGCTTATCCTCACATGTGCTAGATGATGAGCCTGATCACCGCCCATCCTTACATGTGTTGGATTATGAGCCTGATCACCGCCCATCCTTACATGTGTTGGATTATGAGCCTGATTACTGCCCATCCTCACATGTGCTGGATGATGAGCCTGATCACCGCCCATCCTTACATGTGGTAGATGATGAGTCTGATCACCGCCCATCCTTACATGTGCTAGATGATGAGCCTGATCACCGCCCATCCTTACATGTGGTAGATGATGAGTCTGATTACCGCCCATCCTTACATGTGCTAGATGATGAGCCTGATCACCACCCATCCTTACATGTGCTGTATTATGAGCCTGATTACCGCCCATCCTTACATGTGCTAGATGATGAGCCTGATCACCGCCCATCCTCACATGTACGCATGTTCTTTGATTTCCAAGTCAGGCTTTTGAAGGGAAACAGCATGAACGGTTTCTGGAACCAATGATTAAGGTGTTTGATGGGCAGTGGGGGGTCGGGGGGACCTCTGAACTTCATGTTTTATTTCCTCTATGATCGATTTCCTAGTTCCTCCTTCACATAATTCCCATCTCCTCCTCTCCTTCTTACTACACTAGATGCAATTCCCCCGTCTCTCCACTTCTCCCCTCTCCTACTTCCACCTCTCCCTTCTTTCGCACTCATCTTCCTCTCTCTCCTCTCTCCCCTCTATCCCTCCCTTCCTCACCTCTCCCCCCTCTAGCCCTCTCTTCCTCTTTCTCTTATCCTTCTCCCCTCCTACTTTCCCTTCTCCCTTCTTTCGCTCTTCTTCTCCCCTCTAGCCCTCTCTTCCTCACCTCTCTCCCCTCTAGCCCTCTCTCTCCTCTCCTTACCTCCCCTCGCCTGCTTTCGCCTCTCCCTTCATTTGCTCTCTTCTTCTCCTCTCCCCCCTCTCCCCTCTAGCCCCCCTTCCTCACCCCCCTCTAGCCCTCTCTTCCCCTTTCTCCAATCCTTCTCTCCCCTCTCCTACTTTCGCTCTTCATCTCCCCTCTCCACCCTCCCTTCTAGCTCCCTCTTCCTCACCTTTCTTCCCCTGTCGCCTCTCCTCCCCTCCCCTCTCCTACTTTCGCTCTCTTCCTCTTCCCTCTACCCCTCCCTTCCTCACCCCACATCCCCTCTAGCCCTCTCTTCCCCCCTCTCCTCTCCTTCTTTCGCTTTCCCTCTCCCCTCTTACCCTCTCTTTCCATTATTTTCTTGCCCAGTCTCCCAGCCCCTTCCTCCACCTCTCTTCTCGGCACTGCAGGCCTGGCACCCGCCACCCGCCGGCGCACAGCGGGCTCTGGGGCGCATTAGCGACACTTGGAAGGAGCCGGATCGACTGCGCAGAGTGGAGTTCCGGAGCGCTGAGCCGAGCGCGGAGGATGAATGCCTGCGCAGTCAGGAATCACTGGCTAATACCGATTTAAAGAGCTCCAGGGGGCAGGCGGGTCAGTGCATGTTTAATGAATGCAAATAGAGGGTTTAAAGGCCACAGTCAAATATCCGTGACTAACGGTCCTGTGCAGAGAAAGATCCCAGACTCGGAGTCTTCCGCCTGGACGCGGCCTAGCGTGGGCCGCTGAGGTGTCTGCTCTGGGGTTCTTGTGGCGCTGGGCCTGGCGCCATGCTAAGGCTGGAATGCTCAAAACGCAGGCCAATTATCTCCACTAACGTCTCTCCTGCAGGTTACTCTGAGAAGTACTGAATGCGGGCACCTTGGGATTCACTGCTCAGTGGGTTAACGCAAACAGCCCTGCTTTTGATCGCTCACCAAACGCTCTCAAGATTATTTATTTATTTTTAAACCGCAAAAGAAAGGAACTCCTTCTACCATACGATATGAGAGTAAAACAGCCCATTTCAGTTAAGTCTCACATATTACAGCGCCGCCCAGCAGCAATCACCGGAAGTCCACCTCCAGCACGGAGACTCACTCTGGGTTTGCAGCCATTGAAGAAAAGCTTGCCTAGTGTCTCACCCAAGCACTGGCACAGGGCTACTGAACAACCACCCAGGCACTAACACTGCGCTAGTGAATGCTCACCCAAGCACTGACATGCACAGACGTTTTTATGGGAGGGCAAAAGGGGCACTTGCCCAGGGCCCCCACCTTGAAGGAGGGCCCCACAAGGCTGCCTGATCTGAAGAAGTAAGATTCCATTGTTCACCAGTCTTAAATAACACACGTCAGGATATTTGATGGGGTGCTGCTGAGGCTCTAAACCCATTGCCTTTCTGTTTTGACAAGAACATTCTGCCTTGATCAATTCATCATGTGTTGCTTTCTGTTTTCACTGTGGCATACATAGTTTGTGTATCTGTAGCATTCTTTCCTTCCTGTGGGAATTGTGTTGATCGTGTGCACTAGGCAACAGTGAAATGCATATTGACAAATTGAGTGCCACAATGGTTCAGAAGTTAGCTCAGTGTGTGAAGCACCCATTGCAGAGATATGTGTTCATATGCAAAATTAGAATATCACATTCCAGCAAGGCCGCCTGAGCCTTTCCTATGTCTGCAGTTTATAAGCCTGCCTGCATATGTGCTTGGCTTTGCAGAACAACATCTGCTGGTATCAGCAATGTACCTGCACCAGAGAGGGGTTGCTATAAAAACTAACATATCACCCGTGTGGTGAAGGTCTAGAAATTGGTTTGTTCAGATGGGGTGTTGTAAAACATAGGCAATCGCCTCCAACGATGGCATAAACTGTTGGTCCAAGAGGTGAATAAGTATCCAAATTCAAGACTATGGAATGAAAGCGTTCATGCTTGTATCCTTGATTTGCCAGCAGACGATACAGTGATCCTGGTCAAATCATCAATTATATATCTTAGATTACTTTGGTGTCTTGTGTGAGGTTTGCCTTCTTGCATTAGCTCATTACTTGATCTGTCTTCTTATGTAGGCCAATTGAGTGGCAGGGTTGGTAGACAGAAGAGAGTGAACCAGATGTTGCAGGCCTCAGGCAAGCATATTTTAAGGTATGCTTTTTTGATTAAAAAAACGGTTTGCTTTTTTTTGTAAAAGTCCAAGGTTTTTATGCACGTTTATAAATGAAAATGTCACAAGCCATTGTTTTGGAACTATTTAAAGCTTTAATATACAAAAGAAAAACCCAGATAAAATGTGTTAAATCACATTGGGCCTCATTACGACCCTTGCGGAAATGGAAAAATGATGGCGGAAATGCAATACCGCCATCGAACACCGCTCGTTGCGATCATGACCCGTCACCGTAAAGTACGATGCCATTAGCGACACCGCAGTGAACGGCAACGCTAACTGCACCAAGTACGCGCACGCGCGCCTTGCAAAACCGGAATCACCGCCATGGCGCAACGGTACGCGAATTCTGACCCTAGCGGACATGTACTGAACGCCATCAAGCACGTCGTAAAGTACCATTCCGCCATGGCGAGAAATACGGCAACGCGAACCAACCGTAAATGGCCCACTGAGTGCCTGTACTCCACTCCCTGGCCTCATTGCACAACTCCTGGCAGGCGCAATGTACTCACACTATGCAACCAGTGAAATCCACAATTCACCCATGCATGCCAATGTAGAAAAGCATGCAGGGGCTCAAAGCGCCCCGTGAGTGGGCATCCATGTACGGCATGTCACCATAGCCGTACTGACGCAGCACAGGCATGTGAAGCTACAATACATCAAAATGAAAATCAAGAACACATGACACAAAACAACAGTAGTCCCCCATCGCTTGCCACCAGCGCAAGGCAACATCCAAAACAGCATCCTGAGGGGGATTGCACCAGCCCTGTACTCATGCCAGTAAACAAACCAACCATCAGCAGAAGCATGTACCACACAAGTCGGCAGAGTGACTGAGCAGCCAGGCTCATCCCAAGAGGGGCCGATGGGAGCTGCAGGGCACAGATGGCATCAATACAGAAGCTATTCCAATGGACATGACCCCAGTCCCCCTCCAACAAACGCACGCAAACACAGTCACCTGTGACCAGCCACATTCTGAACAACCCATCATTCCACCAATCGACCTGGCTGACAGGCACCAGTCGGCCAAAAGCCAATCCCCCGCCCCTGAACAGCACATCATGTAAACAGTCACAATGGCAGCCCCTATCCGTGACCATACTGTGCTACGTAGGCAAACGCGGCCAGTACTGTACCACACAACTCAACTCAGAAGCCGGAACACAATGCAGATCATCACGCAATACATACCGCCACAAAGCGAAAATCGCCACATCACCTGCAAAGAACAACGCAACACGACAAATATCGGAATACAATTTAAATGCACATCCAAATGACAAAGGCCCCACAGCAATTTGCAAAATACCACCAAAACAACCATCATCACCGAGGGCTGCATCTGCAATAATTGACCGGCTTCCACTTGTGTGACGCCCTGTACCATCATGGCACACAGGGCCTACATCAACGTTCCAAAAGGCCACATGGAAGCGGCAAGAACCGCAGGTCCGTCCCATGAGGCAGGCACTAGTCGAGCTGAAAGGCCGAAATGTTGCACCTAGCCACCAGTACAGCGTAAGGGCATGTGGCCCATTGGCGATCGTCCCATATGATCGAAATGGTGCTCCACTGATTCACCCGAAGCTGCAGGAGTCGAGAGTAAAAACCATCTGGAGGAGTGGCGTAGAGATGGCATCTGCAATAGGGCAGGAGATACCTGTCACCCAAAAGAAACACAAATCAACCGATTGCATTACGGGACTCATGATGCATTACAATCTTCATTCAACACACCAAATCCACACCCATATGCATGCTAGCCCACTCCAAAGGAATATACACACCCCTAAATCAGTATCGAATCATAACGAAACCAATCGAGCTAAATACACCATTGTCAACGTCGGTTACTGTGCATGCGTCCGTCAAGATAGAACCCATGACATGGGATTAGTAACGTGCCTAGACACAAGTGTATGAAGGCGCGTCGAGACAGGGAGGATCCGACAAGGGCAGATAGACGTATGTCCCACTATGGCAGCCTTGCATCACATAACGCAGGGGAAGGGGAGTGAATCAAAAAACCCATGTACATGGCAGACCCTAAACGGAATCATCAGTCCATGCATCCACACATCATTCCCTCATACCGCAATGAAAACGCATGAATATTCACTCACATAATATGTGAAACTTCCATCGCGTCTGTGCGTAATGCAGTCCGCAAAAACCACTGTGCCCCTGGCCGGATCTGTAGTGTTGTGAAGCAAGATGGATTTGGGAACGTCCTGCCTTATCGTCCACTACGCTGTTGCGCATCCCATTCAATTCATATCATTCATTGCCTGCTCGTTATGGGCCATGTCCCAAGGACATTCTACAATAGAACGTTACATTTCCAGCCAGACCTGTGGGCGTATCCTCGCCGCTACTTCAAAACCCAAAATGCTGGCCTTCGAATTCCTCACTTGCAACATTACGTCGAAAAGGCTTCTGTGAACGCTTGCATTCACAATTACATCAATGTAGTGCGGCTGTGTGTCATGATGCTAACTGGCTGCAATCACAAATGGCACGCCACGCCCGTCGGTGAAGTACGTTACTGTGCTGCATGAGGGTCGGCCATCGATCGAGCCCTACATACCACTGACTCTTCACAGGTATGTAAGCGGCTGCAATCATAGCATGTGTAACAATGGGAGCATAGCATGAAGATCAGTCAAAGTACATCACACTGCCATCGGGATTTGATACATGATTCAAATCCCAAGATGCCATGCGGCCAAATGCAGCCTTACGTGCGGGACGTGCTCGGCCAGAAGGGATTGCATCTGCCACAGATTCATTCAATCAGCACAGGTGGAGGCCATACAGGCCGACAGCACATATATTGCAGACCCAAACCCCTCCCACAACCACTCCCACTCCAAAATGCTACCGGCAGGACTAGCGATGTTGGGCCTGGGGTACCAGATAGCACTGCAAGTGCTACAACTACAAGAAGACGACGAACAACAACAGGTACAACAACCGGGCGCACAGGGGAGACGGAGGAGAAGGAGGAGGAGGAGGGCAAGGCAGGGTCAGCAAGGCCCACAAGCACTGCCACTACCACCACGCAGGCGGCCCGCAATCCCACGCCTCCGAGCCGATCCGTTCAACCTCACTGCTGAGCAGATCCACACCCTCTACCGTTTGGACCGGGACACCATAATCGCCATTGTGGACATGACACATGCTGACCTCGTGAGCATGATAGATAGCCCAACCGCCATCCCACCCCTACTGAAGGTGGTGTCTGCACTCCACTTCCTGGCCACAGGCACCTACCAGCACACAGTGGGACAGTTGCATGGCATTTCACAGCCACTGTTCTCACGGACACTCTTCCAAGTGCACGATGCCCTCCTGAAGCACGCCGACGACCACATCACACTACCACGCACGTACCAGGAGATTACCAACGCTAAAGTGGGATTCCATGCACTTGGCGGCATCCCGGGTTGCATTGGTGCCATCGACTGCACCCATGTTGACTTGGTTGTCCCACATGCCATGGAGGTCCAGTACCGCAACCGGAAACAATTTCATTCAATCAATGTGCAAATGGTGTGTGACTCCAACAAGATATTTACGCATTGTTGTGCCAGATTTCCAGGATCTACCCATGATTCTATGGTCCTGAGGAACACAAGAATACCACGCTACATGGAGAGACACGCAGGGCACAGATCCTGGCTACTCGGTGAGTCTCATTCCATGCATGACATCGTGGCCCATTTGATGCGTCAATGACCTTGCAGGGGGGGGGGGGGCTACTTAGCACTATCATTCCACTGACACCCTTTATTCGTCTCATACAGGTGATGCCGGGTATCCACTGAAGAGATGGCTCCTTACACCAATCCGGAACCCACAGAACGAGCATGAGGAGGACTACAACCATGCCCACTCACGTACCCGTGTGGTCATTGAACAGGCATTCGGCCTACTGAAGGCTCGTTTCCGCAGCCTCAGCAGGTCTGGCGGGGCACTCATGTACAGCCATGAGAAGGTTTCTAAGATGGTCATGGCATGTGTCATGCTGCACAACATGTGCATACGTAGGAATGTGCCCATGCCCCCTGACGCTGTACTGCATGCACCTGAAGATGATGATGATGATGAGGGTGGGGATGTGGAGGCACCTCAAGGAGTCCATGAGGCACAGGATGTACGTGCAATCCGACAGAGCATCATAGATGCATGCTTCTAGCAACCACGCATGGTGCCTATTACACGGAAAGGGGACCTGTGGCACTGTGTGTGTGTAGTACAGGCACATTGTGGACTGTACGCCTATGAAGGCCTCGTACGCAAATATCAATGTCCACACATGTCATTGGATGATAATGAGGTGCTGTATTGTTAATGTGATTTGATTTATACACCCTATGGACCCGCCACCCAGTGAAGCCCAACACACCCCCTCCACCCTACTACCTCCCCCCCCAACACCAGTGTCCAAATATGCATGCTGTCCGTGGGTAGACGCTATTGCAAGCCCCCTCTACGGGTATCAGGGGCACCCCTGCCCGTGGAGCGCAGGTTTCTGCCAGATCTGCGTTGGGGGCTGCCCTGGACGGAACTTGCCACGGATGATGTCTCTGCCTGCTCGCGTCCATGCATGTCTCTGAGGGTTTGTGAGAGCTCCGAGAGCACACGGCGCACAGCAGCAAGTTCAGCACAAACGTCTTTGGACGTCGCATGCAGTTCCCCCCTCAGGCTCTCGGTGCTTTTCTCCATTTGTGCTCTCAGGCTCTCGGTGCTTCTCTCCATTTCTCCCCTGAGGCTCTCACTACTTTTCTCTATTTGTGCCCTGAGTGTCTCGGTGGATGTTTCCATGGCTGCCCTGGAACCCCCGCATTCATTTGCATGGTCCTTGAGTAGCGTGGACGCTTCCTGCTGTTGCTCGATCAGCAGGTCGAGGGACTGTTGCCTCTGCTGGGCCATGGACATTTGCGGTGGTGTGACAGGGGGGCTGCTCAACACATGTTGCCTTGGCACAGGACTTGTGGGGGTTGGCCAGTCGTCGTCTTCAGGGTGCCCCTGCGTGGTTTCGTCATGGTGTAGGGGATGGAACATGCAGGGGGATTGGGAAAGGTCATGGATGGTACCTACGTCGCCAGCACTGTTTTCCGTGTCGGAGCATGCTGGCATGACAGCTGTGTCACCTATGGTGCTGCTACCACCAGAGGCAGTGCCATCAGATACGTTCTTTGGGGGGACCTGTGGTGCTGGGGTTGTGGACTTGCTGGCTGCTGGGGTGCCTGTTGCAGTCCCCTCCAGTGTGCTGCCACTTGATTCCTGCTGCTGCCGTGTCTTGATCCTTGCACCTGAGGTGGAGGCTCTTGGGACGTTGGTCCTGGCCCTCTTTGCAGGCGTGCTGGTAGGGGTGTCCTGCAGCTCGTCGTTGGTATCGGACCCTGTGGTGGAGTAAAGAGGGGCGAGCGTTAGTTATGGGTCTGTCGGATTTGGAATGGCAACGTATCAAATGCATTGGGGTGGTACATGAGGCTGATTTGGGACTGGGCCTTGGAGGTGGTCTCATTTTCGTGTGGATTGAGGATGCATTCATTTGGCTGCCTGCAGTTAGGGGGTGCATGCTGCACATGTAGGGGTTGTTTATGGCTTCTTGATTGATTTGTTTGTTCATTCTGACTTTTAGAGGGCGCTGTCAGGGCAAAGTATGTATTGCACTATGGGGTCACATGGTACTGCACATGTTCGTGGTTTGTGGATTTCGCATTGTTTCTCTTGGCCAACCTACCTGATTCTCCGGATGTCGGCACTCCTTTCTCCATCCCTCCGACTCCCTCTATGCTCTCCATTCCTATGGTGGAGGCGCAGATTTCCTCCCAGGGGGTCAACTTGATGGGCGACTCTGAACCCCCCCCGGTAGCTGTGGCGATGTTCCTGTTCGCAGAAAGTATGCTGCGTACGCGGATCCGCAGGTCGTCCCACCGCTTGCGACATTGCTGTGGCGTGCGGGGTGTTGTCCCCACCGCACTTACGCGCTGTGCCACCAGGGCCCATATGGCCTTCTTGTTGGCAAGGGCCGTCCTGGTCATTTGACTGGAGAAGACGACGGCGGAATTTTCCTGGAGGGTCTCGGTGAGCACGGTCAGTTCCTCTCGGGAGAAGTGTACCTGCCGCTTGCGGTCACACGCTTTCTTGGCTACCTTTCCCATATTTATTTTTTTAACTGGGGTTGCTAACGGGTTGGGATGTGTGTCAGGGTCGGATTTTTTATGGTTGTGTTGGGATTCGGATTTTATAGTTGTGCGGCGTGCTGTTTCCCGTTCCGGCCACATGCTTTTACTTCCGTTTCCGTATATTTACGGTGGCCGTAATTTGCGGTGCACGCTCGTTACGGTGACCGCTCATTACGGTGACCGCTAAGATGGGTGGCGGTATTGCACCTGGTGCAGCGTACGGCGGCGGTAAGGGCCGTTTTGGGGTCATTTCCGCCATCGCAGCCTTTCGGATTCCGCCATGGCGTAATGCTCGTGCCCGATGGGTCGTGATTGGCCGCACTTTGCTCCTTCGTGCAATGGCGGAAACGCTATTTACGCTGTTGCGGTCCGGTCAGTCACTTTCCGCCAGGGTCGTAATGAGGCCCATTGATTGGTATGCTGGTACTTACATACTTCCCTTGATGATGGAGAGAATGAAGCTAGAACCATTCCCATTTTGCAGAATACCCTTCTATAATATTTTGTTAAAAAATGGTCATGGTTGGTAATGTGATTTGTGTACTTTCCAATTCCGTTTTTATAAAATGAGATTATTTTAGTTCATGGCAAGAACTGGAAAAGTGTTCAAATGCAGAAATTGCAGAGTTAGGACAAATCCCAGCTTCACCCCTTCAGCCCTTCACCAGTGTGTGATCCTGGGCATCTCATTTAGTCTTATATTGCCAATCCCTAAACCTTTCAAAATGGTCAGCCCTTCAGAGTGATTTCCTTCTCATGGTATGATCTTCATAAAAGACGTATTCATTGTTTCACTGGTTATAGGGTTGCTTCCACTTTAATAGTTAGCATATTTTTATCGCACACCACAGGCATTTGTTCCTTTGATATCTAATGGCAACACTATTTGAAAACCATATCCCACTTCTAATCTCAGTCTGTCTGGATAAAGACACCTTCCCGGTAGCTTCTAATCTGCCTCCACTATTCATGCTACTGTATGTGTAGCTTTCACATTCCTGCCATTTGGTCTCCTCTATCTATGCATGAGCACTTTTGCATTCTGTGAGGCAGCTAATGTAAGTTCTCTATTATGGGTTACATGTACCTTTTACATACGGTCCTGCATTAATGCTACAAACTGCATACCTTCCTGGATGTTATTGATAAAAACTATCCTTAATGTACTAGAACAGTAACCTCTTCGTAGACTGCTAATGTTGGTCTTCAAACGCTACTTGTTTATCATTCTGATTAGAGCAAGAATGAAGAAGATAAGGGGACTTGGGAGTAAACGTGTTTATTATGCTGTGAGATAGCATATCAACCTATAGGTTGTGAGCGCGACCGGTGGGGGTGGGGGGTGTGACCAGTATTCTTGATCCCTTAATTCCTTTGGTTTGGTGGAGGGGGGCCCCAAAGTAGTCCGTGCCCAGGGCCCCCAAAGTGCTTAAGATGGCTCTGCTGACATGGAGTCATTGAATACTCACTGAATACTCACCAAGGCACTGACACAGGGCTACTGAACGCTCACCCAGGAACTGATATGCGGCTACTAAATACTCACCCAGGCACTGACATAGGGCTGCTGGGTACTCACCCAGGCACAGATATGTGGCTACTAAACACTTACCCAGGCAGTCATACACAGCTACTGAATACTCACCCAGGAAGTCATATAGGGCTACTGAATACTCACCCAGGCACTGACACAGGATATTGAATATTCATTCATGCACTGACATTGGGCTACTGAATACCCATCCCGGTACTGACACAGGGCTGCCAAATGCTCACCCAGACATGACACAGGGCTACTGAATACTCACCCAAGCACTGGCACAGGGCTACTGAATAACTATCCAGGCACTGACACTGCGCTACTGAATACCTACTCAGGCACTGACACAGGATATTGAATATTCATCCATGCACTGACATTGGGCTACTGAATACTCACCCAGGCAATGCCACAGGGCTGCCAAATGCTCACCCAGGCACTGACACAGGGCTGCTGAATGCTCACCCAGGCACTGACACTGCGCTACTGAATACTCAGTCAGGCACTGACACTACGCTACTGAATACTCATTCAGGCACTGACACAGAGCTGCTGAATACTCACCCAAGCACTGATATGTGGCTACTGAATACTCAGCCAGGCACTGACTCTGTGCTACTGAATACTCACCCAGGCACAGACACAGGGCTGGTGAATACTCACCCAGGCACAGACACAGGGCTGGTTAATACTCACCCAGGCACTGACACAGGGCTGCTGAATACTCACCCAAGCACTGATATGCGGCTACTGAATACTCAGCCAGCGTCGGCGGACTCATTGAATGACAATGGGCTGCTGACGTGCCCTTTTCCTATCATTACCTCCTCGCCGGACTATTTTTGAAACTTTAAGATTCCTACAGATTTTTGGTCACAGAATGTTGGCATGTATGACACAAGGTATTGAATAAACATTCGAAGTGGAGTCAAGTGGTGTTAGCCGGAGACTTTGTTTCACAAGTGAAGTCGTGCTGTAGCTTTACATTTGACGGACTGTGGAGCCCCTCCCTGTGCTGCTCGACTCGACTGCTCCAGGACTTAAATTCTATGGCATGACAGGAGGCTTCATATTATGCATTTCCATCTTTACTCTGAAACCACAGCAGCAAAGAAAAAACTTTACAAACAAAAAGTTTCAACAACAGAACTTTCATCTCGAATTATTATTGAACAGGTGGCTTTATTAAGATCTTGCCCCTCAGGAGAAGGGAGCAGCTCCTTTGGATGTTTTCCTGAGTCTACCTATCCGGTAGAAGGTGCATCAAGAAGTGCGCACAGTTACTCCTCTGCTCAAGGGGCTTGAGCATGGTGTTTTTTGTTCCTTTGGAAGGATTGTGCCGGCAGCAGTCCTGCTAGTCATAGGATATCTCCTGTAATGCCTTTGGTGTTCACTAGGTTTTTCGTAGATGATGTTCATCTCAAACCCCTGGGGGTTGCTGTGGTTTAACAAGGATCCTATTTGTGCTCTTCCTCTGTCAGTTTTTCCCTTGCCCTCATTTTAGAAGGGGCGGTGATAACAACCTCCCTCACGGTTTCTCAATTATGAATGAGATAAATATGCTCTCACTAATTGGGAGTGGACATATAGGATACTTCTAATAATAAGTATTTTACAAGTTTTAACATATATTTGTGGCACTCTTTAAATGGAAGTATTGTTATGCTCATTGTTTCCTGTCTCCTGGCAGATGGTATGGTTGTATTAGACCTCGAGGGTTAGTGTTGAGGGGTTTCCTCCATTATTCCTCCCCTCAAGAGTTTCCGCGTCAGTTCTACTGATGGGTTCACTCTTATCTTTGTCCCTCCCTTTCGGTTTGGCCTTTCCCTTCAGCCCCTGGTGTCACCAAGTTAATGAAGAAGGTGATAACTCACCGAGGTTCCAAAGGTTCTGGCGTGTGTGTATATATATATATATATATTTGTTTCTTGGATACAGTTAGAGATGTCCCTTCCGCAATCACAGAGTTTGTTCTTGGTTTTAGGCACGTCATTATAACTCTGCATCTTATCCTTTGGGATGATAGACTGTACTTAAGTAAGGAGTTAGCAGTTTTCTCCCCTGGAAAGGGTGATTATTTCCCTTAGCTAGTTAACCTAGATGGGCAGAGGGCCAGCTCCTTCCGTGTCATTGTTCCAAGCACCCCGCGAGAATCTATTGCTCTCGCATTTAGATCAGCCTTTGGAACAGTTACCTAACCCTGTTACACACAAGAGCCTTTCTCTAAGATCAATTCCAGTTAGCTCCGTGACTGGAGCAACATATTGTCAATCAGGATGTCGGTCTGATAACTCAGCAAGTGCATCACTCGCTTTAACATCTGTGCAAAGCCTGCTGATGCAGGATCCAATGGGCAGAGCCACACTCAGCCTTTCATACTTGCGAGATCGATAAATGAGCTCCACACACCGTGTGTTATAACAAGCAGGGCTCAGATGCCTGATGGTTTGTAGCGCTTTATGAAAGCTACATTATTAGCTCTCTCTTGGCCTCAATCTGGTACGGTTGGAGTTCCGATTGGGTGATCTCTTTTCCTTGTGAGAAGGTGGATGCCTGTCCACTGTCTTCGGACGGTTCCTCCGGGATTGCTCGGTTCCTTTTGGGGCCTTCTCAGGAGGGGATGGTTCCCATCCCTATAGGATTTTACGGTGCATGTTGTCTAGTGTCATCCCTATCCACCTTTCTCTATCTCTGCCCGTCACTTCTCTCTTATGGTTCCTCTGTTATTCATTAGAATATATTTGCATCTTTTCCTGGGGCTTCAGAAGTTCTTTGCGCAGTGCACTATCTGGGTCATCAAGGACTTTTGGAAAGCCTTTAATAAGCCTGTTTTGTTTTAGATGGTGGCTATTCAGTGAATGGGTATGTGATAAGATTTTGCTTCTGTTTCTCCCTTAACGGAAATAGGTTGTTCTGGTAGAACGGTCTACGAAGGCTACTTTACATGCCAATGATTGCATTTTACTGCCATTATCGCAGCGAAACATGGTCTCTACGGGTGAAAACGGTGGTTGGCAGTACTTGGTGCGCGGGACCTTCAGGTCCATTGGTTTTGGGGTTCCACCTTGACTAGGTGTTTCTTATCGGCTTCGATTATATCATATGGTATTACCGCATCTTTGTTTTTTCAAGTAAGGATTGTCTGTGCTACAACTGTTTTCAAAGTTATCCATGTGGAGTTTCTTTCCTGTTAAAGTGCATCTCCTGTTTCAGCCCTTTAGATATGGACAGTGGAATGTTCTCCCGGCGGTCAGGATTTATTGCCAGATTGGGTACCCATAGGTTTTCCTCCATTTATTATCCAGGTCTGGGTAATTTTCTAATGTATAAGTTTTTAAGTGTTTTTAAATGCTTAAGTTGGACTTAACCCCTAAATACCTCTCAGCTGCTTTCCTGTGGGAACATTATTGCGGGGTCTCTTACCCTTGGGCATATGGATTAAGTAGATTTGCAGAGAAAGGGAGTTAATTGCTCCTTGGTCCTTCAATGGAAGATGCTATAATGTTTAAGATGCTCTCCTGGGGGAGGGAATTGTCAAAGCAGCTGTTTGGTCATGGGAATAATATTTGGAATAATAATTTTATTTTATCACTAGTGTATTGCTCAGGTTGGGATTTGGATTGGGATGCAAGGGCTTTGAACTTGCATAATATGAAGCCTCCTGTCATGCCATAGAATGAGAAATCCCCCTCACTAACGTGACAGGGGTTTAGATTCTATTAAAGACAGGAGGCGAGTATTATCCCACCCACCCTCCCTTTGTATTGGCTGTTCTGCTTCCACCCACCCACCCTGTTATATTTCATATTGTTTCAGATTTGGGTGAGAAGTCCTATCCAGAAGAACTTCGTCATAGATTCAGGCTGTGGGAAGGTTGAGATCTCCAGTTTCGCTGGATCCTGTCTCCGCGCTACGCAGTTCAACCGTTTCATTGGACGTCTGGTGCAAGACAGCTGCAGAAAGAGGGGTTGGGGTTAGAGTAATGGATATATATAGAGGAGGATCCCTGCTCATTGGTTCCCTGCAGGGCATGACCTGTCCTCCATGATGGTTTGGGGAGTTCCCCATGCATGGACATTGAACTCTTATCTAGTTCTGTTGTTGAAACTTTTTGTTTGTAAAGTTTTTTCTTTGCTGCTGTGGTTTCAGAGTAAAGATGGAAATGCATAATACTCGCCTCCTGTCTTTAATAGAATCTAAACCCCCTGTCACGTTAGTGAGGGGGATTTCTCATTGCCCTGCTCCGCGAAGGAGTTAGCCGGAGTTTGTCGGAGTTCACCAGGGTCAAAGTAAAGAAGCAGGAGCGCTAATAAAAACATCTAAAGCACCTGCGAAAGGCTGACGGCCACCAGCCCTCCTTCGGGTAAGACGCGGAGCCAGCATGCTAAACACAATTGGTGATGTGGGTATGTATCCAGCGGGAGGGCAAGGCAGCCCCGCGGCCCCAAATATGAACTCCCCGAGGGAGATTTCTGAAATATCCAACTAGGAGGAAGACTAGCAGGGACTTCATTTCACCAAAATGCCAGCGGTAGCGGAAGTGACATCACACGACCCTTGACCTCTGATCACAGGAAGTACTGTCATTTGACCCCACCCCAAAGTGACATCACGGGAAGCGATGGAACATAACCTTTGACCCCGTGGCAAAGCAGCAAGTGGCATCATATAGCATTGTTTTTAAGTACACTAAGAAAAATATGGTTACAAAATCACTGTAAAGTGATATACATTTATACAAGAATGGATCACCATATGCATCATTCATTTCAGCACATATAGGCCCATATTACCAAACTGCTGTGAATGCAAGCAGGTCCAAGGCCAAACGATAATGATGTGTTATTGTATAGCACTTACACTTAAGCACCTCACATAGAGCAAGTATACATACCCAACCTGTATTGGTACTCATTTATCGACTACAGCAGGATGAATGGCTGAGTTGATCTTGCCGGCAGTCGAACCTTCAACCTGCAGATCACACACACATTCCAGCAGCCAGACCTCAACCCACTGAGCTCACTTAACGGCTATAGTTATCAGAAAAATAGCTACTGCAGAAACAAAGAGCCACATGCTGCTGGCCACAGCCAAGGAACCTCAATTTATTTTTTAAAAACAGAATACGATTAAGATCAATTATCTTTTTTTAGGGGTAGCAAGGGAGACCACAGGGGTAGCAAGGGAGACCTCAGGGGTAGCAAGGGAGACCACAGGGTTAGCAAGGGAGACCACAGGTGCAGCAAGGGAGACCTCAGGGGTGCGACTCCTGGCGACCCCTAAATGACGTCCCTGAGGAATAGGTGGGGGAGGGGCCTAAAGGTGAGGATTCGACTTCTGAGCAGGTTGGCTGGAACCACACAGGAGGGGCACTGCCAGCGGAATGTTGGCAAACAGCTGGCCTGTAATGGAACCAGCAGAAGAAAGGCTGGAAGTGGGACGATCTTAACATCACACTCTTGCTCGAGTTCCATTAAAAGCATCACCTTCAGTGATGTGAAGATGGCAGACAAACGCCAGATGATGGAAATATCAGAAATAAACCCCAAAGGATATAAGGAAATATGTTAAAATGCACAAGAGGAGGGTGGGAGAGAAATAATATGGCGCCCAGTGAATGGCGAGAATGCAGATCTGGCAGCACATCTGGCCAAGGAGCTCACCGATTTCACCATAACATTGCCCAGAAGAAAGGGCTCAGCCTATCCCGTCTTAAGGACCGATTGTGGGTCCTGGATCAGTCACTGAAACAAGCAGGTGTGATGCTGAGCTACAAGCTCCGAAAATGGGGCACCCAACTCCTCTCCCGAGAGGAGTGGTGAGTCCGGTGGAGTGGAGAACAGACACATGGGTCGAGGTGCCGCCGTTGGTTATGGGTGGAGCGAGTGAGTTGAATGGATTGGATGGACATGGTATGGAATATGCGGAGGGTCGATTGAAGGAACGGACAATAAGTTGGGGCTCTGCCAGTGAAAGTGAGGATGGCCCAGTGTTTGTGAATGGGGAAATGCCTCTTCTACCCCCTCATCTGCCTCCTCTCAACAAAGCTCCACGGGTCCTGTAAAAAATAGATGGAGCAGTGAAGTTCTCATGCGGACTGAAGATCGGGCCTATCTTCAACAGATTATGATGGCCTCTCTAACAACATCTTTATTACCCCTAACAAAGCTCTACGAGACTCTATGCAATAGCCGGCAGGATCCATCCTCCCTCATCACAGCCATGTCTGATAAGTTGGTAGGGTTGGAATCCTTGGCTACCAAGGTGGATTCCCGGTTGGAGAAAGAGGCGGAAGCGTCTGCTAGGTGGCAACATCACCAATGCAACCTTGCTAGGAGGGAAACTGGGTAAATCCGTGATGATGGAGGCATTACTAGCCGATTGCAAATGGATGAGGGGCCAATGTAAGACGTCGCAATCAGTAGAAAGATCTGCTTCACATGACTCAGGGGCCGTAAAGGAGAAAGATTTAGCTCAAGAGCCAGTCTTGGCTTTGCCTGATGAGCAGAATCCCCAGAAATCCACCACAGATGAAAATGATTTTTCAATGTTTAAATCGCAGCAGCCCCTGGAAGCCTTTAAAGCTTCTATAAATAACCCAAAGAATAGAATGCAACCAATGAAAAAATCTAAAAATATGTCGGGGAAGACCAAGAGAAAGTCAAATGGCTCAAGAGCCTTCTTAAGAAACCTGTGACCAGTAGCAACGCAAGCAAGGAAGGAATGAATCCTTCCGGCGGCGGAGTCGATTAAAGAGGTGCTGAACTTATCGGAGGTGGTGGAAGAGGAGGAAACAGTAGATCTCTCAGAGACCGGGCTGAGTGATCTTATTGAAGAAATTGAGAAAGCACAAGAGGATGATTCCTGAAAGGATGTGAGTAGCTCGGAATGGGCTAAGACTGAGAGACACAAACATGGCGGGACAAAGACCCATCTTAAAACCAACGCAACTACCAATTCTAAAGGACTCCGGGAGGTTTAGAACATTGGAAGGAAAAAGAAACGGAAGCATTGAAACATAAAAAGTCAAAGGTTTCTCATGTGATGAGGTGAGAAGATCTAAAGAGAAGTTGGACCCTCAGGAGCAACTTCCAAGACGTGAAAAAAGCAATCAAAAATCCAGTGTGAAGGTCAGCCCTCGGACCAGCCCTAAGATCTATCATGAACGCATCGTGGCAGGACTGAGTGTGCCGGTATTAAACAGGAGGAATGTCCAAAGATTGCAACATTGTATCCTTCCTGCTCGCCTGATATCTACAACAGATATAAAATTGTGTAATGTGTGTTTGAAAAAAGAAAAGGACTGACTGGGTCATATTACATCTGAATTCACAAGCTAAGAAGGACTTATTGCTCTCATTAAAGGAGACATTTCTGCCTTTGGGCTCCAATATAAGTGATACCAGGCAAGAATTAGAACAAATTGGAGAGAGGTGACAGTCCCAAAGAAGTGGAACACAGAGAGACTTAAAGGTATCTGTTCTGAAAACAGGTGAAAGAAAATCTAAAGAGTCTGTTAATATGACAGATGCAAAAGCATCTGCCTTCTTAAAAAAGGATCTGATTCCATTGAAGTTTACGGTGGCCAACCAGGAAAATAAACATCTATAGAGGGAGCAAGGCCGGAAGGCTCAGGAGCAGAGGACAGACCATGGGACCGGTTAGCGGAGGCACTTGGAAATTCAAAGTGGGAAGAGACTCAACGATCGGCCGATTAGAGTCCCTTAGAATTATCTCTTGGAATACCATAGGCTTTCGGGCTCTATTTATGGAAAAGTCCCCTTGCTTGGAGAAATTTGACGTACTCTGCCTCCAAGAGATATGGTTAAGAATGCTGCCCCTTTGTGTAGGATAAGTCGCTTATTTAAACCCTACCCCAAAAGGACTAACGGACGTCCATTCTCAGGACTTCTAACCCTGATCAAGATGGAGTTGGGATTGAATGTAATGAGTGTAGAAGGTCCAAACCCCTAAATTCAAATTTTGACTATAACACGGTCGGGCGATGATCATCATATTCCATTTCTCTTTATTAACATCTATTGGAGAGTGAACATGTCTAAAGAAATCGCACTAATAGAGTCAATATTGAGGGTACTGGATGACGCAATGAGAGAATGGGATGATGCAAGGATTATCATTTGTGGAGATTTAAATATCAAACTCCTTAGTAAAGCCAGTGGTCCCCTGAAAGAGGGCAAATGGGATGAGAGAGCATGTAAGTGGATGCAAAGTATAAAACAGAGGGACATGTACATGCTCAATGCCCAAAGTGTGGGTGACATTCCAGGGAGCTGTACGTGTAAATGTGGGGAACTAAAATCTTGTATCGATTATTGCTTTGTATCAGGAAATATGAGAGAAGGTTAAGAGATTTGAGATAGTGCACCAGGAGTCTAGCAACCGTGACCTGTTGGCGATCTCTATATCTGGGTGGAAATTGGGAAATGCCTGATGAAAATGTGAGAGGTTGAATTGGAATGGGGAACAAATTGTGTAAGGCAAAAACTGAAAGAGGTGATGCAGATTACTAGTCGATACAAGGCTTTTGTTCACGAAAACCCTAATAGGGTTGACTACCTGGGAATTTGAAGACATTCTCCAGGAAATTGTGTAATAAAGGTAAAGAGGAATGGGTCCAGAAGCGTGTGCATGATCCAGAATTGGTAAAGGAGAGAAGGCAGATGTGAATGTCTATTAGAAAGATTTGGAGAGATGGGGAACACCTACAGAAGGAAAGAATATCTAAAGCCAAACAAAAATATCGAAACTGGCTAATTGCCACTAAAATGGATAGAGCCCAGAAAAATGCAGAACATATGTTTATAGCAAAATGCGCCAAAACCTCCCGGAATCTACGGGCGCTGATCAATAAAGGAGGAATTTTTCGACCTGCAAACTCCAGTAGTATGGTATCATAAATGGCCTGGGGGCCCCATTATACCTCCCTATTTGCTGATCCTGGTTGGGTAGAGAGAAATGCAGAAGTTTCCTGAACCCTGAGTTGGAATTTTGCATTAGATGAGGTGGATGCCGAGATCATGATACGAAATAGAAAATCTAAGCTCATCCAGGGCGACAGGGCCTGATCCAATCAGGAATGGAAGAGAAACAATGGGCACTGGTGAAAGCTCTTGGTAGAACTGTTTGCACAGATCATGCATAATAAGGAGATACCATCATTTTGGAGGGAAGCACACATTGTACAAATCTTTAAGAAAGGTGATAGGGCGGAGCCGAAAATCTACCGCCCTATTGCAAGTTCTCGAAGGTCCCGATTATCTCCTTCTACAACAGACGGTAGTTCAGATATTCATTTATTGGGCGGAGGCTGGTTTGCATTTATCCTGGAAAATCTGGGAGAGGCTGGAAGGCTTTTTCTGGTGGCAGGTATTGAGTCTTCCAAATGCGCTGCCAATGAATAGGATTAGACAGAAATTTAAATTGCAAACTCTGGAATCTATGGTTGAGTAGAAAACAATTGCCCTCTATAGAAAATGCGTACATGAGTTATCAGCTACCCCATTTGCAATTTTTGACCTGCACAAAGAAGGGCAAGACAGATATTTAACCCAGTGAAGGATGAGGGTTGAAAGGATCTTGAAAAAAAAAGGGGATCACAACGGGGGATTTGGTTGTAAATCCAACCAAAAGTTTAAAAAAATTCCAAGACATAGATCGGATAATTACTGTAAAGAAATGAGGCCAGGACAAACTGAGACAACCTCTGAATTCTGAAAGAAAAGGTCTAAATTGCCTCCCAGTGTACCTGCAAAAAATCCCCTCTCTGTTCTGTAGGAACCTCCACCTCAGATGTCGGCTAAATACTCACAGCACAACAGAGGTACAATGGGTCAGGAAAATGCTGGGGATTATGAATGCCTAATGTAGATTTTGCAATGAGAAAGGAACTATAGAAACATTGCTCCATCTGGTAACGACCTCTGAGCAGTTGCGAGAAGTGAGAAGCACATTTCTAGACATTGGGTCCCTCAGAATGGTGCGAGTGGATCCTTTTGGGTGAAAAAAACAGTCTGGTGATTGCAGTGATGGAGATGGTTGAATTTGTGTGCAACAAAGTGGGGGAAATGGAGAGTGATGGAGAAAGTAATGTTGTCAAGGGGAAGGTTTGGTAAAATGATGGTCTGTCTGCCTTCCACTGCTCTACAGGCGCTCCCTTCTTAATTCCTCCAGCTCTGATTGCTTTCCTTGGTTAAAAAAAACGTATTTCTTAAGAAGTGGTGAACTGAGGTTTGAAATCTCTTTTAATTTGTTTCTGGATTTCCATTTAGGAAATAAATATACTAAATTGAATGTAATGTGATCAGGAGATGGGAATATATTGGTGAGTTAAATGTAAATGGTTTGAACTTTGTTCTTTGTTGCAAACCAATAAAAACATATTGATACAAAAAAAATGGAATACTCATCCAGGCACTGACACGGGATATTAAATACTCACCCAGGCAGTGACACAGGAATACTGAATGCTCAACCAGGCACTGACACAGGCTATTAAATGCTCACCCAGGCAGTGACACAGGGCTACTGAATCTCCACCCAGGCACTGACGTAGGGCTTCTGAATGCTCACCCAGGCACTGACAAAGGGCTACTGAATACTCACCCAGGCACTGGCACAGGGCTACTGAATACTCACCAAGGCACTGACACAGGGCTACTGAATACTCACTCAGGCACTGATATGTGGATACTGAATACTCACCCAAGCACTGGCATGGGGCTACTGAATACTGACCCAGGCACTGACACGGGGCTACTGAATACTCACCCAGGCACTGACACAGGGTTGCTGAATACTAACCAAGGCACTGAAACAGGCTACTGAATGCTCACCCAGGCACTGAAACAGGGCTACTGAATACTCACCCAGGCACTGACACAGTGCTACTGAATACTCACTCAGGCACTGATATGCGGCTACTGAATACTCACCCAAGCATTGGCAATGGGCTATTGAAAACTGACCCAGGCACTGACACAGGACTACCGAATACTCACCCAGGAACTGACAGGGAGCTACTGAATACTCAGGCAGGCACTGACACAGGATATTAAATGCTCACCCAGGCACTGAAACAGGATATTAAATGTTCACCCAGGCACTGACACAGGAATACTGAATGCTCACCCAGGCACTGACACAGGGCTACTGAATACTCACCCAGGCACTGACACAGGACTACCGAATACGCACCCAGGCACTGACACAGGGCTACTGAATACTCAGGCAGGCACTGACACAGGATATTAAATGCTCACCCAGGCACTGACACAGGAATACTGAATGCTCACCCAGGCACTGACACAGGCTATTAAATGCTCACCCAGGCACTGACACAGGGCTACTGAATCTTCACCCAGGCACTGACGTAGGGCTTCTGAATGCTCACCCAGGCACTGACACAGGGCTACCGAATACTCACCCAGGCACTGACACAGGGCTTCTGAATACTCACCCAGGCACTGACACGGGGCTACTGAATACTCACCCAGGCACTGACACGGGGCTACTGAATACTCACCCAGGCACTGACACAGGGCTACTGAATACTCACCCAGGCACTGACACAGGGCTACTGAATACTCACCCAGGCACTGACACAGTGCTACTGAATACTCACTCAGGCACTGATATGCGGCTACTGAATACTCACCCAAGCATTGGCAAAGGGCTATTGAATACTGGCCCAGGCACTGACACAGGCTACTGAATGCTCACCCAAGGATTGGCACAGGGCTACTGAATACTCACCCAGGCACTGACACAGGACTACCGAATACTCACCCAGGCACTGACACAGGGCTACCGAATACTCACCCAGGCACTGACACATGGCTACCGAATACTCACCCAGGCACTGATAGGCGGCTACTGAATACTCACCCAGGCACTGGCATGGAGCTACTGAATTCTGAACCAGGCACTGACACAGGGCTACTGAATACTCACTCAGGCACTGATATGTGGCTACTGAAAACTTACTCAGGTACTGATATACGGCTACTGAATACTCACCAAAGCACTGGTATGGGGCTACTGAATTCTGACCCTGGCAATGTCACAGGATTACTGAATACTCACCCAGGCACTGACACAGGCTACTGTATAGTCACCCAGGCACTGACACAGGGCAACTGAATAGTCACCTAGGCACTGACACAGGGCTACTGAATACTCACTCAGGCACTGACCCAGGGCTAATGAATACTCACCAAGGCACTGATAAGCGGCTACTGAATAGTCACCCACGCACTGGCATGGGGATACTGAATACTCAACCAGGCACTCATATAGGGATGCTGAATACTCACCCAAGCACTGGCACAGAGCTACTTAATTCTTATCCAGGCACTGGCGCGGGGCTACTGAATACTGACCCAGGCACTGACACATGGCTACTGAATTCTCACCCAGGCACTGGCACAGAGCTACTAAATACTCACCCAGGCACTGACACATGGCTACTGAATACTCACTCAGGCACTGATATGTGGCTACTGAATACTCACCCAAGCACTGGCATGGGGTTACTGAATACTCAACCAGGCACTGACACCGGGCTACTGAATACTCACCCAGGCACTGACACAATCTACTGAATACTCCCCCAGGCACTGACACAGGGCTACTGAATACTCAACCAGGCACTGACGTGGGGCTACTGAATACTCACTCAGACACTGATATCCAGCTACTGAATACTCACCAAAGCTCTAGCATGGGGCTACTGAATAATGACCCAGGCACTGACACAGGGCTAGTGAATACTCACGCAGGCACGGACACAGAGCTACTGAATACTCACTCAGGCACTGATTTGCGGCTACTGAATACTCACCCAAGCACTTGCATGGGGATACTGAATACTGACCCAGGTACTGACATAGGGTTACTGAATACTCACCCATGCACTGAAATGGGGCTACCGAGTACTCACCAAGGCAATGACACAGAGGTATTGAATACTCACTCAGGCACTGACATGGGACTACTGAATACTCACTCCGGCACTGATATGTGGATACTGAATACTCACCCAAGCACTGGCATGGGGCTACTGAATACTGACCCAGGCACTGACACAGGGCTACTGAATACTCACCCAGGCACTGACACAGGGCTACTGAATACTCACCCATGCACTGAAATGGGGCTACCGAGTACTCACCAAGGCAATGACACGGAGGTATTGAATACTCACTCAGGCACTGACATGGGCTACTGAATACTCACTCAGGCACTGATATGTGGATACTGAATACTCACCGAAGCACTGTCATGGGGCTACTAAATACTGACCCAGGCACTGACACAGGGCTACTGAATATTCACCCAGGCACTGACAGAGGGCTACTGAATACTCACCCAGGCACTGACACAGGGTTACTGAATACTCACCCATGCACTGAAATGGGGCTACCGAGTACTCACCAAGGCAATGACACGGAGGTATTGAATACTCACTCAGGCACTAACATGGGGCTACTGAATACTCACACAAGCACTGGCATGGGGCTACTGAATACTGACTCAGGCACTGACACAGGGCTACTGAATACTCACCCAGGCACCGACACAGGGCTACTGAATACTCACCCAGGCACTGACACAGGGCTACCAAATACTCACCCAGGCACTGACACAGAGCTACTGAATACTCACCCAGGCACTGGCATGGGGCTACTGAATACTGACCCAGGCACTGACACAGGCTACTGAAATATCACCCAGGCACTGGCACAGAGCTACTGAATACTCACCCAGGCACTGACACAGGGATACTGAATATGCACCCAGGCACTGACACAGGGCTACTGAATATTCACCCAGGCACTGACACAATCTACTGAATACTCACCCAGGCACTGACACAGGGCTACTGAATACGCACCCAGGCACTGACATCGGGCTACTGAATACTCACTCAGGCACTGATATGTGGCTACTGAATACTTACTCAGGCACTGATATACGGCTATTGAATACTCACCCAAGCACGGTATGGGGCTACTGAATACTGACCCTGGCACTGTCACAGGATTACTGAATACTCACCGAGGCACTGACACAGGCGACTGTATAGTCACCCAGGCACTGACACAGGACTACTGAATACTCACCCAGGCACTGACACAGGTCTACTGACTACTCACCCAGGCACTGACACAGGCTACTGAATGCTCACCCAGGCACTGACCCAGGGCTACTGAATACTCACCAAGGCACTGATATGCGGCTACTGAATAATCACCCACGCACTGGCATGGGGATACTGAATGCTCAACCAGGCACTCATATAGGGATACTGAATACTCACCCAAGCACGTGCACAGAGCTATTTAATTCTTATCCAGGCACTGGCACGGGCTACTGAATACTGACCCAGGCACAGACACAGGCTACTGAATTCTCACCCAGGCACTGGCACAGAGCTACTGAATACTCACCCAGGCACTGACACATGTCTACTGAATACGCACCCAGGCGCTGACACAGGGCTACTGAATACTCACCCAAGCACTGGCATGGGGTTACTGAATACTCACCCATGCACTGACACGGGGCTACTGAATACTCACCCAGGCACTGACACAGGCTACTGTATAGTCACCCAGGCACTGACACAGGGCAACTGAATAGTCACCTAGGCACTGACACAGGGCTACTGAATACTCACTCAGGCACTGACCCAGGGCTAATGAATACTCACCAAGGAACTGATAAGCGGCTACTGAATAATCACCCACGCACTGGCATGGGGATACTGAATACTCAACCAGGCACTCATATAGGGATGCTGAATACTCACCCAAGCACTGGAACAGAGCTACTTAATTCTTATCCAGGCACTGGCACATGGCTACTGAATACTGACCCAGGCACAGACACAGGCTACTGAATTCTCACCCAGGCACTGACACATGTCTACTGAATACTCCCCCAGGCACTGACACCGGGCTACTGAATACTCACCCAGGCACTGACACAATCTACTGAATACTCCCCCAGGCACTGACACAGGGCTACTGAATACTCAACCAGGCACTGACGTGGGGCTACTGAATACTCACTCAGGCACTGATATCCAGCTACTGAATACTCACCAAAGCTCTAGCATGGGGCTACTGAATAATGACCCAGGCACTGACACAGGGCTACTGAATACTCACGCAGGCACTGACACAGGGCTACTGAATACTCACTCAGGCACTGACACAATCTACTGAATACTCACCCAGGCACTGACACAGGGCTACTGAATACGCACCCAGGCACTGACATCGGGCTACTGAATACTCACTCAGGCACTGATATACGGCTATTGAATACTCACCCGAGCATTGTATGGGGCTACTGAATACTGACCCTGGCACTGTCACAGGATTACTGAATACTCACCGAGGCACTGACACAGGTCTACTGACTACTCACCCAGGCACTGACACGGGCTACTGAATGCTCACCCAGGCACTGACCCAGGGCTACTGAATACTCACCAAGGCACTGATATGCAGCTACTGAATAATCACCCACGCACTGGCATGGGGATACTGAATGCTCAACCAGGCACGTGCACAGAGCTATTTAATTCTTATCCAGGCACTGGCACGGGCTACTGAATACTGACCCAGGCACAGACACAGGCTACTGAATTCTTACCCAGGCACTGGCACAGAGCTACTGAATACTCACCCAGGCACTGACACATGTCTACTGAATACGCACCCAGGCACTGACACAAGGCTACTGAATACTCACCCAAGCACTGGCATGGGGTTACTGAATACTGACCCAGGCACTGACATGGGGTTACTGAATACTCACCCAGGCACTGAAACGGGGCTACTGAATACTCACCCAGGCACTGACACAATCTACTGAATACTCATCCAGGCACTGACACAGGGCTACTGAATACTCAACCAGGGACTGACGTGTGGCTACTGAATACTCACTCAGGCACTGATATCCAGCTACTGAATACTCACCAAAGCTCTAGCATGGGGCTACTGAATAATGACACAGGCACTGACACAGGGCTACTGAATACTCACTCAGGCACTGATTTGCGGCTACTGAATACTCACCCAAGCACTTGCATGGGGCTACTGAATACTGACCCAGGCACTGACACAGGGTTACTGAATACTCACCCATGCACTGAAATGGGGCTACCAAATACTCACCAAGGCAATGACATGGAGGTATTGAATACTCACTCAGGCACTGACATGGGGCTACTGAATACTCACTCAGGCACTGAAATGTGGATACTGAATACTCACCCAAGCACTGGCATGGGGCTACTGAATACTGATCCAGTCACTGACACAGGGCTACTGAATACTCACCCAGGCACTGACACAGGGCTACTGAATACTCACCCAGGCACTGATATACGGCTACTGAATACTGACCCAAGCACTGGCATGGAGCTACTGAATTCTGACCCAGGCACTGACATGGGGCTACTGAATACTCACCCAGGCACTGGCATGTGGATACTAAATACTCACCCAGGCACTGACATGGAGCTACTGAATACTCACCCAGGCACTGATATACGGCTACTGAATACTCACCCAAGCACTGGCATGGAGCTACTGAATTCTGACCCAGGCACTGACATGGGGCTACTGAATACTCACCCAGGCACTGACATGGGGCTACTGAATACTCACCCAGGCACTGACACAATCTACTGAATACTCATACAGGCACTGACATAGGGCTACTGAATACTCAACCAGGCACTGACGTGTGGCTACTGAATACTCACTCAGGCACTGATATCCAGCTACTGAATACTCACCAAAGCTCTAGCATGGGGCTACTGAATAATGACACAGGCACTGACACAGGGCTACTGAATACTCATGCAGGCACTGACACAGGGCTACTGAATACTCACTCAGACACTGATTTGCGGCTACTGAATACTCACCCAAGCACTTGCATGGGGCTACTGAATACTGACCCAGGCACTGACACAGGGTTACTGAATACTCACCCATGCAATGAAATGGGGCTACCAAATACTCACCAAGGCAATGACACAGAGGTATTGAATACTCACTCAGGCACTGACATGGGGCTACTGAATACTCACCAAAGCACTGGCATGGGGCTACTGAATACTGATCCAGTCACTGACACAGGGCTACTGAATACTCACCCAGGCACTGACACAGGGCTACTTAATAGTCACCCAGGCACTGGCATGTGGATACTAAACACTCACCCAGGCACTGACATGGAGCTACTGAATACTCACCCAGGCACTCATATAGGGCTACTGAATACTCACCCAAGCACTGGCACATGGCTAATGAATAACCATCCAGGCAGTGACACAGAGCTGCTAAATACTCATCCAGGCACTGACGCAGGACTGCTGAATATTCACCCAGGTACTGGCACAGGGCTACTGAATACTCACCTAGGCACTGGCACAGGGCTACTAAATACTCACCTAGGCACTGGCACAGGGCTACTAAATACTCACCCAGGCGCTGACACAGGGCTACTAAATACTCACCCAGGCGCTGACACAGAGCTACTTAATTCTTTTCCAGGCACTGGCACAAGGCTACGGAATACTCACCCAGGCACTGGCATGGGGCTACTGAATACTGATCCAGTCACTGACACAGGGCTACTGAATTCTCACCCAGGCACTGACACAGGGCTACTGAATAGTCACCCAGGCACTGGCATGTGGATACTAAATACTCACCCAGGCACTGACATGGAGCTACTGAATACTCACCCAGGCACTCATATAGGGTTACTGAATACTCACCCAAGCACTGGCACATGGCTAATGGATAACCATCCAGGCAGTGACACTGAGCTACTAAATACTCATCCAGGCACTAACGCAGGACTGCTGAATATTCACCCAGGCACTACCATAGGACTATTGAATGCTCATTCAGGCACTGAACCAGGGGTACTGAATACTCGTCCAAGCAATACCACAGGGCTACTGAATACTCACCGAGGTACTGACACAGAGCTACTGAATACTCATCCTGACACTGACACAGGCTACTGAATGCTCACCCAGGCACTGCCACAGGGCTACTGAATACTCACCTAGGCACTGGCACAGGGCTACTAAATACTCACCTAGGCACTGGCACAGGGCTACTAAATACTCACCTAGGCACTGGCACAGGGCTACTAAATACTCACCCAGGCGCTGACACAGAGCTACTTAATTCTTTTCCAGGCACTGGCACAAGGCTACGGAATACTCACCCAGGCACTGGCATGGGGCTACTGAATACTGACCCAGGCACTGACACAGGCTACTGAATTCTCAGCCAGGGACTGGCACAGAGCTACTGAATACTCACCCAGGCACTGACACAGGGCGACTGAATACGCACCCAGGCACTGACACAGGGCTACTGAATGCTCACTCAGGCACTGATATGTGGCTACTGAACACTTACTCAGGCACTGATATACGGCTACTGAATACTCACCCAAGCACTGGCATGGAGCTACTGAATTCTGACCCAGGCACTGACACGGGGCTACTGAATACTCACCCAGGCACTGACGCGGGGCTACTGAATACTCACCCAGGCACTGACACGGGGCTACTGATTTCTCACCCAGGCACTGACACGGGCTACTAAATGCTCATCCAGGCACTGACACAGGGCAACTGAATACTCACCTAGGCACTGACACAGGGCTACTTAATGCTCACTCAGGCACTGACCCAGGGCTAATGAATATTCACCAAGACACTGATATGTGGCTACTGAATAATCACCCACGCACTTGCATGGGGATACTGAATACTCAACCAGGCTCTCATATAGGGATACTGAATACTCACCCAAGTACTGGCACAGAGCTACTTAATTCTTATCCAGGCACTGGCACGGGGCCACTGAATACTCACACTGGCACTGGCATGGGGTATTGAATACTCACCCAGGCACTGATATGTGGCTGGTGAATACTACTGAGGCACTGACATGGAGCTACTGAATACTCATCCAGGCACTGAAGCAGGACTGCTGAATGCTCACCCAGGCACTAACACAGGACTATTGAATGCTCATCCAGGCACTGACACAGGGGTACTGAATACTCACCCAGGCACTGACACAGGACTACTGAATACTCACTAAGGCACTGTTGTGTGGCTACTGAATACTCACCCAAGCACTGGCATCGGGCTATTGAATACTGACCCAGGCACTGACACGGGGCTACTGAATACTCAACCAGGCACTGACGTGGGGCTATTGAATACTCACTCAGGCACTGATATCCAGCTACTGAATATTCACCAAAGCTCTAGCATGGGGCTACTGAATACTGACCCAGGCACTGACACAGGGCTACTGAATACTCACAGATGCACTGACACAGGGCTACTGAATACTCACTCAGGCACTGATTTGCGGCTACTGAATACTCACCCAAGCATTTGCATGGGGCTACTGAATACTGACCCAGGCACTGACACAGTGTTACTGAATACTCACCCATGCACTGAAAAGGGGCTACCGAATACTCACCAAGGCAATGACATGGAGGTATTGAATACTCACTCAGGCACTGACATGGAGAAACTGAATACTCCCTCAGGCACTGATATGTGGATACTGAATACTCACCCAAGCACTGGCATATGGGCTACTGAATACTGACCCATGCACTGACACAGGACTACCGAATAGTCACCCGGGCACTGGCATGTGGATACTGAATACTCACCCAGGCACTGGCACATGGCTAGTGAATAACCATCCAGGCAGTGACACAGAGCTACTGAATAATCATCCAGGCACTGACGCAGGACTATTGAATGCTCATTCAAGCACTGAACCAGGGGTACTGAATACTCGTCCAAGCAATACCACAGGGCTACTGAATACTCACCCAGGTACTGACACTGAGCTACTGAATACTCATCCAGACACTGACACAGGCTACTGAATGCTCACCCAGGCACTGACACAGGGCTACCGAATACTCACCTAGGTACTGGCACAGGATTACTGAATACTCACCCAGGCGCTGACACAGAGCTACTTAATTCCTATCCAGGCACTGGCGCAAGGCTACTGAATACTAACTCAGGCACGTAAATGGGGTATTGAATACTCACTCAGGCACTGAAACATGGATGCTGAATACTCACCCAGGCACTGACATGGAGCTGCTGAATACTCACCCAGGCACTGACATGGAGCTGCTGAATACTCACACAGGCACTAACATTGGTTATTGAATATCATCCAGACACTGACACAGGGCTACTGAATACTCACTCAGGCACTGATATGTGGCTACTGAATACTCACCCAGGCACTGACACAGGGCTACTGAATACTCAGCAAGGCGCTGTTACAGGGCTACTGAATATTCACCCAGGCACTGACACAGGGCTACTGTATAGTCACCCAGGCACTGACACAGGACTACTGAATGCTCACCCAGGCACTGAAACAGGGCTACTGAATACTCACCTAGGCACTGACACAGGGCTACTGAATGCTCACTCAGGCACTGACCCAGGGCTAATGAATACTCCCCAAGACACTGATATGTGGCTACTGAATAATCACCCTCGCAGTGGCATGGGGATACTGAATACTCAACCAGGCACTCATATAGGGATACTGAATACTCACCCAAGCACTGGCACAGAGCTACTTAATTCTTATCCAGGCCCTGGCACGGGGCTACTGAATACTCACCCAGGCACTGACACAGGGCTACCGAATACTCAACCAGGCACTGAAACAGAACTACTGAATAGTCAACCAGGCACTGACGTGGGGCTACTGAATACTGACTCAGGCATTGATATCTGGCTACTGAACACTCACCCAGGTACTGACACAGAGCTACTGAATACTCACCCAGGCACTGACACAGGCTACTGAATGCTCACCCAGGCACTGACACAGGGCTACTGAATACTCACCCGGGCACTGACACAGAGCTACTTAATACTCACCCAGGCACTGGCATGGGGCTACTGAGTACTCACTCAGGCACTGACATAAGTATTGAATACTCACCCAGGCACTGAAACAGGAATGCTGACTATTCAACCAGGCACTAACACAGGACTATTGAATGTTCATTCAGGCACTGAACCAGGGGTACATAATACTCATCCAGGCAATAACGCAGGGCTCCTGAAAACTCACCCAGGTACTGACACAGAGCTACTGAATACTCACCCAGGCACTGACACAGGCTACTAAATGCTCACCCAGGCACTGACACAGAGCTACTTAATTCTTATCCAGGCACTGCCACAAGGGTACTGAATACCCACCCAGGCACTGGCATGGGGCTACTGAATACTGACCCATGCACTGACACAGGACTACCGAATAGTCACCCAGGCACTGGCATGTGGATACTGAATACTCACCCAGGCACTGGCACATGGCTAGTGAATAACCATCCAGGCAGTGACACGGAGCTACTGAATAATCATCCAGGCACTGACGCAGGACTATTGAATGCTCATTCAAGCACTGAACCAGGGGTACTGAATACTCGTCCAAGCAATACCACAGGGCTACTGAATACTCACCCAGGTACTGACACAGAGCTACTGAATACTCATCCAGTGACTGACACAGGCTACTGAATGCTCACCCAGGCACTGACACAGGGCTACCGAATACTCACCTAGGTACTGGCACAGGATTACTGAATACACACCCAGGCGCTGACACAGAGCTACTTAATTCATATCCAGGCACTGGCGCAAGGCTACTGAATACTCACCAAGGCGCTGTTACAGGGCTACTGAATATTCACCCAGGCACTGACACAGGACTACTGAATGCTCACCCAGGCACTGAAACAGGGCTACTGAATACTCACCCAGGTACTGACACAGAGCTACTGAATACTCATCCAGACACTGACACAGGCTACTGAATGCTCACCCAGGCACTGACACAGGGCTACCGAATACTCACCTAGGTACTGGCACAGGATTACAGAATACTCACCCAGGCGCTGACACAGAGCTACTTAATTCATATCCAGGCACTGGCGCAAGGCTACTGAATACTAACTCAGGCATGTAAATGGAGTATTGAATACTCACTCAGGCACTGAAACATGGATGCTGAATACTCACCCAGGCACTGACATGGAGCTGCTGAATACTCACCCAGGCACTGACATGGAGCTGCTGAATACTCACACAGGCACTAACATTGGTTATTGAATACTCATCCAGACACTGACACAGGGCTACTGAATACTCACTCAGGCACTGATATGTGGCTACTGAATACTCACCCAGGCACTGACACAGGGCTACTGAATACTCACCAAGGCGCTGTTACAGGGCTACTGAATATTCACCCAGGCACTGACACAGGGCTACTGTATAGTCACCCAGGCACTGACACAGGACTACTGAATGCTCACCCAGGCACTGAAACAGGGCTACTGAATACTCACCTAGGCACTGACACAGGGCTACTGAATGCTCACTCAGGCACTGACCCAGGGCTAATGAATACTCCCCAAGACACTGATATGTGGCTACTGAATAATCACCCTCGCAGTGGCATGGGGATACTGAATACTCAACCAGGCACTCATATAGGGATACTGAATACTCACCCAAGCACTGGCACAGAGCTACTTAATTCTTATCCAGGCCCTGGCACGGGGCTACTGAATACTCACCCAGGCACTGACACAGGGCTACGGAATACTCACCCAGGCACTGACACAGGGCTACCGAATACTCAACCAGGCACTGAAACAGAACTACTGAATAGTCAACCAGGCACTGACGTGGGGCTACTGAATACTGACTCAGGCATTGATATCTGGCTACTGAACACTCACCCAGGTACTGACACAGAGCTACTGAATACTCACCCTGGCACTGACACAGGCTACTGAATGCTCACCCAGGCACTGACACAGGGCTACTGAATACTCACCCGGGCACTGACACAGAGCTACTTAATACTCACCCAGGCACTGGCATGGGGCTACTGAGTACTCACTCAGGCACTGACATAAGTATTGAATACTCACCCAGGCACTGAAACAGGAATGCTGACTATTCAACCAGGCACTAACACAGGACTATTGAATGTTCATTCAGGCACTGAACCAGGGGTACATAATACTCATCCAGGCAATAACGCAGGGCTCCTGAAAACTCACCCAGGTACTGACACAGAGCTACTGAATACTCACCCAGGCACTGACATAGGCTACTAAATGCTCACCCAGGCACTGACACAGAGCTACTTAATTCTTATCCAGGCACTGGCACAAGGGTACTGAATACCCACCCAGGCCCTGGCATGGGGCTACTGAATACTCACTCATGCACTGACATGGGGTATTAAATACTCACCCAGGCACGGACATGGGGCTACTGAATACTCACCCAGGCACTGAAACAGGGATGTTGAATACTCACCCAGGCACTGACATGGAGCTGCTAAATGAACACAGTCACTGACAGAGAGCCGCTGAATGCTCACCCAGGCACTGGCATTGGTTATTGAATACTCATCCAGACACTGACATGGTGTCATTGAATACAATTCCAGGCACTGATATGGGTCTATTGAATTCTCACACAGGCCCCGACATGGAGCTACTGAATACTCATCCAGGTACTGACATGAAGCTACTGAGTACTCACCCAGGCACTTACATGGGGCTCCTGAATACAAAATCAGACACTGACATGGGACTACTGAACACTCATCCAGGCAATGGCAGGGGGAATTAATACAAACCCTGGCGCTGGCATGGGGCTACTGAATACTCACCCAGGCACTGACATGGGGCTAGTGAATACTCACCCAGACACTTAAATGAGGCTTCTGAGTACTCACCCAGTCACTGACACCAGGCCACTGAATACTCACCCAGGCACTGATATGAGGCTTCTGAGTACTCATCCAGGCATTGATATAGTGATTGATTATTCACCCAGGCACTGACATGGTGTCTTTGAATACAGTTGCAGGCATTGCCATTGGGCTGCTGAGTGGTCACCCAGGCACTGACACAGGACTACTGAATACTCACCGAAGCACTGGCATGGGGATACTGAATACTCAATCATGAACTGAAATGGGGCTACTGAATACTCACACAGACACTGGTATGTGGATACTGAATACTCACCCAGGCAATCATATAGAGCTACTGAATACTCACCCAAGCACTGGCACATGGCTACTGAACATTCACCTAGGCCCTAACACAGGACTATTGAATACTCATCCAGGCACTGACCCAGGGGTACTGAATACTCTTCCAGGCAATAAAACAGGCTACTGAATGCTCACCCAGGGACTGACACAGAACTACTGAATACTCACCTTGGCACTGACACAGGGCTACTGAATACTCACCCAAGCACTGGCACAGAGCTACGTAATTCTTATCCAGGCACTGGCACAGGGCTACTGAATACTGACCCAGGCACTGACACATGGCTACTGAATTCTCACCCAGGCACTGGCACAGAGCTACTAAATTCTTATCCAGGCACTGGCACAGGGCTACTGAATACTGACCCAGGCACTGACACATGGCTACTGAATACTCACCGAAGCACTGGCATGGGGATACTGAATACTCAATCATGAACTGAAATGGGGCTACTGAATACTCACACAGACACTGGTATGTGGATACTGAATACTCACCCAGGCAATCATATAGAGCTACTGAATACTCACCCAAGCACTGGCACATGGCTACTGAACATTCACCTAGGCCCTAACACAGGACTATTGAATACTCATCCAGGCACTGACCCAGGGGTACTGAATACTCTTCCAGGCAATAAAACAGGCTACTGAATGCTCACCCAGGGACTGACACAGAACTACTGAATACTCACCTTGGCACTGACACAGGGCTACTGAATACTCACCCAAGCACTGGCACAGAGCTACTTAATTCTTATCCAGGCACTGCCACAGGGCTACTGAATACTCACCCAGGCACTGGCATGGGGTATTGAATACTCACCCAGCCACTGACAGGAGGCTTCTGAGTACTCATCCAGGCACTGATATAGTGTATTAATTATTCACCCAGGCACTGACATAAAGTCTTTGAATACAATTGCAGTCAATGCCATTGGGCTGCTGAGTGCTCACCCAGGCACTGGTATCCGTTTATTGAATACTCACCCAGGCACTGATATGGAGCTACTGAATACTCATGCGGGCACTGCCATGGTGTCTCCCAGGCATTGGCAGGGGGGATTGAATACTCACCCATGCACTGCCACGGGGCTACTGAATACTCATCCAGTCATTGCCATGGGGCTACTGAGTACTCACCCAGGCGTTGACATGGGGTATTGAATATTCGCCCAGGCACTGACATGGAGTCATTGAATACATTTCCAGGCACTGGCATGGGGCTACTGAGTATTCACCCAGGCACTGATATGGGTTTATTGAATACTTACCCAGGCACTAGCATGGGGCTACTTAATACTCATCCAGGCACTGATATGGAGCTACAGAATATTCATGCAGACATTGCCATGGGGATATGGATACTCGCCCAGGTATTGACACAAGGTATTGAATACCCATCCGGGCACCGTCATTTTGTTATTGAGTAGTCACCAAATGCTCTGACATATGGCCATTGAATACTGATTTGGCTTTGACAGGAGGTCAGGAAACAGCCCCGAAGGCTCTGAGATGGGAGCACTGAATACTTAACTGGCTTAAATATCGATATACACAAAGTATGTTTATTCCTACATAGGCTGTACCTGGGATCCCCGAAAAAACAACCAGACTCTGACTAGCGGTCACTGTTTGCTCATAATGGCTTTAAGCTTTAATATGGAGCCAATGAATTCTCACCAATGTAATAAGGTGGGGCATTGGATATTAAGCAAAGCTTTATAGCGGGGGCCTTGTCATATACAGCGAGGCCGTAGCATAGGGCTATTGTGTACTCAGCCAGGCTTTAAAAAGTGGCCATAGCACACTAAACAGGGCCATAACATGGGGTTAATGCATACTCTGCCAGGCTAGAACCTGGAGACATTACATACTAAGAAAAGCCTTTACAAATTCACCTAGGCTATAACTGGTCTATTGCGGACTCCGTCAGGCTGTAACATGGTGCCACTGTTGCGGGCTCAGGCTATGATACAGGTAGGGTATTCAGTTATACTTGTCATTCGGCCTTGCCCTGAAATGAGCAATTCAACAAAAATATCTGTGGAAATATGAAGTGTCCGATCATTTGGATGTATTGTGATCCAGTACTCTTTTGAAGACAGCCAACACGTGTTTCGACATGAGGTCTTTCTCAAGGCTGTTACGAATACATAGTCATATCAATGGTAACACATAAGGAAAGCATTGCCAAAATATAGAATCCAATATACATACCAAAATCATGTTTTAGGGCAAGACGACAGAAAGAAAGTGGAATCCAAACAGAATGAAAGGATGAGCAGAAGTAACTAACACTGTTATTCTATCTTCAGAATCTAGCTGGTGGGCGTGCCGCATATATCCATCTCACTGTGTAGCCTCAAAGGATGAGCAGAAGTAACTAACACTGTTATTCTATCTTCAGAATCTAGCTGGTGGGCGTGCCGCATATATCCATCTCACTGTGTAGCCTCAAAGGATGAGCAGAAGTAACTAACACTGTTATTCTATCTTCAGAATCTAGCTGGTGGGCGTGCCGCATATATCCATCTCACTGTGTAGCCTCAAAGGATGAGCAGAAGTAACTAACACTGGTATTCAATCTTCAGAATCTAGCTGGTGGGCGTGCCGTATATATCCATCTCACTGTGTAGCCTCAAAGGATGAGCAGAAGTAACTAACACTGTTATTCTATCTTCAGAATCTAGCTGGTGGGCGTGCCGCATATATCCATCTCACTGTGTAGCCTCAAAGGATGGGCAGAAGTAACTAACACTGTTATTCTATCTTCAGAATCTAGCTGGTGGGCGTGCCGCATATATCCATCTCACTGTGTAGCCTCAAAGGATGGGCAGAAGTAACTAACACTGTTATTCTATCTTCAGAATCTAGGAGGTGGGCGTGCCGCATATATCCATCTCACTGTGTAGCCTCAAAGGATGAGCAGAAGTAACTAACACTGTTATTCTATCTTCAGAATCTAGCTGGTGGGCGTGCCGCATATATCCATCTCACTGTGTAGCCTCAAAGGATGAGCAGAAGTAACTAACACTGTTATTCTATCTTCAGAATCTAGCTGGTGGGCGTGCCGCATATATCCATCTCACTGTGTAGCCTCAAAGGATGAGCAGAAGTAACTAACACTGTTATTTTATCTTCAGAATCTAGCTGGTGGGCGTGCCGCATATATCCATCTCACTGTGTAGCCTCAAAGGATGAGCAGAAGTAACTAACACTGTTATTCTATCTTCAGAATCTAGCTGGTGGGCGTGCCGCATATATCCATCTCACTGTGTAGCCTCAAAGGATGAGCAGAAGTAACTAACACTGTTATTCTATCTTCAGAATCTAGCTGGTGGGCGTGCCGCATATATCCATCTCATTGTGTAGCCTCAAAGGATGAGCAGAAGTAACTAACACTGTTATTCTATCTTCAGAATCTAGCTGGTGGGCGTGCCGCATATATCCATCTCACTGTGTAGCCTCAAAGGATGAGCAGAAGTAACTAACACTGTTATTCTATCTTCAGAATCTAGCTGGTGGGCGTGCCGCATATCTCCATCTCACTGTGTAGCCTCAAAGGATGAGCAGAAGTAACTAACACTGTTATTCTATCTTCAGAATCTAGCTGGTGGGCGTGCCGCATATCTCCATCTCACTGTGTAGCCTCAAAGGATGAGCAGAAGTAACTAACACTGTTATTCTATCTTCAGAATCTAGCTGGTGGGCGTGCCGCATATATCCATCTCACTGTGTAGCCTCAAAGGATGAGCAGAAGTAACTAACACTGTTATTCTATCTTCAGAATCTAGCTGGTGGGCGTGCCGCATATATCCATCTCACTGTGTAGCCTCAACGGATGAGCAGAAGTAACTAACACTGTTATTCTATCTTCAGAATCTAGCTGGTGGGCGTGCCGCATATCTCCATCTCACTGTGTAGCCTCAAAGGATGAGCAGAAGTAACTAACACTGTTATTCTATCTTCAGAATCTAGCTGGTGGGCGTGCCGCATATCTCCATCTCACTGTTTAGCCTCAAAGGATGAGCAGAAGTAACTAACACTGTTATTCTATCTTCAGAATCTAGCTGGTGGGCGTGCCGCATATATCCATCTCACTGTGTAGCCTCAAAGGATGAGCAGAAGTAACTAACTAACACTGTTATTCTATCTTCAGAATCTAGCTGGTGGGCGTGCCGCATATATCCATCTCACTGGATGAGCAGAAGTAACTAACACTGTTATTCTATCTTCAGAATCTAGCTGGTGGGCGTGCCGCATATATCCATCTCACTGTGTAGCCTCAAAGGATGAGCAGAAGTAACTAACACTGTTATTCTATCTTCAGAATCTAGCTGGTGGGTGTGCCGCATATATCCATCTCACTGTGTAGCCTCAAAGGATGAGCAGAAGTAACTAACACTGTTATTCTATCTTCAGAATCTAGCTGGTGGGCGTGCCGCATATATCCATCTCACTGTGTAGCCTCAAAGGATGAGCAGAAGTAACTAACACTGTTATTCTATCTTCAGAATCTAGCTGGTGGGCGTGCCGCATATATCCATCTCACTGTGTAGCCTCACAGGATGAGCAGAAGTAACTAACACTGTTATTCTATCTTCAGAATCTAGCTGGCGGGCGTGCCGCATATATCCATCTCACTGTGTAGCCTCAAAGGATGAGCAGAAGTAACTAACACTGTTATTCTATCTTCGGAATCTAGCTGGTGGGCGTGCCGCATATATCCATCTCACTGTGTAGCCTCACAGGATGGGCAGAAGTAACTAACACTGTTATTCTATCTTCGGAATCTAGCTGGTGGGCGTGCCGCATATATCCATCTCACTGTGTAGCCTCAAAGGATGAGCAGAAGTAACTAACACTGTTATTCTATCTTCAGAATCTAGCTGGTGGGCGTGCCGCATATATCCATCTCACTGTGTAGCCTCAAAGGATGAGCAGAAGTAACTAACACTGTTATTCTATCTTCAGAATCTAGCTGGTGGGCGTGCCGCATATATCCATCTCACTGTGTAGCCTCACAGGATGAGCAGAAGTAACTAACACTGTTATTCTATCTTCAGAATCTAGCTGGCGGGCGTGCCGCATATATCCATCTCACTGTGTAGCCTCAAAGGATGAGCAGAAGTAACTAACACTGTTACTCTATCTTCAGAATCTAGCTGGCGGGCGTGCCGCATATATCCATCTCACTGTGTAGCCTCAAAGGATGAGCAGAAGTAACTAACACTGTTATTCTATCTTCAGAATCTAGCTGGTGGGCGTGCCGCATATATCCATCTCACTGGATGAGCAGAAGTAACTAACACTGTTATTCTATCTTCGGAATCTAGCTGGTGGGCGTGCCGCATATATCCATCTCACTGGATGAGCAGAAGTAACTAACACTGTTATTCTATCTTCAGAATCTAGCTGGTGGGCGTGCCGCATATATCCATCTCACTGTGTAGCCTCAAAGGATGAGCAGAAGTAACTAACACTGTTATTCTATCTTCGGAATCTAGCTGGTGGGCGTGCCGCATATATCCATCTCACTGGATGAGCAGAAGTAACTAACACTGTTATTCTATCTTCAGAATCTAGCTGGTGGGCGTGCCGCATATATCCATCTCACTGTGTAGCCTCAAAGGATGAGCAGAAGTAACTAACACTGTTATTCTATCTTCAGAATCTAGCTGGTGGGCGTGCCGCATATATCCATCTCACTGTGTAGCCTCAAAGGATGAGCAGAAGTAACTAACACTGTTACTCTATCTTCAGAATCTAGCTGGTGGGCGTGCCGCATATATCCATCTCACTGTGTAGCCTCACAGGATGGGCAGAAGTAACTAACACTGTTATTCTATCTTCAGAATCTAGCTGGCGGGCGTGCCGCATATATCCATCTCACTGTGTAGCCTCAAAGGATGAGCAGAAGTAACTAACACTGTTATTCTATCTTCAAAATCTAGCTGGCGGGCGTGCCGCATATATATCCATCTCACTGTGTAGCCTCAAAGGATGAGCAGAAGGAACTAACACTGTTATTCTATCTTCAGAATCTAGCTGGTGGGCGTGCCGCATATATCCATCTCACTGTGTAGCCTCAAAGGATGGGCAGAAGTAACTAACACTGTTATTCTATCTTCAGAATCTAGGTGGTGGGCGTGCCGCATATATCCATCTCACTGTGTAGCCTCAAAGGATGAGCAGAAGTAACTAACACTGTTATTCTATCTTCAGAATCTAGCTGGCGGGCGTGCCGCATATATATCCATCTCACTGTGTAGCCTCAAAGGATGAGCAGAAAGAACTAACACTGTTATTCTATCTTCAGAATCTAGCTGGTGGGCGTGCCGCATATATCCATCTCACTGTGTAGCCTCAAAGGATGGGCAGAAGTAACTAACACTGTTATTCTGTCTTCAGAATCTAGCTGGTGGGCGTGCCGCATATATCCATCTCACTGTGTAGCCTCAAAGGATGAGCAGAAGTAACTAACACTGTTATTCTATCTTCAGAATCTAGCTGGTGGGCGTGCCGCATATATCCATCTCACTGTGTAGCCTCAAAGGATGAGCAGAAGTAACTAACACTGTTATTCTATCTTCAGAATCTAGCTGGTGGGCGTGCCGCATATATCCATCTCACTGTGTAGCCTCAAAGGATGGGCAGAAGTAACTAACACTGTTATTCTATCTTCAGAATCTAGCTGGTGGGCGTGCCGCATATATCCATCTCACTGTGTAGCCTCAAAGGATGGGCAGAAGTAACTAACACTGTTATTCTATCTTCAGAATCTAGCTGGTGGGCGTGCCGCATATATCCATCTCACTGTGTAGCCTCAAAGGATGAGCAGAAGTAACTAACACTGTTATTCTATCTTCAGAATCTAGCTGGCGGGCGTGCCGCATATATATCCATCTCACTGTGTAGCCTCAAAGGATGAGCAGAAGTAACTAACACTGTTACTCTATCTTCAGAATCTAGCTGGTGGGCGTGCCGCATATATCCATCTCACTGTGTAGCCTCAAAGGATGAGCAGAAGTAACTAACACTGTTATTCTATCTTCAGAATCTAGCTGGCGGGCGTGCCGCATATATCCATCTCACTGTGTAGCCTCAAAGGATGGGCAGAAGTAACTAACACTGTTATTCTATCTTCAGAATCTAGCTGGTGGGCGTGCCGCATATCTCCATCTCACTGTGTAGCCTCAAAGGATGAGCAGAAGTAACTAACACTGTTATTCTATCTTCAGAATCTAGCTGGTGGGCGTGCCGCATATATCCATCTCACTGTGTAGCCTCAAAGGATGAGCAGAAGTAACTAACACTGTTATTCTATCTTCAGAATCTAGCTGGTGGGCGTGCCGCATATATCCATCTCACTGTGTAGCCTCAAAGGATGAGCAGAAGTAACTAACACTGTTATTCTATCTTCAGAATCTAGCTGGTGGGCGTGCCGCATATATCCATCTCACTGGATGAGCAGAAGTAACTAACACTGTTATTCTATCTTCAGAATCTAGGCGGTGGGCGTGCCGCATATATCCATCTCACTGTGTAGCCTCAAAGGATGAGCAGAAGTAACTAACACTGTTATTCTATCTTCAGAATCTAGCTGGTGGGCGTGCCGCATATATCCATCTCACTGTGTAGCCTCAAAGGATGAGCAGAAGTAACTAACACTGTTATTCTATCTTCAGAATCTAGCTGGTGGGCGTGCCGCATATATCCATCTCACTGTGTAGCCTCAAAGGATGGGCAGAAGTAACTAACACTGTTATTCTATCTTCAGAATCTAGCTGGTGGGCGTGCCGCATATCTCCATCTCACTGTGTAGCCTCAAAGGATGAGCAGAAGTAACTAACACTGTTATTCTATCTTCAGAATCTAGCTGGTGGGCGTGCCGCATATATCCATCTCACTGGATGAGCAGAAGTAACTAACACTGTTATTCTATCTTCAGAATCTAGCTGGTGGGCGTGCCGCATATATCCATCTCACTGTGTAGCCTCAAAGGATGAGCAGAAGTAACTAACACTGTTATTCTATCTTCAGAATCTAGCTGGTGGGCGTGCCGCATATATCCATCTCACTGTGTAGCCTCACAGGATGAGCAGAAGTAACTAACACTGTTATTCTATCTTCAGAATCTAGCTGGTGGGCGTGCCGCATATATCCATCTCACTGTGTAGCCTCAAAGGATGAGCAGAAGTAACTAACACTGTTATTCTATCTTCAGAATCTAGCTGGTGGGCGTGCCGCATATATCCATCTCACTGTCTAGCCTCAAAGGATGAGCAGAAGTAACTAACACTGTTATTCTATCTTCAGAATCTAGCTGGTGGGCGTGCCGCATATATCCATCTCACTGTGTAGCCTCACAGGATGAGCAGAAGTAACTAACACTGTTATTCTATCTTCAGAATCTAGCTGGTGGGCGTGCCGCATATATCCATCTCACTGTGTAGCCTCAAAGGATGAGCAGAAGTAACTAACACTGTTATTCTATCTTCAGAATCTAGCTGGTGGGCGTGCCGTATATATCCATCTCACTGTGTAGCCTCACAGGATGAGCAGAAGTAACTAACACTGTTATTCTATCTTCAGAATCTAGCTGGTGGGCGTGCCGCATATATCCATCTCACTGTGTAGCCTCAAAGGATGAGCAGAAGTAACTAACACTGTTATTCTATCTTCAGAATCTAGCTGGTGGGCGTGCCGCATATATCCATCTCACTGTGTAGCCTCAAAGGATGAGCAGAAGTAACTAACACTGTTATTCTATCTTCAGAATCTAGCTGGCGGGCGTGCCGTATATATCCATCTCACTGTGTAGCCTCACAGGATGAGCAGAAGTAACTAACACTGTTATTCTATCTTCAGAATCTAGCTGGCGGGCGTGCCGCATATATCCATCTCACTGTGTAGCCTCAAAGGATGAGCAGAAGTAACTAACACTGTTATTCTATCTTCAGAATCTAGCTGGTGGGTGTGCCGCATATATCCATCTCACTGTGTAGCCTCAAAGGATGAGCAGAAGTAACTAACACTGTTATTCTATCTTCAGAATCTAGCTGGTGGGCGTGCCGCATATCTCCATCTCACTGTGTAGCCTCAAAGGATGAGCAGAAGTAACTAACACTGTTATTCTATCTTCAGAATCTAGGCGGTGGGCGTGCCGCATATATCCATCTCACTGTGTAGCCTCACAGGATGAGCAGAAGTAACTAACACTGTTATTCTATCTTCAGAATCTAGCTGGCGGGCGTGCCGCATATATCCATCTCACTGTGTAGCCTCACAGGATGAGCAGAAGTAACTAACACTGTTATTCTATCTTCAGAATCTAGCTGGTGGGCGTGCCGCATATATCCATCTCACTGTGTAGCCTCAAAGGATGGGCAGAAGTAACTAACACTGTTATTCTATCTTCAGAATCTAGCTGGTGGGCGTGCCGCATATATCCATCTCACTGTGTAGCCTCAAAGGATGGGCAGAAGTAACTAACACTGTTATTCTATCTTCAGAATCTAGCTGGTGGGCGTGCCGCATATATCCATCTCACTGTGTAGCCTCAAAGGATGAGCAGAAGTAACTAACACTGTTATTCTATCTTCAGAATCTAGCTGGTGGGCGTGCCGCATATATCCATCTCACTGTGTAGCCTCAAAGGATGAGCAGAAGTAACTAACACTGTTATTCTATCTTCAGAATCTAGCTGGTGGGCGTGCCGCATATATCCATCTCACTGTGTAGCCTCACAGGATGAGGAGAAGTAACTAACACTGTTATTCTATCTTCAGAATCTAGCTGGTGGGCGTGCCGCATATATCCATCTCACTGTGTAGCCTCACAGGATGAGCAGAAGTAACTAACACTGTTATTCTATCTTCAGAATCTAGCTGGTGGGCGTGCCGCATATATCCATCTCACTGTGTAGCCTCAAAGGATGAGCAGAAGTAACTAACACTGTTATTCTATCTTCAGAATCTAGCTGGTGGGCGTGCCGCATATATCCATCTCACTGTGTAGCCTCACAGGATGAGCAGAAGTAACTAACACTGTTATTCTATCTTCAGAATCTAGCTGGTGGGCGTGCCGCATATATCCATCTCACTGTGTAGCCTCACAGGATGAGCAGAAGTAACTAACACTGTTATTCTATCTTCAGAATCTAGCTGGCGGGCGTGCCGCATATATCCATCTCACTGTGTAGCCTCAAAGGATGAGCAGAAGTAACTAACACTGTTACTCTATCTTCAGAATCTAGCTGGCGGGCGTGCCGCATATATCCATCTCACTGTGTAGCCTCAAAGGATGAGCAGAAGTAACTAACACTGTTATTCTATCTTCAGAATCTAGCTGGTGGGCGTGCCGCATATATCCATCTCACTGGATGAGCAGAAGTAACTAACACTGTTATTCTATCTTCGGAATCTAGCTGGTGGGCGTGCCGCATATATCCATCTCACTGGATGAGCAGAAGTAACTAACACTGTTATTCTATCTTCAGAATCTAGCTGGTGGGCGTGCCGCATATATCCATCTCACTGTGTAGCCTCAAAGGATGAGCAGAAGTAACTAACACTGTTATTCTATCTTCGGAATCTAGCTGGTGGGCGTGCCGCATATATCCATCTCACTGTGTAGCCTCAAAGGATGAGCAGAAGTAACTAACACTGTTATTCTATCTTCGGAATCTAGCTGGTGGGCATGCCGCATATATCCATCTCACTGTGTAGCCTCAAAGGATGAGCAGAAGTAACTAACACTGTTATTCTATCTTCAGAATCTAGCTGGTGGGCGTGCCGCATATATCCATCTCACTGTGTAGCCTCAAAGGATGAGCAGAAGTAACTAACACTGTTATTCTATCTTCAGAATCTAGCTGGTGGGCGTGCCGCATATATCCATCTCACTGTGTAGCCTCAAAGGATGAGCAGAAGTAACTAACACTGTTATTCTATCTTCAGAATCTAGCTGGTGGGCGTGCCGCATATATCCATCTCACTGTGTAGCCTCAAAGGATGAGCAGAAGTAACTAACACTGTTATTCTATCTTCAGAATCTAGCTGGTGGGCGTGCCGCATATATCCATCTCACTGTGTAGTCTCTTAAATTAATGCTATGAGTAACAGGTGACACAACATCAGACATCATCTTTCTAATGTGGATGAGTTGAAGCACCCAACATCCTACTCTACGAATGAATGATGAGCTAACCCGTCAGGCGGCCATGCACTGTGCCAATCTGGACACGTATGAAGATGTGAATTGCAGAGTGCGAGCTGTCCAGCGAATTCTGTGTCGCTCATTGTGTATGTCCCAGATATGGCGGGTGTACGTTGAAATATATATAAACCCACCAAGGGTGTCTAGAGGATTTTGCCTGTTGAATACATTGGGTCATAAAATGATAGTCAGTCGTTTGATGTATATCATTCTTCATAGCATAAAAGTTCACTGTGGCACTTACCCATGTGCGGATCTAGTTCTCCAAGCAGTGTCATTGGCCCCTCGGTCTGGGATTGTGATTAATTGTCTCCAGCTGCAAAACATGCTGTTGGATTGTCGTTTAGGAATGCCCTATATTCTGCTGCGAACCGTAGTCCCCACATTCACCCTTACGTCCTCTCTTTTTCATCCAATTTAGCATAATTGCTGTGGGTAGACTCTTCTGCATATAATCCTGCAAGCAACAGGCTTCGCAAATAATGTTATATGGCGGCGTTCCATGTCTCCAAATAATTGTAGCATTGTAAACAGATTGCATGCTCACTGTTCAGCGACTAACAGTTTAGGTTGGTACTATTGATACTCTTAATCCATGCATGATGAGTCCAGGTGAGCTGAGTAGCTCCCATCTGTAATAATGTGAGTCTAACACTGATGGTCCTTACCTGATGATGGCTAGGGCGCAAGCAGCACCATAGTAGCTCCTATGTATATTGCTAGCGTGCGTATGACATCACACGTAGGTTGCGTGTGATGTCGCCGCCATTTCTGGTATTGTAAAAAAGAAGAGGCTAAGTAGGACGACACGGCCCAATGCCATGTCCGTATCAATGTAGAGGAGGTCCGTGACATGGCCTGCACCCCTGCCCCTCATTTCGAGGTACCAGGAGCGGACTCGCTAAGGTATGTGACGTATGAGGAGCAGATGAACCATCAAAGAGCTGCACTGGGACTCTGCCCAGTGTACATGATAAGATCCATACCTGTTGAAGCGCCCATAACCAGACAACCCTGGGCAGCACGTACTCTATCAGACAGCCGTACCAGCCGCTGAGACGAAATGAAGAGTACCTACAGACGGTCCATGAAGAGACCCAAAGAGCCTTAATGGAAGGCCAGTGGAGAAGACACAAGGGCCTGGACAGACTCGCAAATGAACAAAAACGGCTATCGAAGACAGCACGCCAGTGCAAGCAGTCATGAAAATAGATGTAATGGACACAGGAAAGAGACAATGTCAAAACATAAGGAAACGTTGCTACGAGACAAGATGGAAGCAACCACCTAGTTAAATGTGTGTAAATAGGTTTGAAACGCAAGAAGCTAAAGAAAACGATACTGCTTGCAATGCTTAGTAGAAGAGTAGAGCGGCAAGCGCAACCATATATCTACCTCAACAAGGCACATTATAACAGTGCGACTCCATTTTGTAAAGCAGAAATATACCCAGGCTGCCAGAGGCCTAACAGGTCAAGTTTCATAACCCAGCAAGAGTCAAGAGAAGGAGCGAAATCGAAACTTAACAAAGAGCGGCTCATGCCTAGGAAATCAAGGTCATCCAGCGAAAGGGAGGAGAGCGTCAGCTAACACGAATCAAACTTCAGAGCATACCAGCATGCCCCGTGAAGGTCAAGATAAGGGGGGCCCTGGCAGGTGGCGAGGTTAAAGAAGAACAAATACACGAAAAGCTGGAAACTGAACAGATTCATGGTGAAACTAGCACGTGAGCAGCCAGGCGCGAATAGGTACCACCGCCTGATGTCACCCAGAACCCAAGGATGCCATAACTTTTCCTGATAAGAGGCTACAGTTTTGAGGCCATACCTAGCCAACTAATTGACACATAGACCAAGATACTGATTGAAGGAAGGGAGGCAGGGTGAAACTTGGGACACTAGGCACCTGGGTGTCCATTCTGCATGCCGCTAATTAAAAGTGGAGATTTATGTCTAGGGGTGTAATCTGGCCAATCACAATGGACCAAGTTATCTAGGGTCCTATATATCGTAGAACCAATGAGACGCCGTACTTGTAGTGAGGTCTATCACGTGTGATGTAGAGAGAGGGGTGTAGACACCCACCCGATAAGAGTTATCCAATCCACTTCCATATACAGATATAGCACCTATATTTAAGTTACCTTTCCTAACCAATTATATTGCATGACAAGTTTTTTTAGAATTAGACGTCAATGATGACGAGTTTTGTGTATAAACATTGCTGTTCAACTGAAGTTCGAGGAAGTCGGAGCGAGACAGGTGGTCGCAACGATGCCGATTCCCAACTGCTTCCCTGGTTGATGTACTTGTCATTAAACGGACTTCCCTTTGCCAAACTACTGAGTCCTCATTATTGAGTCGTGTTGGAGTAAGTGAATCCTGCACCCCATCCCTCATGTGGTGCAGCTATCTTGTTTTACAAGTACTAGAGGGTGAGCACTGACCTATGGGCCCATTGGTGGACATCTCACTCTCCTGTCCATCAATAGAAACTAAATGACAGTGTTTTGATATTAGTGATCTCCTAATGGGGTATGATGGGCGTATTGCCTTACTGGACAGCCCCGCCATGACCTGAAATTGTATAATATATCCTCGCAAGTCTATAGAATACACTGCCGCGACCCACCGGGGTGTACTTGCATGGATATGCGCTGTGCCCTGGAGTGTTTAATAAGGCCAGGCAGCTCTATAGGGGGATGTGTGGCTCATCTCCCCGTCATCCTGTGCGCTATGATCTTGAACTATAGTGCGCCACGGTGCAAAAGCACCCGATTCACAGCATACTACTGCTGGTGATTTTAATAGTGAGTTATCTGGTGTCACCTGTGCTTACCACTATCCATGGCTGTATAATAGCATAGAATAGAGTTACTTCCCTTGTTATTAACATATGTGGCTAATCCAACATTGATGGAACATGGTTCTTCAGTCTGTGTCCACCAATTGCTGATTGCAGATATACATAAAACAATAGTAGTGTTAAAGCAGCTGGCCTATGACTACTCCTGTGATACGCTGTTATCCAACATGGCCTACTCATATATGAGGGGACAATCAACCAACGCGTATGGTTAACCTGTTCCAATTCTGGTTATGGGCTAAGCTCATTGCACCAAACATCCAAGCAGTCCAATCTAGATAATGCACGACTGCCCTAGGCATGCACACCCCTGTCAAGTTGGAATGTATGAGCGCGAGTCACATACATCCGACCCTTGACAAGACAATGATATTAGTGCATCATTGAATCGCTGTCACTGTTAAAGGAACACGTGCATTGTGTGTTCCGTGTGGAGTCCTTCTGTTGTGCTTCGCAAACTACGAAACCAAAGCACATACAGGTGTGAGGAAAATTTATTTCATATATAGCTAATCCTCCAGGGATATCAAAGCCTTTCTGTCAATAATCTAGTCTAGTGTCACACAAAACAGAATGTAGGCCATCGTATTGAGTACAATTGCTCTGAAAAAATAGAAGAGCAAGGACTGGTTTAGTTGTGTTACCTATTGTGACCCTGACTGGAAGAACACCCTGTCCCTGCAGGATGAACTATCCCTAGGATGCGTATGGTGGTCCGCCTGTCTAACAGAGGATAGATGAGAGCGGAAACTGACCCTAACTCTACAATGGATATTAAATCAAGAGGAACCCAATGAGGTCACTGGGCTATCTCTAGACAAAAACACAAAAAAAATGTTAAAACTAGAATTACGAAATTTAGAACTTTAAAAGGACGGACAATTGGGGTGAAGCAACACCCAACGGGGGATTTTCTGAATGTATTCACCCTCCGTGGTTTGTGCTTTCCCCTCTGTCTTTGGGTATATCTCATGTATTTCTTGCTACTATGAAACCCTTAAAAACGATGCATCTAGCACTATTCACTCAGAGCAGGTACAAGCTTTCTTTAGAACTTAATCCGAGGTGCCGCTTAAGTATCATCTAGATACAAGGCATTATAAAAAGTCAGTTATTGTTGGACAGTGTGTTTTCTGTTGGAGACATCTGTTGAGTATATGGTCGACCGGTTTTGATGATATCTTGATGTTACCATCTTCCTCAGGACCAATTTCTTATCTGTTCGGATTGTATCTTCTATCCGCAAGTAGTAGCGGAGCCCACCGACCACCTAGGGAAAAAGAGGACCTATTTAACCGTCCGGTCTGAAGGACAACTTTGTTAAATTGTATGCTCTTTTACCACTATAAAGTTTTTAAGCTCTCTAGGCATTTTAAATATCCAAATCCCAAACACCACTTGTGCCGGGTGCGTGCATCGTGCCCATGACGCCAAAAGTTCACTTTCTCTATTTTTCAGTGATGCATGCATGCAATTCCCATGTGCACCTTCTATTTTCAGAAATAAACCCACAGAGTGATCGTAAGAAAACGCCAAATGGAGCCTAACGGGGCATATCGGTGCAGGGGCATGCTTGTGATTTTTTGGTTTTGAATGTACATTCTATATATTCTTACCACCCTAGAAATGAACCAAGAATGCAGAAGATACCTGTGGATGCATTCATTCCAACTCTGATGTTGTAATCCTTCCTCAGAAACGCGTGGTGAGTATAGATGGTACTAATAGTTATTTCACTCGTACTCAATCCTGACCACAGGCAGCTGTAGGGTAATAGATAATACAGCCATGTCATATTTTTAAATGTAAATACATTGTTTTTCTACATGATGGAGTTCTAATTTACAGCAGAGGCCACACAGACATCTGTGTGTTGCCTCCCGTGTTGTATCACAGCAGTAGGAGAGCGAACCTTGTTGTTTTTATGTCCAGGGAATATTGCTAGACCAGATACAATCATACAGTCTGGGTGCAAGTTCGTACGGAGATGCATGAGCCTATATCTATTATCATGGCTCTTATGACCGCGGGACCAAATCATATTGTGTTATACACTTTAGAATGATCACAGCGTGAGCGCACAATCTATTCCGACGTGTATTCCTTAAACGGAGACAGCAAACAAAGTAAGAGCCTATACGACGCATGATCGTGGCGTCTAATAACATGCGCGCTATCGTCTTTAAGTTTCTCAGGGACACGTTCTGGCCTCTCTGAGGCTCCGTGAGGCATCTCGCGCATGAGTGCTCCCGAAAGATCGTGTACGCGAACCTCCTTGTTTTTGTCCGACGGACAGACTTACAGGGTAATTCATAGAATTTCGCTGAAAAGTGTCGCAAGCGGCTGGCGCAGAGTGTCCGCGTGCGATTGACTGCGCCAGGCACGTGCGCTAAAACCGATTTCCGCGCACAGCGTATTCATGGATTTCATGCTCCCAAACCAGCCGTGGCGCAGAGTATCGCAGCGACCCTGCAGCAGCGCCAGTAACGCCCCCAAGAACGCCCTCGCGCAAGGAAAAGCCATCCAAATCGCTAAATCATCGCAAAGGGCTGCGCTAACCCTGGACCAGTTTACAGGGCTGCCAAACAAGGAACGCAAAGCGGGTAACGTGCATATCAGGGGTACACGTGAAGTCATACACGCGATTAGCCAGGGTACGTGTATTACAGGGGTACGCGTGAAGTCATACACGCGATTAGCCAGGGTACGTGTATTACAGGGGTACGCGGGAAGTTTAACACGCGATTGGCCAGGGTACGTGTATTACAGGGGTACGCGGGAAGTTTAACACGCGATTGGCCAGGGTACGTGTATTACAGGGGTACGCGGGAAGTTTAACACGCGATTAGCCAGGGTAAGTGTATTACAGGGGTACGCGGGAAGTTTAAAACGCGATTGGCCAGGGTACGTGTATTACAGGGGTACGCGGGAAGTTTAACACGCGATTGGCCAGGGTACGTGTATTACAGGGGTACGCGGGAAGTTTAACACGCGATTGGCCAGGGTACGTGTATTACAGGGGTACGCGGGAAGTTATACACGCGATTAGCCAGGGTACGTGTATTACAGGGGTACGCGGGAAGTTTAACACGCAATTAGCCAGGGTAAGTGTATTACAGGGGTACGCGGGAAGTTTAACACGCGATTGGCCAGGGTGCGTGTATTACAGGGGTACGCGGGAAGTTTAACACGCGATTGGCCAGGGTACGTGTATTACAGGGGTACGCGTGAAGTCATACACGCGATTAGCCAGGGTACGTGTATTACAGGGGTACGCGGGAAGTTTAACACGCGATTGGCCAGGGTACGTGTATTACAGGGGTACGCGGGAAGTTTAACACGCGATTGGCCAGGGTACGTGTATTACAGGGGTACGCGGGAAGTTATACACGCGATTAGCCAGGGTACGTGTATTACAGGGGTACGCGGGAAGTGTAACACGCGATTGCCCAGGGTACGTGTATTACAGGGGTACGCGGGAAGTTTAACACGCGATTAGGCAGGGTACGTGTATTACAGGGGTACGCGGGAGGTTTAACACGCGATTAGCCAGGGTAAGTGTATTACAGGGGTACGCGGGAAGTTTAACACGCGATTAGCCAGGGTACGTGTATTACAGGGGTACGCGGGAAGTTTAACACGCGATTGGCCAGGGTACGTGTATTACAGGGGTGCGTGGGAATCATCACACGCGATTAGGCTGGGTGGGTCCTCACAGGTGTTCCCTGTACACCCTCCACGGCCCCTGCAGGCAGCCTACAAAACAGGGGACTACCCTGCACACCTGCTCAGGTCCCCCTGCACCCCCACCCCCCAGCAGTGCAGGGGCAGCCTCCACCAGGCCCCCACTCATGTCTCCCACCACCCCCACCCTCCCGCCACCAGGGGCAGCCTCCACCAGGCCCCCACCCATGTCTCCCACCACCCCCACCCCCCCGCCACCAGGGGCACTCTCCACCAAGCCCCCACCCATGTCTCCCACCACCCCCACCAGTGCAGGGGCACCCTCCACCAGGCCCCCACCCATGTCTCCCAACACCCCCACCCACCAGCACTGTGGGACACGTGGCCAGCAGGCAGTCAGGCAGCAGCAGATGGCAGGTGGGAGCGTGCTCAGGGCTCTGGGGGGCAGTAATTTGGCCTCCTGGCCAGGAGCGTGGTCTCTCGTGTGTGAACGCGTGGACAGCCTGATAGGTAGTGAAATCCCACACGTCAGCAAAGGCCCTTAGCGCGTAAACCCGTCAACAGCATATGCGCGCCTATAGTCACCTGCACGTGCAGGAAATTGTTGCGTGACACGTCCCAGTGTCAAAGCGTGTGATTGGTGAAAATGGATGTACACGTAGAAGTGACAAAGCGTGTGATTGGTGAAAATGGATGTACACGTAGAAGTGACAAAGCGTGTGATTGGTGAAAATGGATCTACACGCAGAAGTGACAAAGCGTGTGAATGGTGAAAATGGATCTACACGCAGAAGTGACAAAGCGTGTGATTGGTGAAAGTACACGCCGCGTAAGTGACGCTGTACGTGTGGGCCTGTATATAAGGTACATGTAGAACACCATTTCCTTGTACGTGCTTTTCGTGGAGAGCGAGTGGGTGAATTCTGTACTTCTTGTCGGTTCACACGCGATTTACTTCACGGCGTTTCCAGTTCGTATTCCCTGTTACCTCTGACAGCTTTTTCTCTTTTTTCTCTTTTACTGGTCTACCTGGGCCTGTTCCCTCAAACAGTGTCCCCTTCTACTGTTGTCCTGTCTTCTCAGACAGCGTACACATCTTCTTTTGGCGGGGGTTTAGCCAGCCAAACGCGCTCATTCTTCACGCTCTTTTACCTGGCAGACGGTGAGTCACGCACGTATCCAACTTCTGTGCTTGCCCCGTGTGTAGCCTACCCCTTCAGAGGTCATTCTAGGCTGCGTGTGACACGCATACGTTCATTCTTGTGTTACTGGGTGCCACAGCGTAGTGCAGGTTTTTCTTTCTGCACACGTGGTCTAGGAGGGGTTGCGTGCACGTCATCTCCCTTTTTTGGGCCTCCTGTGCGTTGCGTGACCCGTCATCTTTCCCCAGGGGTTACAATCAGCCGTGCTAGAGCACTAGGGTACAATTACCATCTGGTACCCAACCCCTTTGACCCCCAATTGCCCAGGACAATTGTCTACAGCCACTCCCATACGCACATTAATATCAGTGCCATGGCTGGGAGGCGAGGATTCCGTAAGGGTGGCAAAGGTGGAAGAGCCACAAGTGGTGGCCGTGGTGGATCCGGTAGGGGACGTGGTCGTAACTTGCAGGGTGAGCCTGTCCCCCCATGTGTGGAGGACCAGTCAAGGGCACCCATCATCCCCCCCCCTCCCCCCCTCCCCCCCTCCCGTTGAGGCTGAAGTGGCTGACACCATCCATGCTCAGCCCTTGTTGGACCAGCCCATTGTGGCACCAGACCTGGCTGACTCCATGGCTGACTTCCAGGTCAGCAGGGCTACGACACGTGCGCTGGTGCACGTTGATGCCATCATGCCACGTGGATCTGGGGCAGCAAGGTCATCTGCTGCACCAAGGAGGCAGGGCAGAGTGGCTGCAGGGGCAGCTGCGGCTCCATCCACCCCAGCCCTCACACACCCAGCCAGGACAGTGTCGGTCCTAGTCCATGCTGCTGACATTCCCCCTGACACCATCACACTAGAGCCAATGCCTGCACCAACTCCCATGCTGAGTGTGCAATCCCACACTCCTGATACAGAGTCCACCAGGGCTCCTGCCCCTAGTGTCCAGAGCGGCGCAGGACACTCAGGATCACCACCACCTTCCAAGCGGAAGAGGAAGAGTGCTCGTCCGGCACAGGCTGATGCCCCAGACACGGCTACACAGTCCGGCCCGTCCAGGAAGCCCAGCTTCACGGATGACGAACTGAATGCACTTGTCGAGTATGTGTCCGGACATGACAACGAGATGGTCATTGTTGCAGGATCCAAGACCACACCTGCACAACGCCAGGCACACTGGCAGACCGTTGCGGACATCGTAAGTGCCCTTGGAATCGTGAGGCGCACAGCCAATGATTGCTGGAATGACCTAAAGCGCAGGGCAAAGAGTAAGCTGGCCTCAAGTCATGCCGCAACTCTAGTGACTGGAGGTGGGTCTCCAGTAGTAGACATGGAACTCACTCCACATGAGTCAGTCGCTGGGACCTACGTCACGGAGGAACAGATCCAAGGCGTGGGAGATCTGGCTGATTACGAGGCATTGTCCGGTGAGTGCACATGCATGTGTGTGTCATACATGTGCATGGTGTGTGTGTGAGGGCTTCTGTTTGGGTGCCAGGTGAGAGTGTGTGCGCCTCAGTCGTATGGGTCAGCCATGTGCTTCATGCAATACTTCCTGCGCAGCTGCATTTGGCCATAGCAGTATCCCTTCTGCCAACAGTAGACATCTAGCACAACTGCACGCCAGTTGCCCTTGAAGTGTCACCTTGACACAACATATTTGCTTATTTTTCACTGTTCATTCAGTCAGTTTGTTTGCATTCCACCACTTTCACTAGGCATGTTGCTGTCCACTAGTCACATGTCTGACATGGGTATGGTAAAGTGGAGTGACTTTGTTACCTGGATATCATTTGTACACACATGTCCCTGTGCTATTTGACCATTTCAGACTGGCAGCTCCAGGTGAAAAATCTGACCTGTTAGAATCAGAAAAGCTATTACATGCGGGAACTGGACTGAATGAATAGGTGCTGCCCTCCTCTCCATCTTCACTCAATAGCAATGGTACATGCCATCTGTGTGATGGCATGTGTGTTTCACCTGCCAATCACAGGCCAATGTGTGATGCCACTGCCAGGCAGCATGCAGAAAATGTGTTCATCTTCCATCTTGGTGTCATCAGTGTGTGCCATTTGCCTGCACTTCATACGCAGTGAGGGTGCATGCATGGGAGGGTTTTAGTCATGTGGGACATGTGTCAATCAAGTACTGATTCTCTTGCTTCTCAGCCCTCAATGTGTGCCATGGTGCTAATGCCTGTTTCCATTACTTTGTTTTCATGTCTTTGCAGGGGAAGACGCACCTGATACTGCTGGGGTTGTGGAGATGGTGCAGACCCAGGAGGTGTCCCAGGGCCGACCAACCACCAGTGAGGGACGTGGTGTGGTGGTGGGGGAGAACCCACAAGTGCTGCAGGTCGTGCTCTCAAGGGGTGTCTCTGGCTGCACCTCCCCCGAGCTGTACTCAGGTGTTGATTCGGATGAGACCTACGTGCCGTCGCTGGTGAGTGTTCCAGGGAGGGATTCTGTTCTGTCTCACCCACCTGCACCAGGGTCAGTACCCTCCATGGGGATGTCAGTGTTGGCAGCTACGCCTTCGGTGGTTACGGATGCAGGGTCACACTCCGCGACATCTGATCCTGTTCCTGGGCCAGCAGATCAGAGGGGGAATGCAGTCCTGCAGCCTCAGGCAGTGCCGGCACAGCAAGGCGCAGTTCGCCTTGCCCCAGACAGGTGTGGTGCCCGCCGACGTGGTGGCCGTACGCCACCCGGCAATACCGCATGGGAGCAATCCATTTACGGTATGGCTACCCAACAGGCTGCATCATCCGAGATGATGGCTCAGGCCATGGATAGGGTGGCCACTTCCATTGTCCCCCCAGAAAGGCTGATGGAGCGACTAGAGCAGGCAACCGACTCCATCTGCCAGTCACACAGGGAGGACATGTTGGGGTCCAACAGGGACAGGCGGGCGGCACTGGCGACTCTGCAGGAGGCCATCTCCATTGAGTCCCAGGGCCACAGGGAAGCCCTGAGGCAGGAGCTCCTACACCTCAGGACGACTCTTGTTGAGCTTGAGGCTTCAACACACCAAAGGACAGAACAGCAGCTGGAGCGTCTCACCCGTACGCTCTCAGCTGAGATGCAGGCAACGAGGGCGGAGGTCCGGGCATCCCGTGAGTTGTTGCATGGGGACCTCCGCACACTCATCCTCCAGAACCAGACCTACCACACCCGCATGCTTGCAGCCATGGAGGATCAGACTAGGGCCTTGCGTGGGCTGCCTCCCATAGTGCAACCACCTCCGGATGCAGCTGCACAGGGTGATAATAGCGACAGCAGTGACACTCCCACAATAGGGTAGCTGTGTGGGCCATGAGCCCATGGAGGTGTTTTATCTTCCCAGGATCCACGCAGGTGGGTTCTGGTGTGCATCCTGTCCTCGGACCTCCTGGGTGGCCTCCCCAACCCCCCCGGGCCCATCAATGGCCATTTTTGATTGTTTCTTATTTTTATTTTTATTTTGATTTCTTTTATTCCCAATTTTTTTGGGACGATCTGTTGGCTCCGATCTGTTGGCTCCGATCTGTTGGCTCCGATCTGTTGGCTCCGATCAGTTGGCTCCGATCTGTTGGCTCCGATCTGTTGGCTTCCGTGGTTCCTGTGGGCATACGCTGCATTGTGGCTGGGCACATGCAGGCTTGTAATGTATTTGGTTCAGATGCTTGGGTTTGAGTCACACACACCCCTCCTGCTTCCCGTTTCCATGGGCTTGCAAAGGGTGTGCCCAAGTGACAGTGAATTACACAGTGACGTTGGACTCCCATGAGCTGTGTGGCCAGTCTGTAGTCAATACTGTGTATACATTCATAGTGCATATTGCTGTTGTGTTGTACACTGCATGTTGCATTGATGTGTAACTCTTCTTCTGTGTCTACCTCCCAATTTGCAGGTCCCTTCCTCAAGTCCACACAAGGACCTCTAGTCTGGCGATGGGGACCATGTTGGCAGCAGTGCACCTACAACTCTACATGGCGCCAACACTGCACAGTTGGTAGTGGTGGGAGTGCAGGCATTTCCAGGTGGTGAGACTACTAATATGTAACATTTTTGATGTCATGTTAATGGTACTACGTGCTCAAGTATGTTGTTGGTCCGGCATTGCTGTGAGCATTTCAGGTGTTGCAGGTTTCTAATAGTGCCACTGTACATAGTGAGAGTGATGTCATGTTGTGGGGATTACTTTGTTTACCTGCAATTAGCATGACATGGCACGGTGTGTCGTGTGGCAGTGCTGGGGTTGGGTTGGCTGACATGGCACTGTCCTCTTGTTGCATTTTGCAAGTGGGTATTCATTTTAGCTGCTTCAATGTGTAACTTCACAAAACTGCATTGGTGGTGTCTGTGTGGGTAGGGATGCACACATTGTGACACTTCCAGGTGAACAATCTCAGGCTGACATGGAATTCCCGGTTCATTCTCCACACATTCAGGATCAGTGTCAGGTTGAGTCATCATTGATTGTCAGATGGAATGTGCCAGGGCAGTGTGCACTCCACAGGGGTGTGATTTCTATGTGAAGTAATTAGCCACTAGCTGTGTACGGGCTGCCTCCCCCCGTGCCCTTTCCCCTCCCATGCGCAGCGGCTGTGCATGTGGTTGGGGATGTGGGGCCACCACCATGTCCACGGCCAGGCCCCGGCGTGTTGCAACGTTGTGCAGGACACATGCTGCCACTATGATCCTGCACACTACTGGGGGAGCGTATAACAGCTGCCCGCCAGAACGGTCAAGGGAGCGAAAGCGTGACTTCAGCACTCCGAATGTGCGCTCCACTATGCCCCTGGTTGTAATGTGGGCTGTGTTAAATCTTACCTGGGGTGGCGTGGTGGGGTTCCGAATTGGCGTCATCATGTGGGGGCTGAGAGGGTAGGCACTGTCCCCTGTGGAGGTGGGGATTGGTATCATTGGTGAGGTTGTGACCTTGCTCAGTATCCAACATGCATGCATGTGCAGTGGCATACATACTCACCAAGCAGCCATGTATCGCCATGCCGCCCAGCTTCTAGGTCCCGGCTTAGGGTGGACATTCGGTAAATGAAGCTGTCGTGGGTGGAGCCGGGATAGTTGGCATATACTGAGGTGATGATTCCCTTGGCATTACATGCTACCTGCACGTTGATGGAATGCCAGTGCTTGCGGTTCCTATAGATGTGCTCAGATGCCCTGGGGGGACGTAGAGCCACATGGGTGCAGTCGATGGCACCTAGCACTTTGGGGAATCATGCCACTGCGTAAAAATCCAGGGCGGCAGCATGCCTTTCTGCAGGTGTTCTGGGCAGGTATATGTGCCTGCGGACTGATGGGCGTGCAGTCATGATGTTCAAGACCTGGTGTAGGCAGCGTGACTGGGTGGCCTGTGACACCCCACCCACTATGGCACTTGTCCGCTGAAATGATCCAGTGGCTAAGAAGTGCAGTACATTGAGGACCTTCTCCAGGGGGCTGAGTGCTTGGGAGCACAGGGTGGGTGATGTGAGGTCATCCTCCCACTCACTCACCAGGTCCAGTATGATGTGTGGTGGAAACCTGTACCTCCCATACACCTGGTCATCAGGCATCCCGAAAAGGCTGGTTCTGGGTGTGAATATTCTGGCCCTGACTATCCTCCTCCTCCTCCTTTGGTAGCCCACTGCCACTGCTGCTAGGAACGGTATGTTCATCCTGGCGTCTGAGCTTGTTATTGTTAAAGTCCCCAATTTATGCTTAGCGCGTGTTCTAGGCGAGCGTGTGACCCGCGCAGCCCTGGAATCCTGTTCCCAGTCCAATAGCGTGTGGAAATTCACACGCACCACGGGATACAGCGTGTGACCCGCGCAGCCCTGGAATCCTGTTCCCAGTCCAATAGCGTGTGGAAATTCACACGCACCACGGGATACAGCGTGTGACCCGCGCAGCCCTGGAATCCTGTTCCCAGTCCAATAGCGTGTGGAAATTCACACGCACCACGGGATACAGGTTCGCTGACGTACTTGCGTGTGTAAGTGGCCGCGCACCCATTAAATACACGTACATAGGCCAATCGCGTGTACGCGCACTTTTGTCCAATTACACGCGATGACACTCTGACGTGCAGTATCTCCACGTGTGCCCCGTCATCACGTCCTGAGTGGGGAACACCCGTGCGGGTCACGTCACAGACGCGCTTACGCGCTGAGGGACTCTGGTCCAATAGAATCGCGTATGCGTGCTGACGCGCTTACGCGCTAAGGGCCTTTCCTCGGATTTCACGCTGACGTGCAGGATTTTCACGTGCCAAATCACTCCGTATCAAGCTGGCCACGCGAAAACACACGGAAGCCCACGCTCCTGCCCAGAAGGCCGAGTTACTGCCCCCCAGTGCCCCGAGCAGCCTCCCACGTGCCATCTGCTGCTGCCTGCCTGCCTGCCTGCCTGCCTGCTGCCACCGTGCCCTGCCATTTGGTGCCTGCACATCAGCCATCTGCAGGGGTCCAGTTGCTGTGTCCACCCCTGCTGGAACTGAAGACTCCCGACTGGTATTACATCGCTCCACAGCCCAGCCCCAGGACCCAGTTGCCCACTCACACCTGCCTCTGGGGTTGCCATGTCGGGCACTTCCACATCTGGCACCAGTGGCAACCCCAGGCCAGAGGGGCAGAGGGGCACCAGCTTCACTGTCACCGAAGTTGGTGTCCTGGTGGAGCATGTCCTGGGGCAGTATGATGCCCTCTTTGGATCGTCCCGCGCCAGCAAGGAAGGACGGCAGAGGATCTGGGCCGACTGTGTGGTTGCCATCAACGCGGAGGGGGTGGCAACCCGCGACGTCCTGAAGATCAAGAAGCGCTGGGAGGACTTGAGGTCCAGGACCCTTGTGAAGGCCCGGCGCCTCGTGGAGGGGGGCCGGGGCCGCATGAGTACCATCCAGATGAGGGTCCTGGAACGCATACGCCCAGCGCTCCACGCCCAGATCCTTGAGAGGGAGGCCCGTCTGGAGTTGAGCGGTAAGTGTCCATGCATTACTGTGTGAGACAGGGCATGTTGCGGTGTGCTGGTTCTATGATACTTGCCTGTATGTGTGCCATAGCCCATGTATGCATGTATGTGTGCTGGGACATCATGGTAATGCATGTGCGACCAGTGATGTGTGATGCACATGGTTGTTGCATGTGTTGAAATGCCGCATGGGGAGCCCTAATCAGATTATGAACATGAGAGCATGCCAGTCTCTGTACCTGAACATGGGTGGGGGTGAGGGATGGGTGCTGATGCCAGGTACATATATGGTAGCCATGTCTGTGTGCCTGACCTGCGTGTCTGTGACTTGTGCATGCCATGGATGCATGACACATGTGTGTGACAATGCAGAGATTCAGTAAAGCAGCAAAATTACCCTTGTATCCGCTGTGTTTGGTGTGTTTGGGGCCAGATGGATGTGACTGAGGTGAAGTGTGTGCATGTGATGGGCATGAGGCATGATGCATGTGAGTTACATATCATTGAATGTTTCAAGAGTCCATTGGACATGCATGGAAATGTCCATGGCATGCACCATGCCTGTTACTGTGTGTGTTTTGCCTGGACTGGCCCATGTGTTGTGGAGGGACATGATGGAAGTGTACTTTGACAGTGGTGCTCATCTGCTATTGCTTCCTGTCTAGGGGACCATTGTACAGTGCCCTGATGCTTGTGTTCTTTGTCTCCCTCTACGCAGCGGCTAGTGAAGAAGAGGGCGGAGACGGCGCTGTGGAGCAAGGCGGCGGGGATGCCCCCACGGCTGCAGCGGAAGGGGTGGGTGAGCCCCCACAGGGGCCTGCTACGGTGGGAGACGGTGAGGAGCCATCCAGGTTGGTGGTTTGCACAGAGGAGGAGGAGGCCGCCACTGGGGCACACATGGGGCCTGGTGGGGGCATCCCTGCTGGTGCAAGTGGTGCAGTCCAGGGCCAGGGGCAGGAGGCAGCACAGGTCACCGTGGAGGGGCCTGTGCATGTCGCTGTCCCTGACCCTGTGAGTGCACCACCATGCACCAGCAGGGATGCCCCGTCCCAGGCCTGTCCGCAGGTAGAGGGGATGTCCATGCCACCTGACTCCCCTCCACCTGCGGACGTGGGAACCCCTGGCCGTGCGGAGAAGGTCCTGATTGGGGTCGCGTTGCGCACGGCTGTGATTCGTGATGCCGTGCGTGCTTCCCGGGAGGAGCACGCACGTCATCACGAAGTGCACCGTGCCGACGTGGCCCAATTGGGATCGGCCATGTTCGGGGGTTTCCTGCATGTGTTGGCCAATGTGGCGGCCCTCTCCTCCTCTGTGCAGGCTATCCACCAGTCGTTCTCCTTGCCGTCTTCCAGCCCAGATGCCACCAGGGCCCCCTGTGGACCTGCCCCGACCAATGCAGCCAGCTCGGTGGGGATCCCATCCCTGCCACAGTCGGGAGTCAGAGATCCAGCAGGGGTGGACACCAGAGCAACTGGACCCCAGCAGATGGAGGATGTGACGGCATCATCGGGCAGGGCACGTGCACGACGGCGTCGGTGGTTTCCATCAGCCTGGATGCCGTCGTGCTGGCACAGGCAGTTGCGTCGGAGGCAGCAGCAGGCTCAACGTGGGAGGCATCATGGCTCGGGGCAATCAACATCAGGGGTGCAGGCATCGGCCGGAGGGCAGGAGAACCCTGGAATGGGAGTGGCTTCCGTGTGGGAGAGGTTGTGCCAGCGGATAGGTGCGGAGCGGCAGCGGGCAGAGGAGGAACGGCTCACGATGGTCAGGGCGGAGGACTCCATGAAGAGGGCGCTGAGGCGGGCTGAGTGCCTCGAGGGTCTTCGCAGGGAGTTTGAGCTTGACACTGCGTTATCCCTGCGGGACCTCGGGGCCAGGGAACATGCCCGCCTCCAAGCCATTGACCAGGAGTTCGAGGATGCCCTGGCCCATGACAACAACCAGTGAGCCGTCCGAATAGCCCGCTGCCTTTGTATATAGTTGTATAGTTAGGGTTAGCTTTCCTTTGTTTTTTTGAATTTTTTTTGGTTGCGATTGGACAATGCACCACTTTTTTGTATATAGTTCCCTTTTTAGTTAGTAGTCAGTTAGGTTTAATTTGGTAGGGCTCATGGACCCAGGATGATCTTCTTGATTGGCTTATTTTAATTTTTCATAATTTTTTCTTGGACATTCATCTTGTTTTGTTTGATTTGCTTTGTGTTTTTTCTTATTTGCTGTTCAATACATATTATTTTTTTAATCTTCAATGTGTCGTATCATCTCATTGCTTTCAGGCATGTCATGTTGGGTGTTTTGTCATTCACTTGCAGCCATTGTGTGTGACAGACATGTGTTAAATTGCATTATTTACATTGGGGGTGTAACATGTAATTGCCTTTGATATGTGGGTGGGTGTGATAGTTGGTTGGGCCTTTTGGCAGGGGAGGATGGGCATTACGGACATGATTGGGGAATGTTGGGACCCAGGTGCAGGGGGGCATGGATTGGACATGGGTGGGGGCCTGCTGGCAGGTGCCCCACAGTGCTGGGGGGTGGGGGTGGTGGGAGACATGAGTTGGACATGGGTGGGGGCCTGCTGGCAGGTGCCCCACAGTGCTGGGGGGTGGGGGTGGTGGGAGACATGAGTGGGGCACTGGTGGAGGGTGACCCTGCACTGCTGGGGTGTGGGGGTGGTGGGTGACATGAGTGGGGGCCTGGTGGAGGGTGACCCTGGTGGCTGGGGGGTGGGGGTGGTGGTAGACATGAGTGGGGGCCTGGTGGAGGGTGACCCTGCACTGCTGGGGTGTGGGGGTGGTGGGAGACATGAGTGGGGCCCTGGTGGAGGGTGACCCTGCACTGCTGGGGTGTGGGGGTGGCGGGTGACATGAGTGGGGGCCTGGTGGAGGGTGCCCCTGGTGGCTGGGGTTTGGGGGTGGTGGGAGACATGAGTTGGACATGGGTGGGGGCCTGCTGGCAGGTGCCCCACAGTGCTGGGGGGTGGGGGTGGTGGGAGACATGAGTGGGGCCCTGGTGGAGGGTGACCCTGGTGGCTGGGGGGTGGGGGTGGTGGGAGACATGAGTTGGACATGGGTGGGGGCCTACTGGCAGGTGCCCCACAGTGCTGGGGGGTGGGGGTGGTGGGAGACATGAGTTGGACATGGGTGGGGGCCTGCTGGCAGGTGCCCCACAGTGCTGGGGGGTGGGGGTGGTGGGAGACATGAGTTGGACATGGGTGGGGGCCTGCTGGCAGGTGCCCCACAGTGCTGGGGGGTGGGGGTGGTGGGAGACATGAGTGGGGCCCTGGTGGAGGGTGACCCTGGTGGCTGGGGGGTGGGGGTGGTGGGAGACATGAGTTGGACATGGGTGGGGGCCTACTGGCAGGTGCCCCACAGTGCTGGGGGGTGGGGGTGGTGGGGGACATGAGTTGGACATGGGTGGGGGACTGCTGGCAGGTGCCCCACAGTGCTGGGGGGTGGGGGTGGTGGGAGACATGAGTGGGGCCCTGGTGGAGGGTGACCCTGGTGGCTGGGGGGTGGGGGTGGTGGGAGACATGAGTTGGACATGGGTGGGGGCCTACTGGCAGGTGCCCCACAGTGCTGGGGGGTGGGGGTGGTGGGAGACATGAGTTGGACATGGGTGGGGGCCTGCTGGCAGGTGCCCCACAGTGCTGGGGGGTGGGGGTGGTGGGAGACATGAGTTGGACATGGGTGGGGGCCTGCTGGCAGGTGCCCCACAGTGCTGGGGGGTGGGGGTGGTGGGAGACATGAGTGGGGCCCTGGTGGAGGGTGACCCTGGTGGCTGGGGGGTGGGGGTGGTGGGAGACATGAGTTGGACATGGGTGGGGGCCTACTGGCAGGTGCCCCACAGTGCTGGGGGGTGGGGGTGGTGGGGGACATGAGTTGGACATGGGTGGGGGACTGCTGGCAGGTGCCCCACAGTGCTGGGGGGTGGGGGTGGTGGGAGACATGAGTGGGGCCCTGGTGGAGGGTGACCCTGGTGGCTGGGGGGTGGGGGTGGTGGGAGACATGAGTTGGACATGGGTGGGGGCCTACTGGCAGGTGCCCCACAGTGCTGGGGGGTGGGGGTGGTGGGGGACATGAGTTGGACATGGGTGGGGGACTGCTGGCAGGTGCCCCACAGTGCTGGGGGGTGGGGGTGGTGGGAGACATGAGTTGGACATGGGTGGGGGCCTGCTGGCAGGTGCCCCACAGTGCTGGGGGGTGGGGGTGGTGGGAGACATGAGTGGGGCCCTGGTGGAGGGTGACCCTGGTGGCTGGGGTTTGGGGGTGGTGGGAGACATGAGTTGGACATGGGTGGGGGCCTACTGGCAGGTGCCCCACAGTGCTGGGGGGTGGGGGTGGTGGGAGACATGAGTTGGACATGGGTGGGGGCCTGCTGGCAGGTGCCCCACAGTGCTGGGGGGTGGGGGTGGTGGGAGACATGAGTGGGGCCCTGGTGGAGGGTGACCCTGGTGGCTGGGGGTGGTGGGAGACATGAGTTGGACATGGGTGGGGGCCTACTGGCAGGTGCCCCACAGTGCTGGGGGGTGGGGGTGGTGGGGGACATGAGTTGGACATGGGTGGGGGACTGCTGGCAGGTGCCCCACAGTGCTGGGGGGTGGGGGTGCAAGGGGACATGTGTTGGTGTTCATTAGTTCAAGGAGACATGTGCCTTTGCTGGGGGGCATGCCCATGTTGGGTGGGCTGCCTGCGGGACATGACCAGGGATGCAGGGTAGTCCCCTGTGGTGTGGGCTGCCTGCAGGGGCCGTGGAGGGTGTACAGGGTACACCTGGGAGGAGCCACACTGTCAAATCACATGTGGAACTTCCCGCGCACCCCTGAAATACACGCGCCCAGGCTATTCGCGTGTGGAACTTCCCGCGCACCCCTGAAATACACGCGCCCAGGCTATTCGCGTGTGGAACTTCCCGCGCACCCCTGAAATACACGCGCCCAGGCTATTCGCGTGTGGAACTTCCCGCGCACCCCTGAAATACACGCGCCCAGGCTATTCGCGTGTGGAACTTCCCGCGAACCCCTGAAATTCACGCGCCCAGGCTATTCGCGTGTGGAACTTCCCGCGCACCCCTGAAATTCACGCGCCCAGGCTATTCGCGTGTGGAACTTCCCGCGAACCCCTGAAATACACGCGCCCAGGCTATTCGCGTGTGGAACTTCCCGTGCACCCCTGAAATACACGCGCCCAGGCTATTCGCGTGTGGAACTTCCCGCGCACCCCTGAAATACACGCGCCCAGGCTATTCGCGTGTGGAACTTCCCGCGAACCCCTGTAATACACGCGCCCAGGCTATTCGCGTGTGGAACTTCCCGCGCACCCCTGAAATACACGCGCCCAGGCTATTCGCGTGTGGAACTTCCCGCGAACCCCTGTAATACACGTAGCCCGCTCCCCCAGGCCCGATCGCGTGAGGAACTTCCCGCGCACCCCTCAAATTCACGCGCCCAGGCTATTCGCGTGTGAAATTTCACGCGAACCCCTGAAATATATGTAGCACGCTCCCCCAGGCCCGATCGCGTGAGGAACTTCACGCGAACCCCTGTAATACACGTAGCCCGCTCCCCCAGGCCCGATCGCGTGTGGAACTTCACGCGAACCCCTGAAATACACGTAGCCCGCTCCCCCAGGCCCGATCGCGTGTGGAACTTCACGCGAACCCCTGTAATACACGTAGCCCGCTCCCCCAGGCCCGATCGCGTGAGGAACTTCACGCGAACCCCTGTAATACACGTAGCCCGCTCCCCCAGGCCCGATCGCGTGAGGAACTTCACGCGAACCCCTGTTATACACGTAGCCCGCTCCCCCAGGCCCGATCGCGTGAGGAACTTCACGCGAACCCCTGTAATACACGTAGCCCGCTCCCCCAGGCCCGATCGCGTGAGGAACTTCACGCGAACCCCTGTAATACACGTAGCCCGCTCCCCCAGGCCCGATCGCGTGAATAACTTCACGCGAACCCCTGTGATGCACGTACCCTGCAAATCGCGTGTGACACTTCCCGCGCACCCCGGTATACATGCACACGTATTTTTTGTCAGCGGGTGTCCGTGTTTGTGGGTACCCCTTTGCACGTCATTTTTCCTGGAGGGCCACAGTATGGGACATTCATCATGGCAGTATATAGGTGCTATTTGTTGGCGCACCTTTTGGCGCACATTTCTTACAGCCGCAGAGACGCTACCGCCTCCTTTCTTGTGGCGGTCGTGTTTGTGCCTGTGCGCTGGTTTGAGCGTGCGCTTTTTTCCCCTATTCTATTCCATGAATACGTGTTGTAGGCGAGCGTGTGGGCGTTCCGCGCACTTGTGCCCTGTACTTCCCCCGTGACGCCCACGTTTTGGCAAGTTGTTCCCCATTCCGAGTGTTACGCCCGTGTTCCGCCTACTTTTATTGCGTGCGCCGCGCTATGTGCGAATTTCGCTGTGGCCTGTGCGATTTTCGCTGTGACCTGGCGCACGCTGTTAGTTGGCCTGTGCGCCAACGTGCGCCAACGTGCGCCGCGCACTTTTTTTTCGCACATCCGCTGGTTTTCTCGCGCACGGCCTTCCATGAATCGACGTGCGCTGCTTTTCGTGCGATTTTCGCACGTTCACTGCGATTTTCGCTATTCCACTGCGATTCGCACGTTTTTGCCCACTTGCGCCGCGCTAATTATTCCATGAATCGGCCTCTTAGACTATTGTTTAAATGAATTCCTATAGGCCATTTTTGACCCATATAAGCTCATGCATCTACTATTACTTGGCGGCCATTATGGAATGCATCCTGCCGTACCCATCTCCAATTACTGAAGGCTGTCATTACTGCATTTCTGTATGCCGATGAATGGGCAGAATGGCCAAGGAGTGAAAAACCTAGTCGGAATCTTAGTGTGCCTCCATGTTATAAACACATGTGCTGAAAAAGGCTGGAGAAAAGATATATATGAATATATATAGTCCAGCCTGTAACCCACAGCGCAGAGGTTATAGTTGTGGTACATATAGAAAAGTATGGACATTATGAGGCTCCACATGGTATGCAATATGTGTATGACAAAGAATATATAGGTTGGTGATCACATTATCTGGACCCAATGGTCTAAAGTCACGAATGAGCCCATAAGTAGGTATTCTTACTACATGTAACCTCTTCCCAAATTGTTTATTTCATTTCATGAGGGCCAGTTCGTTCCATTGGATTTCCTCGTTTAGACCGTATCTCACCGTGTCCAAACGGAAAATACACTTTTGCTTTCTTTTTAGGAGCAGGTTGTTAAAATCTCCTCCTCTAGATGGTAATTTCACTTTTTCGAGAATGGTCCCGGTCCACCTAAATTGTTCTGCGGTTTACATTTCCACTTGCGACATTCCTTTCACGCCTGTTTAGGTCACAGGTGATCATCAGGAGAGTTTTCTCATTCTTGTTTTTTTGAAAAAAAGGAAAAAGAAAAATATTCAAAATCTATACATCCTATGTACAGCAAAAGAATTAAAATTGTTTAATAATAACATTTGTTTCCAAAGCATTTCCAAAAAATAGGTTATTAATTTCAACAATATCATATTATGGCACTCACCAAGTTCTGTTGATTCAAGTTCAGTTAGAAAAGGAATGTAATGTTTCACTCCATATCATTAATTCATTGATAAAGTATCTTTTCTGTCTAGAGTAGAAAGAAATGTAAAGCAGGGTTACCATTTTTAAATGGTCACCCTTTGTTAGAATATAGTCTAGAGTTACGGGGAAAGAACATAAGGAGGAATCAGAGGGTTAAATAGCTTACCTCCTAGTTATTTTTAGCGATGCGGGCAGTTTTCCCTGGCTCCTTGTTTCGGCGCGATCTGTGTTATGATTGTGCTTGTTTATATACGCTTCTATTGCGTATGACGTCATCGTATGACGTCATCACACACATTCTCTGTGAGCGCAATGACGTCATTACTTTGCCTGAAAAATAATAAAATTAATGAAAATGGCTGCCACCTAGAACGTGATGGCGTATTAACATATTCGTGTTCCAGTCAAAAGAAAGAAGAATAGGCATTGAAAATGACCGCCACGTAGCACGTGATTGCGTAATGATGTCATCGCGCCCACAGACAATGTGCGTGATGACATCATATGCAATAGAAGCGTATATAAATGAGTGCAATCATAACACAGATCGCGCCGAAACAAGGAGCCAGGGAAAACTGCCCGCATCGCTAAAAATAACTAGGAGGTAAGCTATTTAACCCTCTGATTCCTCCTTATGTTCTTTCCCCGTAACTCTAGACTATATTCTAACAAAGAGTGACCATTTAAAAATGGTAACCCTGCTTTACATTTCTTTCTACTCTAGACAGAAAATATACTTTAGCAATGAATTAATGATATGGAGTGAAACATTACATTCCTTTTCTAACTGAACTTGAATCAACAGAACTTGGTGAGTGCCATAATATGATATTGTTGAAATGAATAACCTATTTTTTGGAAATGCTTTGGAAAAAAATGTTATTATTAAACAATTTTAATTCTTTTGCTGTACATAGGATGTATAGATTTTGAATACTTTTCTTTTTCCTTTTTTCAAAAAACAAGAATGAGAAAACTCTCCTGATGATCACCTGTGACCCAAACAGGCGTGAAACACGTGTAGAGAGTGATGAAAATGAACAGTATACAAATTCATTAATAAAATGGAGATTATCTAAATGAAAACATGAAGGTCTTTTCTTCCAAAGACAACCTGGAATGGCACTCAAAAAATTATAATTGAAATTGGAATGTCGCAATTGGAAATGTAAACATTTGAAAGTCTTATTAACTACTATCTATGGCAACCTAGATAATATTACGAAACTATCCACTGGAATAATTTTATTTTGGATCTCGCCCAGGGAAACAGTCCCAACAAATTGGTTGCAATCAGGGAGTCAAAAACTAAATTGTTCTTCTGTATTGTTTTTTTCAACATAGTGGGCGACCATTGGAGCTGTGATCTTCTTAGTCCGAATACAAGATTTGTGTTTGATGAGGCGTTTTTTAACTGGTCTTGCAGTCATTGCAATGTATTTTAGTTTGCGCGGGCACGTGATCATGTAGATTACTCCCTTGCTGTTACAATTACTAAATTGTTGCTGTTGCCAGGGGGTCTTCCACCCAATTTCTACACTCTTGTTTCTTGTTCTTTGAGTACACACATTGCATATCCCACACGGTGCGTGTCCGATGGCTGCTGGAAGGTCCCATGGGGTATTGGCATCATCTGCACTTGGTTCTTTCAAAGTGTGGACCAACATGTCCCTAATGTTTCTTCTCCTTTTGATTGCGTAAAGAGGGAGCGGGATGGTGTGTTCTCCGGTATTGAGGATTGGCCACAGCTTGATAGTTCCTTCTTTAGTAAATGAAATACTGGAGAGTAGCCCAGAACTGCCGTGATTTTGATGTTTTTTTCTTTCTTCCCATGCTGTTCGAGCGTAGTTTCTCATCTGATGTTTCTTGCTCGCTTCCGTGTGTCGTTCACCACTTTTCTCGGGTAGCCTTGTGCCAAAAGTTGTTTCTTCAAGGCTGCTGATTGTGTTTGTAAATCTCCCGTTTTGGTACAGGTACGGCGGTATCTCAAAAATTGCCCAAACAGTAGATTGTCCCGTAATGCCCGCGGATGGTAACTGCTGTATGGTGTATGCCAATAGATGCATCGTTTTTAAGGGTTTCATAGTAGCAAGAAATACCCATAGACGGAGGGGAAAGCACACACCACGGAGTGTGAATAAATTCAGAAAATCCCCCGTTGGGTGTTCCTTTACCCCAATTGTCCGTCCTTTAAAGTTCTAAATTTCGTAATTCTAGTTTTAACATTTGTGTTGTGTTTTTGTCTAGAGATAGCCCAGTGACCTCATTGGGTTCCTCTTGATTTAATATCCATTGTAGAGTTAGGGTCAGTTTCCGCTCTCATCTATCCTCTGTTAGACAGGCGGACCACCATACTCATCCTAGGGATAGTTCATCCTGCAGGGACAGGGGGTTCTTCCAGTCAGGGTCACAATAGGTAACACAACTAAACCAGTCCTCGCAGATTACGAATACATTTAGATTCCATTCTTCTCAGAGTCACTCTAAGATCCCCCCCCCCTCCACGTTTGCCGCACTTGGCTTTCACAAGCTCCCCCTTGTTACACATCTGGTGGCCTGCTTGCCAATGATGTGCCAGTGGTAATCCGGGCTCTTGACTATCCAGGCTGGCAAGATACTCCCTAATGTGGATTCTCAGCTGTCTGATGGTGCTACCAATGTATAAAACGAGGGCTAGGGCGCACCTAGAGCAGTGTTACTCTGATCTGCTACTGGTTTATCATACAGTCAGTCAGACCGCATTGCATACTCTGGTATGCTATAACATCGGAGCATTGCATATTCAGACAGGCTGTGCTATGGGACCTTTGCAGGCTCAGTCAGTTCATCCTCAGCCATGCTGTAACAATGGGAGATTGTGTACTACGCAATGCTTTTCACAGGGGCATTTGCATCCCCAGCCAGGTTATATAACAGAGGACCATTGCCCCTTAAAATGAAATTATTGACTTCTCTGCCAGGTGTTAACGTGCAACCATTGCATGCTCATCAACTCTATAACATGGTACTATCATGTATTAGTACCCAATGGGGGCATGGCTTCGACCTCCCAGCCAATGAGAAGGCTCAGAATGTGTGCTTTACCACACAGTAAAGCCCCGGCTAAGAGCTGGAGGCCGCCATTTCCCCCGCTGGACACCAGGTAAGTGAGCGCTCCCCTTCGTTCCCTTCCCCCACCGCACCCGCCTTTTACACATCTTGCCTCCCCCTACCCCCACCCCGCTTACCTGGCGCTGCTTGGTCTCATCACCGATCCGTCATGGCTGCCATTGAAAGAGAGAATGGACTACATGTAGTTCCTTTCTCCCTGATCCAGGACAGCCATCATTTTTTGTATTTTTTTTTAACTTGAGAAACGTCAAACATGGCGGGGTACTAATAGCAATATTACACTCACGGGGGTGGGGCAGCATTGCCACAGCAGTAAATACTCTGGGCTATGTTAAAGCCCTTGCTATGCTCTGGCTTCTATCTGGCCTTGGAATTACCTGGCCCGGTAATGCCCCCCCGCTTCTATAATATTGGTTAAATAAGCAACCACTATAACAGTGGCCTTCCATCCTTGGCAAAGCTGCACAACAGCAACCCATTGCCCCCTAAGACACCGGGATATTACATACTGAGCTTGTATATAAAAAGCAGCCATGCATACTCAAGAAGACTATAACATCGGACTTTCATGTAATAAGCAAAGTTCTATACCAGCAACCCATTGCATACTTAGCCATGCTATAAGAAGAGCTATTGCATAATTAGCCATGCTATGAGAAGAGCTATTGCATAATTAGCCATGCTATGAGAAGAGCTATTGTATACTTAGCCATGCCATAAGAAGAGCTGTTGCATACTTAGCCATGCTATAAGAAGAGCTGTTGCATACTTAGCCAGGCTATACGAAGAGCTATTGCATACTTAGCCAGGCTATAAGAAGAGATACTACATACTTAGCCATGCTATAAGAAGAGGTATGGCATACGTAGCCAGGCTATATGAAGAGCTTTTGCATAATTAGACATGCTATGAGAAGAGCTATTGCATACTTAGCCAGGCTATAAGAAGAGCTATTACATGCTTAGCCATGCTATAAGAAGAGCTATTGCATGCTTAGCCAGGCTTTAAGAAGAGCTATTGCATACTTAGGCAGGCTATAAGAAGAGCTATTGCATACTTAGCAAAGCTATAAGAGCTATTGCATACTTAGCCAGGCTATAAGAAGAGCGATTGCATACTTTGCAATGCTATAAGAAGAGCTATTGCATGCTTAGCCAGGCTTTAAGAAGAGCTATTGCATACTTAGCCAGGCTATAAGAAGCGCTATTACATACTTAGCCATGCTATAAGAAGAGCTATTGCATGCTTAGCCAGGCTTTAAGAAGAGCTATTGCATACTTAGGCAGGCTATAAGAAGAGCTATTGCATACTTAGCAAAGCTATAAGAGCTATTGCATACTTAGCCAGGCTATAAGAAGAGCGATTGCATACTTTGCAATGCTATAAGAAGAGCTATTGCATGCTTAGCCAGGCTTTCAGAAGAGCTATTGCATACTTAGCCAGGCTATAAGAAGAGCTGTTGCATACTTAGCAATGCTATAAGAGCTATTGCATACTTAGTCAGGCTATAAGAAGAGCTATTACATACTTAGCCATGCTATAAGAAGAGCTATTGCATACTTAGCCAGGCTATAATAAAAGCTGTTGCATACTTAGCGATGCTATAAGAAGAGCTATTGCATACTTAGCAATGCTATAAGAAGAGGTTTGGCATACTTAGCCGGGCTATAAGAAGAGCTATTGCATACTTAGCCAGGCTATAAGAAGAGCTATTGCACAAGTAGTCATGCTATATTAAGAGCCATTGCATACTTAGCCAGGCTATAAGAAGAGCCATTGCATACTTAACAATGCTATAAGAAGAGCTATTGCATACTTAGCCAGGCTATAAGAAGAGCTATTGCATGCTTAGCCAGGCTATAAGGAGAGCCATTGGATACTTAGCCATGCTATAAGAAGAGCTATTACATACTTAGCAATGCTATAAGAAGAGATATGGTATACTTAGACAGGCTATAAGAAGAACTATTGCATACTTAGCCAGGCTATAAGAAGGGCTAGTGCATACTTAGCCATGCTATAAGAAAAACTATTGCATACTTAGCCAGGCTATAAGAAGAGCTATTGCATAAGTAGTCATGCTATAATAAGAGCCATTGCATACTTAACAATGCTATAAGAAGAGCCATTGCATACTTAACAATGCTATAAGAAGAGCTATTGCATACTTAGCCAGGCTATAAGAAGAGCTACTGCATGCTTAGCCAGGCTATAAGGAGAGCCATTGGATACTTAGCCATGCTATAAGAAGCGCTATTACATACTTAGCAATGCTATAAGAAGAGATATGGTATACTTAGACAGGCTATAAGAAGAGCTATTGCATACTTAGCCAGGCTATAAGAAGGGCTATTGCATACTTAGCCATGCTATAAGAAGAACTATTGCATACTTAGCCAGGCTATAAGAAGAGCTATTGCATGCTTAGCCAGGGTATAAGGAGAGCCATTGGATACTTAGCCATGCTATAAGAAGAGCTATTACATACTTAGCCAGCCTATAAGAAGAGCTATTGCATAATTAGCCAGGCTATAAGAAAAGCTATTGCATACTTAGCTAGGCTATAACGCCAGCCGTTGTACACTCAACAAGGCTATAGCATGGGTCTTTTGAATACTCAGCCGGGCTCACACATTAGCCTTTGTATACCCGGGCATGATGTATCGTGACGTCATTCGTTACATTCTAAGGCATTATCTAATGTGCCTGGTCACTGGGTACCGCGTCAGGCTCACGGGAGGGGATCAGTTGTATGCTGGTCCTGGCTCTGCACTCCGCCGTGTGTGTGTTAATTAATCGCTCTAATTAGTATTTATATTTTCTTGCTGTACGATTTTAACACTTTCTGTCAGTAAACGACTGTAAGTACATGACCTTCCTTCGGTTTTAATTTGCTCTCACAGGGTTTTATGGGCCATATCTTTTAATGTTAATGTAAGTAATTTATTTTCATGTGCATATTAATTTATATTGGGCGCTGTCTATGAAACACACACATAGATCGTTGCAATAGGCCGTTCACCGTGCATACACATATACCATACTAATAATCAGAATCTTGTCCTCCTCTGTGCAACTTCTTGCAATTCCATTCAGTAAGGGCGCCTCGTAACGACCCCCTTCCAGATCCTGAAAAACGAAACCACTTCTTCACCGACAAGATAGACAAGATCAGGCAAAACATTGACAGCTGGTAGGACTCCGCAGATATGCCACCCACACCAGCCCGCCTGCCACATATCGAGATGGACTGAATACAGGACAATTACTTCAGAATTCCTGGCCAACACTCCAGCAACCCTCAAGCACGCAACGTATAGAGACGACGTCCTTCCGTCCACCATTGTGAAGGCCATCACTGGTGAAGACCTCACACCACTTCTCAACGTCAACGCATCCTCAGACAAGGCACCTTCCCAGATGCACTGAAAATGATGCAGATCCTCACCTGCTGAAGAAACGCACACTAAACATGGATGACAAGGCCAACTGTTGCCCAGTACTGCAGCCCCAACCCCCGTTCCTCTGCAAAGTAATCGAGAAGACTGTGTGCATCCAGTGCTGGTAAGGATCACTCAGAGCAATCTCCTACAGGATGACCAATCTGTATTCCACCACAATGCTGCGCAGAGACCACCAGCATCCAAGTTATCAATTACACGCCCACATTGTGGACAATGGGGACCTCTGCTTAATATTCCTACTTGATCTCTCTGCCACTTTCGATACTGTTGAGCATGATGGCCTTGTCAGAATTCGCATCACAAGCATGGGCTTCAATGGCATGGATCAGCAGTGGTATGGCTTCTACTGCTTCAAGAGAGACCAACAATTTTAGATGGGCTCCAACACATCCCAGAACCACCATGTAAGCTCCATGGTCCCAACACAGCTCCATCCTGTCCTCTGTTATTTTCGACCTCTATGTGAAACCGCTGAGGGAACTCTCCTCCAGCACCAACATCAAGATGCATCAAAATGCAGGTGATAGTCCCCCTTCTCTAAAGATCGGTTGTGTCAGCCTGTACATCATCCATCCATGAATGTCAAGTACCTACCTGCTTTCCAGCCCAAGAAAGACTGAATTCATTCTCCTGGGAATTCACCACCATTCCTGCCCAAGCCCAGAAGTCCAGGATACACTGACTGACCTGAGGGTTTATGGAGTCACACCTCACCTATTGTCAAGGATGGCACTCGGTCAAGAGTGGCACAGGTCCCCCAGGTAGGGTTTGGGTGGCTGTGCTGATGTAAGGTGACAGATAAGTACACACACAGCAGGAAACGCAACAAGAAAGAAAAGTAGGCAACTGTAGTTGTAAACAGAAAGGGGCAGGAAATGCAAAGATACAAACAAACTGGATTCCCTCTTGGGGTGTATGCAAAAATGGAAAAGAGTGTTCCACGGACCTTTGGAAACTCCAGCCTTCTGCACAGATTACTTACTATTACAGGGGCCCACTCTGTCTGCTCAAGGCTGGAAACAACAGCTGTGGGTGTCTGTAGCACAGAAAATGCGACAAGGGAAGGGGCGGAGGTTGCCTGCCGAAAACAACAGTCAAGCTCTGTACAAAGGATCAACATAAAACACAAGAGAGACAAGAACAGAAATAACCAGGGGAAGGGAAGTCTAAGAGAAATCTAGCAGAAGGGAATGAAGGAAAAAAACAGTACAATAGAAATGGGTAAACTAAAGGGGAGGGCAGAGGATTCAAGGAAGAGAAGGACAGGGATCAAGAACAAGGGGTTGCAAACAAGGAAGAGAGCAAGGGAGCACCAGCCAGGAAATAGGGGGGGGGGGCTGCAAACAAGGAAGCAGGGCTGCAGTACCGGATGGAACAAGGTGCATAAAAACTGTAGTGGATTGCAGAGGACTGTAGTAGGCTGCAAGGCAGAGAGTCCAGAGGAGCAGGACTGAGAGCTGTAGTAGGCGGCAGACAGAGAGCCCAGAGGAGTAGGGCAGCAAGGAGCGAACCCAAAGGAACAGGGCGTCGAGGCAGGGAGACCAGAGGGTCAGGGCTGAAAGCAGAAGAGAGTGAGAGTACCAGGCTGCAAGGCAGGGAGCCCAGAGGACCCGGGCTGTAGGCAGCGGAGGATTGCAGGCTGCAAGGCAGGGAGCCCAGAGGAGCAGGGCAACGAGGCAGGGAGCCCCAGGGCTGTGAGGCAGAGGGCCCTGAAGGCTAGGGCTGTAGGCAGCAGGGTGTAGCAGGCTGCAAGGCAGGGAGCCCAGAGGAGCAGGGCTCTGAGGCAGGGAGCCCAGAAGGCTATGGCTGTAGGCAGCGGAGTGTTACAGGTTGCAAGGCAGGAAGCCCAGAGGAGCAGGGCTGTAGGCAGCAGAGTGTAACAGGCTGCAAGGCAGGCAGCCCCGAAAGAGCACTGGATCAAAGCAGGAAAATGTAGCAGCAGGAACAGCATACAAATTCGAGTCACAAGGCAAAAAGGGGCTGGGAGGACTCTTGATGCAAGAGGCTGAGCTCCTGGAGGCAGCTGCTTAAATACAGCCCTGCCCCGTACTGAGGCAGGCTAATTGGCAGCACCTGGAGCAGCACACCTGAATACAATCTGCCTCCTCCCTCTCTGTCCTGAGAAGGTGGAAGCAGCACTGATCGCTAGGGCTTCTGGGGATTGTGGTTCCAATACAGACGAATGTGAATGGCCAGGAATTGATAGCTGTAGCAAGGTGCATTATGGTACATGTAGTTAGCTGAATTAAATAGGAAAGTACCAATGTCGTACAAATGGAAATTAATGACTAAAATGTGAATGGGGGTTGTTTAAAAAGTATTATGAAGATAAACGAGTACCATATCGTCCATGATGGTTGCCAATGTGTGCGCCAGTGGCACAGGCATGACACCTATCTCAAAGTGCAAACGCTCACTGCTTTACTATCAATGCTGAACTCTCACCCAAAACACACATCTGCAAGAAGGCCCAAGCATCATGGTACCAGCACGTGATCCTCCCCAGAGTCAAGCCGCTCCTCTCTTAACCCTGGGGTGACAGGCATTTCAAAACAAATGTTGGGTCACAGTCTAGTGCACAGACTTTGTGTTCACTTTTGGGGACTGACGTTGGGAGTGTCATTTTAGACGGTCCTTGGGAAATATCTGTGTATAATTGGTGTGTTGGACTGTAGAGGGGACCATAAGCGCTCCAAGAGGGACTACGTCACCACGCTTCAGCGATTGCCTGTAAGGTGTCCCTCCGGCATGCAAACAGTATCTACAGTGAGAACATGGCAACATGAAGTGCAGGTGCAATACAGCTCAGGCAGAGCTCGAGCTCCCCAACCACATTCCCACATTCCTGCAATGCTGCACCTTCTACGACACCCACCCCACGCCTCCCGCCTTCCTAAAGACCTGGCTTGCCTATGCAGAGGACTTCAGGTAGGATGCATTTACTCTCTCTCTCTCTCTCTCTCTTCCTCTTTCTATCTCTTGCTCTACACTTCTGTCTCCTTTGCTCTCCTTTGCCCCCTCTCTCCATCGCCCCCCCCTCTCTCTCTCTCTCTCTCTCTCTCTCTCACACTTTCTCTTTCTCTCTTACTCTGCACTTTTCTCTTTTTGTCTCCTTTCATCAATTTTCTCTCTCTCTCTTTCTCTCTCTCTCTCTCTCTCTCTCTCTCTCTCTCTCTCTCTCTCTCTTTGAACCCCTCTCGCTCTCTCTCTTTCAGCCACACACTTTCTCTCTCTTTGCTCTCTCCCTCTTGCTATACTCTCTTTTTTCTCTCCCCCACTTGCATTGTCGCTCTCTCACTTTCTATTTTTGCCTCTTTCTCTCCTCTCTCTCAAATTCTCTCTCTCACTCGTTCTCTCCCTCTTTTTCTCTTACTCTCTCCCTGTCCCTGCCCCTCTCTCTTTCTTGGACTCTCTACCCCTCTCTCACACTCTCTCTTTCTCTCACTCTCTCACTTTCTGTCTCTCTGTCTTGCTCTACACTTCTCTCTCTCTTTTTCTGTACCTCTCTTTCTCTCTCTACTCTCATCCTCTCACCCTTTCTCTATTTTCATTATTGTTTATCTGTTCTGTTTTTTACCTTACACTTTTCTTGCTTTCCATTTAGGTCAATCAGGGAATTATGGAGAACAGCCTGCCCTGATTCCACACCTTTACATGGGGTGTTTTCACGGACAGGTAACTGTAACTTGCTTATCAGGTGAGAGCACCCACCTCCCCTTTTAACATTCGCATGGTATCTTACACCATATGCTCCTCTTATGCTTCCCAAGTCATTACACATGCATTCTGCCTTTTTGGACCGGTCAGTGCACAGCTTAGCACCCCCCCCCCCTGGCCCCTGGAAGGGAACACTCTGTAATATTGTGTGGGGGTAAAGTGAAGCAGCCCAACCTCCGTTTCCAAGTCTTTCCGTCTACCTAGGACACCACTTCTGAATGTATCAGATAATTGATAACTCGTGTGAGTCTTTCGATCCGGCCGTTAGGTGCTGGTGGTGGAACAAGGTCGTCTTATACATATAAGATGGTATTACATATATCACTCCATTTCTTCAGTGAATATTTCAGCAGTCTTCTCTTTGAACTCCTTCTACCATTGACTTTGTCTGGTCCTCATCAGTGGCTGTATCTGATTCTCCACTAGGAATCCATCTTATTTGTCACTGTTGCCCTGGGTTGGCGGCTGCCTGCTGGTGCATTCTTTACTCCTGGCATATACATTGTGCCAGGTGCCTGCTCCTGCTCTGCTGCCCCAACGTCTAATCCGTTACCACCCCTTACACAGACCTCTGTTTAATGGCTGATGATCAGTTTACGTGTCAAGGTGTGTGCCCGCACTAGCTGGTTGAAATGTCCACATTGCCCATTTGGCCACTGGCATTTCTCTTTCTATTGCCATATATCTTTGCTCTGATTCTCTAAGCATTCTTAATGCAAACGCCCTGGTCTGCATGTTCTTGCAAGACATTTGCATAAGAGTTTCCCCTGGTTCTGCACTGCTGGTTTAGGTGGGTGTAGACAAGAATTTCCGATCACATTTAAGGCTAATTAAAGTAGGTGATTTTACTAACTCGTGTTAAAAACCAGAGGTTGTCTTGAGGGAAATCCCCTGTGCCCAAGAAACAGAGGAGTCCAGAAATGGGACAAATTCTTGCTTTTATTAATTCAAAAGCTGGGATTGGCACACGGATTTCTGCAGCGTCCAAATGCACTCCCAGGTCATTACAGGCTGGTAGCAAGGTGTCGCTCAACTTTTACATTACAATCCAAAAGTTACATTTCTGGACCTTAGGCGAGATGGGATTGGGTGAACAGTATATCCAGAGTTACATCCTGTAGGGGATAGATGATCTGATTGGCCTGGCCATATCGGTAGCTCCACCTGGCCCAACCCACACAAGCAACAAAAACAAATCCCATCAATCCGGCTTCCTCCCTTTGGGTTCTAAAACTGTCTGTGACGACAAAAAATTGCATACATAAACCACCTTTATCTCATTCAGGTAGACACACAAGATATCTCAAAAAATATACATATTTTAATCTCTATCACATAAAACCATAAAATTACAACCATCATCAGTGTCTCTACTATACACCATTTCATTAAACGCAAATTTGCATTTTTAACACATTATGATCTGTGTACAGTTTCACAAAATCCTATTCTACACAATCTTTACAAAATTCCCCATTTATGGGAAGTATAGTGTGTCAACACATAGCATGTGTTTCTGGAATCTAGACCAATTAGTCCATACAACCCGATCCACTCGGCGTTTGTATTCTCCTAGATCCCGTCTTCAGGACACATATTCTTTGATGTAGTGCAACGATGTCATATACATTGCATTTTACACGATGTGGACCTTTCCCACCAATCTACAAAATTTAAAAAAACAAACAAACATACATATAAGTCTCTTGTGTGAATTTTATGTACTCCAACAATTGTGCCACTTTACATGTTTTATCTCATCTTTTCATTTTTCTTTTCCCAAGGGACATATCCGTATGTGTTATTTCACCAGGATACATTACGTTTCCACCCTTTTTCCTTTGGGTCAAAACCGTTGTTTGTGCTATCATCTTTTAGGCATACCACTATTGCCTTAATTTATTCAATAATTCATTACAATTTCATTTAAAAATTCATTTGAAAACACGAAGAATAACCTTATTATTTAGTATTCCTCCTGTGAACTCACTTCCCCACTTTGTCTACTTTACTTCACCTTGTTTTCACATCCCCAATACTACCGGTTTGGCGAGGAATCTATCACCATGTTCAACTACCCTGTGTATAACATTAGAGAAATTATCTAATCCATACACAGTTTATAGCATTATAACATTCAACACTCTTACCAGCCGTGTGACTGTGTGACTTGTCCCAATGTTTTTACGGCGTGGTGGTGACTCACATCTTCTCAATACTTCCACTTCGTCGTATTAGTTTTCCTCATACATAACGAACTCGGGAGACGCACCCTACAATGTCATAGTAACACAGTTACTTTAACCGCTAGCACGGGTCTCCCTGTTCTATTGTGTTTATTTCGTAATCTGAAGTTTACCTTGTTCTGGGTCAATCCTTCGCCTTACGCCTGCCCGTGCGGAGTAACGTCGTTCAACCGCTGATGTTATTTTATCGATCACGTGATTGATAATTATTTTACGTGATCACATGATAGCCTACGTGCAATGGACTACTCGAGTCCCGATTACTCATGGGATATGTGGTCCCAACCCTGTTATTTATTATAACCTCACGTTCTTGTTCGTAGGATCGCGTGATTGATAATTATTTTACGTGATCACGTGCTAGCGTGCATGCAAATGGACTACTCAAGTCCCGATTACTCATGGGATATGTGGTTCCAACGCTGCCACCTGCAATCACCTCTCGCTCTTATCAGTAGGAACAGCATGTTCTATTCAACAATTTTCGCCACCGACCCAAACTCTATTAATGAATGAACAGACCCCACTCAATGGCAATATTAAGGCCATCTTTAACCGTATTGAGGTCAAAAATCCATTTTTGTTCGATCTTTCTTAATTTCAAATCTCTGTTCCCTCCTCTAGGGTGGGGGTCAATCACCTGTATGATGTACCACCGGATGTCTTCATGTGTATGCTTAGCAGCATCAAAATGAGCTACCAAAGGCTTGTCTGGTACATGATTTTTAACACAGGATCTGTGCTCACAGATCCTCTGTCGTATAGGTCTTTTTGTTTTACCCACGTACAATAAACCACAAGGGCAAATTATTACATAAATCGCCCATTTTGTGTTGCAGTTGGAGAACATACGGAGTTTCCAATTTCTGCCCTTTAAAACAATTTCTTTTATGTTGGAAGTCAGACAACACACTGAGCATTTACCACACTTGTAGTGGCCTACTACAGGCTGTGTATTCCACAATGTGGACTGAACTCCATTCTTTTCCAGACCGGCTGAATCATATGTATGGACCAATTTGTCACGTAAATTCGTCATCCGTTTAAAGGCAAAGCGTGGTTTGCATATCGTGAAATCCTCCGTGTTTATCATCCCCCAATTCTTCAGTATACTGCGTCGTAGCGCATTGCTTATGGGCGAGAACGTCGATACACACGTGACTTTGTCTTCTTTAATCCTTGGCCGTTTCACAAGGCATTCCTGCCTATTAGTGTTTCTAGCCCTTTTCAATGATCTCCTTATTACATGAGATGGATAGCCCCTGGCTTTCAGTCTTGTAGACAGATCTTTACTACTTACATCGAAATCCTCTCTTTGGGTACAGTTTCTACGAATACGTAGAAATTGACCGAAAGGCAAATTTTCGCGCAAACTTGCTGGATGATAACTGTCGAAAACCAGTAAGGAGTTTTTGTCTGTTGGTTTTCTAAACAGTCGGGTGCCCACTGTGTTGTTATCTCCTTTATAGATCTCTAAATCCAAAAAGGCAATCTGATCACTACTATTGGTCATGGTGAAATTAATGCATCGTTCTTGTGCATTCAACCATGTCAAAAAAAGAGTCAAATCCTGTATACTACCGGACCACACCATAAAGACATCGTCAATATATCTGTGCCATGTTTTCATTAGGTGTCTAAATGGATTGGTCTCTGCATAGACTGAACGATTCTCTAAATCGTCCATAAAAAGATTGGCCAGATCTGGAGCAAACGTTGACCCCATACTCGTACCATGTTGTTGTAGGTAAAAAGTGCCATTAACAATAAAATAATTATTAGTCAAGGCTATTCTAATACATTCAGTGATGAAGTTGGACGGAACCTTTTTGTCCACTCGTTTTTCCAAAAAGGTATGCATGATGTCGATGCATTTTTGCTGAGGGATACTCGTATATAATGCCTCCACATCCAATGTAACCAAAATGTCGTCCGCCCTAACTTCTACATTCTCCAAAATATGGATCATGTGTGTCGTGTCTTGGATGTATGATTTCATTTTGGTAACAAAAGGCCTCAAGAAAAAATCTGCGTAAACCGACAATGGTTCCAAAACTGAACCAATTGCTGCCACAATAGGTCTACCCGGTGGACAAGTTGTATTTTTGTGCATTTTAGGCAGACAATATAAGGCTGGGACAGTCGAGTTAGATTGTATTAAAAAAGATTTTTCCTCACTGTCTATCCAGCCTTCCATTACAACTATAAAGATAATTTATCAAGAGGAGAGAGACAAGCAATGAAGGATCTGGCTGATAACAAGCGGTTTGTTATAAAACCGGCGGACAAGGGAGGAGGCATTGTGTTGTGGGGAATAGAGGGGTATAATGAGGAAATCAATAAACAACTAAATAACGAGGTCTTCTACAAGAAACTTCCAAGAGACCCCACGGCAAGGATTGTGGAAGAAATAACGAGTCTGATGACCCACGCTGAAATGGAAGGCTGGATAGACAGTGAGGAAAAATCTTTTTTAATACAATCTAACTCGACTGTCCCAGCCTTATATTGTCTGCCTAAAATGCACAAAAATACAACTTGTCCACCGGGTAGACCTATTGTGGCAGCAATTGGTTCAGTTTTGGAACCATTGTCGGTTTACGCAGATTTTTTCTTGAGGCCTTTTGTTACCAAAATGAAATCATACATCCAAGACACGACACACATGATCCATATTTTGGAGAATGTAGAAGTTAGGGCGGACGACATTTTGGTTACATTGGATGTGGAGGCATTATATACGAGTATCCCTCAGCAAAAATGCATCGACATCATGCATACCTTTTTGGAAAAACGAGTGGACAAAAAGGTTCCGTCCAACTTCATCACTGAATGTATTAGAATAGCCTTGACTAATAATTATTTTATTGTTAATGGCACTTTTTACCTACAACAACATGGTACGAGTATGGGGTCAACGTTTGCTCCAGATCTGGCCAATCTTTTTATGGACGATTTAGAGAATCGTTCAGTCTATGCAGAGACCAATCCATTTAGACACCTAATGAAAACATGGCACAGATATATTGACAATGTCTTTATGGTGTGGTCCGGTAGTATACAGGATTTGACTCTTTTTTTGACATGGTTGAATGCACAAGAACGATGCATTAATTTCACCATGACCAATAGTAGTGATCAGATTGCCTTTTTGGATTTAGAGATCTATAAAGGAGATAACAACACAGTGGGCACCCGACTGTTTAGAAAACCAACAGACAAAAACTCCTTACTGGTTTTCGACAGTTATCATCCAGCAAGTTTGCGCGAAAATTTGCCTTTCGGTCAATTTCTACGTATTCGTAGAAACTGTACCCAAAGAGAGGATTTCGATGTAAGTAGTAAAGATCTGTCTACAAGACTGAAAGCCAGGGGCTATCCATCTCATGTAATAAGGAGATCATTGAAAAGGGCTAGAAACACTAATAGGCAGGAATGCCTTGTGAAACGGCCAAGGATTAAAGAAGACAAAGTCACGTGTGTATCGACGTTCTCGCCCATAAGCAATGCGCTACGACGCAGTATACTGAAGAATTGGGGGATGATAAACACGGAGGATTTCACGATATGCAAACCACGCTTTGCCTTTAAACGGATGACGAATTTACGTGACAAATTGGTCCATACATATGATTCAGCCGGTCTGGAAAAGAATGGAGTTCAGTCCACATTGTGGAATACACAGCCTGTAGTAGGCCACTACAAGTGTGGTAAATGCTCAGTGTGTTGTCTGACTTCCAACATAAAAGAAATTGTTTTAAAGGGCAGAAATTGGAAACTCCGTATGTTCTCCAACTGCAACACAAAATGGGCGATTTATGTAATAATTTGCCCTTGTGGTTTATTGTACGTGGGTAAAACAAAAAGACCTATACGACAGAGGATCTGTGAGCACAGATCCTGTGTTAAAAATCATGTACCAGACAAGCCTTTGGTAGCTCATTTTGATGCTGCTAAGCATACACATGAAGACATCCGGTGGTACATCATACAGGTGATTGACCCCCACCCTAGAGGAGGGAACAGAGATTTGAAATTAAGAAAGATCGAACAAAAATGGATTTTTGACCTCAATACGGTTAAAGATGGCCTTAATATTGCCATTGAGTGGGGTCTGTTCATTCATTAATAGAGTTTGGGTCGGTGGCGAAAATTGTTGAATAGAACATGCTGTTCCTACTGATAAGAGCGAGAGGTGATTGCAGGTGGCAGCGTTGGAACCACATATCCCATGAGTAATCGGGACTTGAGTAGTCCATTTGCATGCACGCTAGCACGTGATCACGTAAAATAATTATCAATCACGCGATCCTACGAACAAGAACGTGAGGTTATAATAAATAACAGGGTTGGGACCACATATCCCATGAGTAATCGGGACTCGAGTAGTCCATTGCACGTAGGCTATCATGTGATCACGTAAAATAATTATCAATCACGTGATCGATAAAATAACATCAGCGGTTGAACGACGTTACTCCGCACGGGCAGGCGTAAGGCGAAGGATTGACCCAGAACAAGGTAAACTTCAGATTACGAAATAAACACAATAGAATAGGGAGACCCGTGCTAGCGGTTAAAGTAACTGTGTTACTATGACATTGTAGGGTGCGTCTCCCGAGTTCGTTATGTATGAGGAAAACTAATACGACGAAGTGGAAGTATTGAGAAGATGTGAGTCACCACCACGCCGTAAAAACATTGGGACAAGTCACACAGTCACACGGCTGGTAAGAGTGTTGAATGTTATAATGCTATAAACTGTGTATGGATTAGATAATTTCTCTAATGTTATACACAGGGTAGTTGAACATGGTGATAGATTCCTCGCCAAACCGGTAGTATTGGGGATGTGAAAACAAGGTGAAGTAAAGTAGACAAAGTGGGGAAGTGAGTTCACAGGAGGAATACTAAATAATAAGGTTATTCTTCGTGTTTTCAAATGAATTTTTAAATGAAATTGTAATGAATTATTGAATAAATTAAGGCAATAGTGGTATGCCTAAAAGATGATAGCACAAACAACGGTTTTGACCCAAAGGAAAAAGGGTGGAAACGTAATGTATCCTGGTGAAATAACACATACGGATATGTCCCTTGGGAACAGAAAAATGAAAAGATGAGATAAAACATGTAAAGTGGCACAATTGTTGGAGTACATAAAATTCACACAAGAGACTTATATGTATGTTTGTTTGTTTTTTTAAATTTTGTAGATTGGTGGGAAAGGTCCACATCGTGTGAAATGCAATGTATATGACATCGTTGCACTACATCAAAGAATATGTGTCCTGAAGACGGGATCTAGGAGAATACAAACGCCGAGTGGATCGGGTTGTATGGACTAATTGGTCTAGATTCCAGAAACACATGCTATGTGTTGACACACTATACTTCCCATAAATGGGGAATTTTGTAAAGATTGTGTAGAATAGGATTTTGTGAAACTGTACACAGATCATAATGTGTTAAAAATGCAAATTTGCGTTTAATGAAATGGTGTATAGTAGAGACACTGATGATGGTTGTAATTTTATGGTTTTATGTGATAGAGATTAAAATATGTATATTTTTTGAGATATCTTGTGTGTCTACCTGAATGAGATAAAGGTGGTTTATGTATGCAATTTTTTGTCGTCACAGACAGTTTTAGAACCCAAAGGGAGGAAGCCGGATTGATGGGATTTGTTTTTGTTGGTTGTATGTTTTAGTCCTCTCCCATACGGCCCCTAAAAAGAGGACATGACAGCTCTGGTCTAGTGTTGTTGCCAACCCACACAAGGCCAGGGTGAGCCTTCTCAGCTTGCGAAATGTACCAGCATGTGGGCACAATAATGGGTGGAGAGAAAAGCTTCAGGGTCTCATCTGTTTCCCACCAATGTTACCAACTCTCTGACTCCTTTGGTCCTGAACAATGACATTCCAGCCTCCAGCTTCATGCGGTGTTACATTTTTACATCTTCTGTCTTCAGTTTGATGGGAACAACAGTTTCTGCCTGCCTCGGATGAATGGGCCTTGTTCCCCAGGATCAGATCATGTGTGTGTAGGGACTGCATAATTGAGCTCTCTGCTTGCATTTATGAAGAATTTCATCTCCCAGCCCTTGCAGGTGTTCAATCTTTTCTGTTGACTCAAAACACTCTCTCCCAGAGTCCTTGGCAAGGGTGGGCACAGTGACTGCAATGCCAGCTTTGCTTTGCGTTCCTCAGGGAAATCAGTGTGTGAAGCCTCTCCCTGTGTTTTGATCCTTTCCAACGTTGTCCCTTAATTTCAATGCAGCTGTGGCATGAATCTTTATTTTTATAGCTGTTCACGTTACTTGCTTTTAGGTTTCTGCAAGCAGTTCATGCGTGTTCTTTTGCACCTCGCTAATGTCTCTACGGGTGTGTTCAGCCATGTCACCTCTTCATGATTACTTTAGTGATGTCATCCAGTTATGGTCTGTGAGGTTGCTTCTGTCGGTGGCATCTGTCATTTTGGGGATTTGTTGGGGGGGGCTTGAAGCCGTCTAAACACCTGCTTCACATTCTCAACTTCCTCCACACATTCCGTATTCCATTTTCCATCGGAATTGTATCCCTTTCTTTAAGCATGTTTGCAAAACAGAGTCAATAGCAGTAAGCAAGCCAGGTAGAGGCGTTCAAGACACCCTGGGTGCTGGGATGACCACTTATTCCAGAACGTCTACCCCAGAAGCAATGGATTCCCCAGGGCCTCCTCACTCTCACTGTGGCTTCAAAAAAACAAGCATTGGCAATGCCAACTGTTTGGGCTTTTGTGTAGGCATGGGCAAGGCACTTGCCAGGCACAGCCATAGTGCTATTAAGTGGCCATTGATGGTAGCAGGTGCAGAATTGTGCAAGTACCTGGGCATCTCATAGCACTGCCTGGCAAATGCCCAATACTTGTACAAAAGCCAGAACTGTTGACTTTGCCAATGCTTGCTTTTAGCAGGACTTCGGCGAAGGACAAGAGAAGTGCTTATAAATCGACTGGCTGAAGGCAGACCTGGTTAAGACATTTCTATTACAAAAGTAGTAGGTTCAGAACTCAAGTTAAGTAATTAACTCTCAGAAGACTGTTTTAAAGAAACACTGTCAGGCACTTTGTGCGTAAATAGCATTAGTAAAACAGTATTTGACTTTCCCCATAAGCATTTAAATATAGAATTAGTACAATAAAACACAACCACACTTGCATGCTTGTGGAATGGATGCAATAATATATTCACAAAAATCAGAAAGAAAACAGCTCTCAGGACAAGACAACATTAATTGCACTGCCTCTAGATCCAGCAGCAGCTTGCATACTAGAACAAAGTGGGGCAAGTCTCACAAGGACAATGCAAGAACAATGCAAGGACAATGCAAGAACAATGCAAGAACAATGCTAGGACAGTGCAAGGACAATGCAAGGAATATATTAGAACAAAGTGGGGCAAGTCTCACAAGGACAATGCAAGGACAATGCAAGGACAATATTAGAACAAATTGGGGCAAGTCTCACAATGACAATGCAAGGACAATGCAAGGACAATATTAGAATAAAGTGGGACAAGTCTCACAAGGACAATGCAAGGACAATATTAGAACAAAGTGGGGCAAGTCTCACAAGGACAATGCAAGGACAATGCAAGGACAATGTTAGAACAAAGTGGGGCAAGTCTCACAAGGACAATGCAAGGACAATGCAAGGCCAATATTAGAACAAAGTGGGGCAAGTTTCACAAGGACAATGCAAGGATAATGCAAGGACATTTCAAGGACAATGCAAGGACAATATTAGAACAAAGTGGGGCAAGTCTCACAAGAACAATGGAAGGACAATGCAAGTACAATATTAGAACAAAGTGGGGCAAGTCTCACAAGAACAATGCAAGGACAATGCAAGGACAATATTAGAACGAAGTGGGGCAAGTCTCACAAGGACAATGCAAGGACAATGCAAGGACACTGCAAGGACAATATTAGAACAAAGTGGGGCAAGTCTCACAAGGACAATGCAAGGACAATGCACGGACAATATTAGAACAAAGTGGGGCAAGTCTCACAAGGACAATGCAAGGACAATGCAAGGACAATATTAGAACAAAGTGGGGCAAGTCTCACAAGGACAATGCAAGGACAATGCAAGGACAATATCAGAACAAAGTGGGGCAAGTCTCACAAGAACAATGCAAGGACAATATTAGAACAAAGTGGGGCAAGTCTCACAAGGACAATGCAAGGACAATGCAAGGACAATGCAAGGACAATATTAGAACAAAGTGCGGCAAGTCTCACAAGGACAATGCAAGGACAATGCAAGGACAATGCAAGGACAATATTAGAACAAAGTGGGGCAAGTCTCACAAGGACAATGCAAGGACATTGCAGGACAATATTAGAACAAAGTGGGGAACGTTTCACAAGGACAATGCAAGGACAATGCAAGGACAATGCAAGGGCAATATTAGAACAAAGTGGGGCAAGTCTCACAAGAACAATGCAAGGACAATGCAAGGACAATATTAGAAGAAAGTGGGGCAAGTCTCACAAGAACAATGCAAGGACAATGCAAGGACGATATTAGAACAAAGTGGGGCAAGTCTCACAAGGACAATGCAAGACCTTGCAAGGACAATATTAGAACAAAGTGGGGCAAGTCTCACAAGAACAATGCAAGGACAATGCAAGAACAATATTAGAACAAAGTGGGGCAAGTCTCACAAGGACAATGCAAGGACAATGCAAGGACAATATTAGAACAAAGTGGGGCAAGTCTCACAAGAACAATACAAGGACAATCCAAGGACAATGCAAGGACAATGCAAGGACACTATTAGAACAAAGTGGGGCAAGTCTCACAAGACCAATGCAAGGACAATGCAAGGACAATATTAGAACAAAATGGGGCAAGTCTCACAAGGACAATGCAAGGACAATGCAAGAACAATATTAGAACAAAGTGGGGCAAGTCTCACAAGGACAATACAAGGACAATGCAAGGACAATGCAAGGACAATATTAGAACAAAGTGGGGCAAGTCTCACAACAACATTGCAAGGACAATGCAAGGACAATATTAGAACAAAGTGGGGCAAGTCTCACAAGGACAATGCAAGGATAATGCAAGGACAATATTTCAACAAAGTGGTACAAGTCTCACAAGAACAATGCAAGGACAATGCAAGGACAATAATAGAACAAAGTGGGGCAAGTCTCACAAGAACAATGCAAGGACAATGCAAGGGCAATATTAGAACAAAGTGGGGCAAGTCTCACAAGGACAATGCAAGAACAATGCAAAGACAATGCAAGGACAATATTAGAACAAAGTGGGGCAAGTCACACAAGAGCGATGCAAGGACAATATTAGAACAAAGTGGAGCAAGTCTCACAAGGGCAATGCAAGGACAATATTAGAACAAAGTGGGGCAAGTCTCACAAGGACATTGCAAGGACAATGCAAGGACAATATTAGAACAAAGTGGGGCAAGTCTCACAAGAACAATGCAAGGACAATGCAAGGACAATATTAGAACAAAGTGGGGCAAGTCTCACAAGGACAATGCAAGGACAATGCAAGGAGAATGCAAGGAAAATATTAGAACAAAGTGGGGCAAGTCTCACAAGAACATTGCAAGGACAATGCAAGGGCAATATTAGAACAAAGTGGGGCAAGTCTCACAAGAACAATGCAAGGACAATATTAGAACAAAGTGGGGCAAGTCTCATAAGGACAATGCAAGGACAATGCAAGGACAACATTAGAACAAAGTGGGCCAAGTCTCACAAGAACAGTGCAAGGACAATGCAAGGACAATGCAAGGACAATGCAAGGTCAATGCAAGGACAATATTAGAACAAAGTGGGGCAAGTCTCACAAGAACAATGGAAGGACAATGCAAGGACAATATTAGAACAAAGTGGGGCAAGTCTCACAAGAACAATGCAAGGACAATGCAAGGACAATATTAGAACAAAGTGGGGCAAGTCTCACAAGGACAATGCAAGGACAATGCAAGGACAATATTAGAACAAAGTGGGGCAAGTCTCACAAGGACAATGCAAGGACAATGCAAGGACACTATTAGAACAAAGTGGGGCAAGTCTCACAAGAACAATGCAAGGACAATGCAAGGACAATATTAGAACAAAGTGGGGCAAGTCTCACAAGGACAATGCAAGGGCAATATTAGAACAAAGTGGGGCAAGTCTCACAAGGACAATGCAAGGACAATGCAAGGACAATGCAAGGACAATATTAGAACAAAGTGGGGCAAGTCTCACAAGGACAATGCAAGGACAATGCTTATTTGTAAAAAGACACGGCATTCGGTCTCTCGATGGTAGGACATTTAATCTTACCAGAGCCATTATGCACCTATGGGCTGGTAAAGAAACTGTGCAGACTGACGTGTCTGCAGATATTAAGCTACGAGCGGTGACTAGATAGCTCAGTGAGCACAAGTTGATTATGACTTTCATGGTCTGGTCAAATTCCAAATCTTTAGCTTTCTTTGTAAGCTGTTGTTTATTAATTTTACCCATCTTAAACTGCACAATATCTATGCTCCACTTTTCACAATTCCAGATACGTCTCCTCAACTCAGGGAGCCTTTTGACACCACTTCCCACATGGCATTTGAAATATTTGGGTTTTCTGAGCAACTTGAAAAATAGTTTCCTGCAGAAATCCAGGAATCTTAACTCGATTTGAGTGTACTGTTTGACAGTAAGGCTGATTCAAGCAAGCTCAAAGAGTTCACAGGAGGAGGAGTATTGGGGGCAGGGGCAGGAACTGGGTGGGTATGGCCATATGGTTTAGCATAGTCACAGGCAATCAATGGGCGGGCAAATAAGGAAGAACGCCTATGGGCTGTGTGTCCTGCCTCATATGCCATGCCTCCTCATCTGTACTCTAATGCATAGCCCAAACTAATAATTAGGCATAGGAAGCCTCAGCAAGTTCAAACACGCCTGGGATTTTGGGACTGGCAGTAAGGTAAAGCAATCTAGAATTTACCAAACAGCCACTTCCATTCAAACCCATGTTCCCTGTGCCCTCCCTACATTGCATTATATAGCACATGCCAACCCACTGCCCTTGAGCCCCAAGGTTGTGGAATGTGTCTTTGTCTTGTCATGGGCTGGGCCTCGGGATACAGGTTGTTTGGAAGTATCAGTGTTAAGTGCCCATAAAGGTGGACTGGCCTTGTGGACTGGCCTTTTGTACCACTGAGGAGATTAGATGTTAGGCCTGTGCTTTTCACAGGCCTACTGGACTGTGACTGCAAGACATGAGGAGGCCTTTAAGCAAAGACTCTAAGATGTAATATGGAAAAGCCCCAAACTGAGACAGTAAGTGGCATGACCTCAAGCTCAGTCTCTGCAGGGCTATGAGCATCGTGCATCCTCTAGGGAATATGTGACCATACCAAATGATGCATAATAACATTTTTAAAAAATAGCAAATAATTTGCTTCACATTTGCTGTGCATGGAGTAACTTCTGATATGCACATTGTTAGGTGATGACAGTTCATACTTGAGCCACCTGAAGATGTGTCCACTATCTGCGATGGCTGTGGAATGTAAAAAATTTGAGCTGCATTTTGGAACAAATTGATTTCATACTCAAAGCACTGCTGCGGTCAATGGAAAATTCAAATGTAAATCAATCCTACTCAGGATCACCCACGCTGTTCTTAGTCGAGCAAACCAGTGTGATGCAACTAGAAGTAGAATTAAAGGAGTACTTCTGCTATTGAGAAAGATGGCCGCCGCGCCAGGTCAGCTGAATAAAAGGGAAATGGGACTGCAGTGTATGGTTGGACTGGAAATCCCCCATCCTGAGCGGAACAGACAGTCTGGGGAATCTTGCACCAAATAATGGAAAAGTCAAGGTAATTGGCAAAGGCCTGTTTTATTAATAGTATCAAACAGGAAAAGCAATAAACACCAAGGTCTCCATGCTCTCCTCCTTCTCAAGCATGGCAACAGCTTATGTGGGGTATAATCAAAGGCATTAAACCAACAGAACTGAAAGGCCGACTAGGAAACTGACCTGCCAGAATTCAGAAACCTGCATGCTTAAAAATTGGGCCTATTTAGGCAGACTATGCATGAGTCTTTCTGCAGTGGAAATCCAGAGAAAGCTAAAACAAAAATGTAATTCAAGAGCAGATTTTAAAAGCACATCACATTGCGGGCTGAGAAAAAAGCGCAGCTATGTTTTCACTGAAACTGCCACCCATCAAAAGGGGGTGCACTGTGACAATTCAGATGCACTTTTCAGCAGAAAAACAATCAGCAAGTAGTTAAACATGTATATTGTTAATGACTGAAAGAAACAGCTGTGCACTTTCAGTACAAAAGCAAAATGAACTCTGATCAGTAAAACACACTGGGCCTCATTACGAGTAAAAGCGGCATGGCTACCTACATACCGGGTACCAGGTCCGGGTACCGCTAAAGGGGACTTACCGAGCCATTCCGACCTTGGACGGCCCGGTAAATCCCTTTCGCGGGACCCGGACCCGGTACATCCTAATTCCCATTTGAGCCCCCATAGCGCTCAATGGGAATGGGGAGGATGCTAACAACAGGCCCGTTAATGACCGGCCTGTTGTTAGCATCCTGGACTGCTTGCGGGACCCGCTAATGACACCTGGTCTGACCAGGTGTTCCTTAGTGGGTCCCGCAGCAGTCCTCGTAATAGGGCAGCCCATAATGAACGGTGCTGGTCCTGTACTGGTACCGTTCATTACAGGACCACAGGGTCCTAATGAGGCCCACTGTGTGTCAAAGAATAAAGTCTGATATTAGGAAATGCACTATGTGAGTTCATTTCAGCCAAAGACAATGGGCAAAATTTACAAGTGGCTCCCCCCACTGCCAGCCTGGTTAATGCATCCCAGATGTTTACAACTGCAATAAAATATGTCCTGTATGAAGGGTGTTGGTAAACAAACTTTCTCTAGTCTTGCTGTCACTGCATGACAATTGTCCCTGGCTGGTGCATGACCAGAATATAGCGGAAGGGGGGGGGGGTGAAATCAGGTGCTACAATCAAGGTAAGCTGAAACTTTGAAAGAAATACAAGAAATAGAAACCTTACAGAATGGATTGATGGTCCCCTTTAGATAAGAGGACAGGCCTTGTGGCATCACAGGGCCGGCCAGGCTCATTATTTGTAATGGGAGATATCTGTGTAGCAAATACATCCTCATTTGTGATCTGCAGTCACCAACTTCAACCAACCAACTTCAAAGAACAAAGAGACTAATAAAAACTCTGGCCACATGCTGGCCCAATGTGACAAATGGCCTGGAGGAAGGGAACCTCATATTTGCACATATGAAGATTCTCTTTGTTTAAATGAACTGTCCCAATTGTTGCATCTTCCCATATACCACAAGTCATAGTGATTACATGTATGTTACATTTTTTAGATAATTTCCAGAAGATTATGTTGATATAAAATTCCTCCACCTGCCACTTAGGGAATTGTAATGAGCAGCTAAAAGGTGTTTCTGACTGCTCTGAACATGTTCCGAATTTGAGAGTTGGTGAACTGGCGGAGAGTAAAATTAGGAATGTGGGGAATAAATTGCATGTTGCGAACAATTTGTTTTTTGTAAAAATGGCAGAAAATTGACAAACAGCTGTGCAACATGATACAGACACGGCAGTGGTTTTAACAAATTCCCCATGGTTACCTGAAGCAGAATATATATATATATATATATATACATATATATATATATATATATATATATATATATATATATATATATATATATAATGGCAGTACCTAGTAAATCACAATATTTTCGACACATAACTATAGCTTTGCCAAAATTTGACATGAAAACAAAAGGGGATTGCAAATGAGAATTTCCATATGTCTGCTCCAGACTCCTGAACCAACCAATAGAGAGCGGCTTGATTTGGGAGGCGAGAGAAGGGGAACTGATCAATCCTTGTTGCAAGAACTCTTGCAGGAAACTGCATATTATTGAAATCTTGATGGTGTCATCACTGGTATATAAAGTGAATGCACTATGAGGAAGGGACAGAGCTGCTGAAACATACTATCTGACAGCCACAAGGAAACACCAAAGGAGATTGCTGAGATTACACCTGGGTGGAGTGGTCTATTTCTGGGAGGGTCTAAAAGCTAACTGGGTCCTACGGTGAAGAGCTGGAGACCATCCTTGAGAGCGAGTCAGTGACCAGACCCCTGCCATGTCCTCTTAGAGGGCTCTGAAATGCAGTTGGCTTTCCTGCACTTTAAACAGTGGTTTTAAATGTAAGTAGAATTGTGCCATTTGAAATCAAAAGGTGGGGGAGTCTGCTTGTCTGAAATCCTTTCCCTTTATATTGGGCGGAGGTTGGGGGGGAAATTGTGTAGATCCTTAGCCTATTCATTTAAAAATATTAATTTAATTAATTTCCTTTCGCAGAACTTCACAGGGTGATTTTTGTTAAAATTAGAAATTAACAAAGCTCATTCCCAGTGTGCGCTGGAAACTATAGACTGTAATTCAATTGATAATCCTATGTGTCCAAGTTTGCTGAACACAGGCCTTTAAGTGGAGGGTCTCTGAAATTCAAAATTCTCAAATCATCCCAATTTGTTTCTGTCCAGCTTCCCCAAAACACGCCTTTAAGTGTAGGGGATTAGGGACTGAACTCCTTAATTCTCAAATCATCCCATATTTTTTTCCAGCTCCCCCCACACAGGCATTTAAGTGGAGGGGGGGGGTCTGAAATCTGAAATTCTCGTATTCCAATTTTTTTTGTCCAGCTTCCCCAACACAGCCCTTTAATTGGACGGGGGTCTGAAATGCAAAATTCTTCAATCATGCCATTTTTTCTGTCTAGCTTCCCCCAGAAAGACCAAAACAGGAGGGGTCTAAAAAGCCCATTGCTAAATCACCTTTTGTTTATCTTGAGCAGAGGTGTGGGCGAAATAGTAATTGCCCTATGCATGTGTCCAAATCTGTAAGCCAAACTGCTAGCTTTATAAGCGCACAGGAACATTGGAATTGCACAGCACTACATCTGTCAATTGATTGTGTTCACTGACCAGTGCTAATTATTTCTCAAAGTGAAATCAGTAGATAGAAAAGCATTGTCATTTGTGTTTTTCCAAACCCATTGGTGTGATTTATTTGTTTAAAAAGAAGTTAATTGTGAACCACAAAGAAGGTAGCATGTGTAGTTTGGTGTGATTTGTTGTACCTATAATTTCAAATAAATACAAATATATTTCCTGCACAACGGCATGGTTCTTTGCTTATTGGTAGCTTGCAGGGAGGGCTCCAAGGGGCATGATATGAGGCTGAAATAGGGCTGAATAAAAGAACTGATATTAACCGTTTATTGTGTGATGCTTAACTTGGGGGGGGGGGAACACCCTGTGTTGAGGGTGGCATCTCAATAAATCATTACTCTTAAGAGGACATATGTCACAATTGACGTCACACTGCAGTCTCGTCTACACAAACACACATGGCTGTGGGGTTGGTTAGGGGGTTTATCTGCATGTAGTATGTGTAAGTGTTAGTTTCTTCATTGGTCACAGATATCTGATGGCCCCACCTCGGGCCACCCTGAAAATGAAAAAAGTAAGAAAGACATCATCATAACAACACATTATTGGCTACTGCAACAGTTGCAAGATGGCATCATTAGAGAGCGCTGATTGGTTGGCATTGGCTTTACCAACCTTAAACACTTATCAGCACAGGAGCAAAAATAGTCAAGGAGCTACTTTTCCATTGAATAAGGCACCATCCCTGATTTCCTAGGCCTCAAGCCAGGACGTCTAGCTTTGTACTTGGCTTTGCCTGGCACTTCTTTCTCTGCGAACCTTTGGGGAGTTGAGGCAGGTGCAAATCTTTGTCTGTCACTGATGAATGGACACTGCTCTTTAATTATGAGACCACATTTTAAATTTTGCTGCTCAGCCTGTATTAGGATATTAGCTCATATAAGCATGAGTGTCATTACTCTTTCTGGCTGCACAAAACTTGCTCGAGCTATTCTTCATGCAATATTAAGCTTTTCATTAGCCGGCACCTGGCACTCAAAGCTTGTTTGTTCTTTACTTAATCTAAGTGAAATGCACCTTGCGATTGGGATTTACAGTCTTCTGAGTTATCCAGACCTCCTTTTATTCAGTAGACTAGGAAGGGAGCCACGTAGCCACTGTCTGGCCTGCACAAGTCTGTATTTCAGCTAATTCAGCAAATCGAATGTCCCCACAGCTTCAAGGCGTCATTTGGTTTTCCACTCATTCTAACGTGGTTTTGCCGTCTATTTTATCCAGTGTGGCCACTCTTTACCATTGCATTTGTACATTAAGCAAGCTATTTATGTGTATCCTTCCGCTTGCGCTTCAGCGTATACATTGATCATGATATGTTACTAGTGTCTATAAGGTGCAGGTAATATTCTTCCTGTCTAAATATGCATCTCACCTAATGTCTGTGTTTCTTCATGGCGAGTGCATATTTTCTTCATGTCTAGTGCATCCACATGTATCAGTTTGGCAGTGATGTCACTTGTCCTCGGCGTCTTTAGTGACACAATGTTCAGTTCATCTTGAGTTTGCAGATTCATCTCTTTCTCGATAGCTCCAGGATAAGGTCATTAGGATTGTCTTAGTGAGTAGAGTCTCTTGTGCTTGCGGTGTTTAGGTGGGAGGGCCTGACGCCATAAATGAAGTACTCCTCTTGTTTCTACGGTATGTAGGTGGGGAGGGACAGACGTTATGAATGACGTATTCATCTGCCTCTCGACAGCAGAGTGCTGTATCTAATTAGATTTGAGTGCACTTATATCCGTAAATCTACTAGCCCTTGAGTATGCTTACTGGTATGGTAAGGACTCATCGCCTGGTCCAATGATATACAGTGTGTCGCGTGACTATGGCATCCGTCCGCGCTGATTATTTTTCGAAGGTGAAATTGGCATCTCAGTTTATCAATGGATGAAAAATAAATGCTATTTCTACTAATATCAATCTGTACTTCTGTATGCCAGCCACTTAGTATTCTTTAAGGCGCAAAAATTGGAGCACAAAACGTCTCCTTTGTTCTAATTATCTCTCGCTGAAACCACTTAACCCTCGATGCCATAACAAGAGAATGACACCCACCTCTTTGACCTGCTGGGAACCACAAAACCTGCAGCGCAAAAGAAGAAAAGTGCTGCACTGCTTAAGCAATTCTTTTTAATTAGATGAGAATCAGGCCGGTGCGTTTCGCGGAGTTGATGACTTCTGGCAATGAAGCCTCCTCATTAATGTCCTCCCTCCCTCCTCTCATTAAACGGAGAGAAACAGAAGCACAGGCGATGCAGAGGCGCCAGTGTCCGTGGGCGCAGGTCGCAATTACAGACTTGCATTGGGTCTCGTTGCTGTGTGGTTCCTCGCAGCTGTGCACAACCAACTCAATGTTAAAGAAATATACAGGAACAGAAGGTAAACAGCTGCAATGGGATACGGAAAGGAAAAATCAACCTCATACATTGCTCTAATTAACCATCATTGTCTCTATTTAATGCACTGCCAATTATATCGATACATTACCTTTATAAAACCTTTTGCTGGACATGTGTGGCGTATGTGAGCCCATAGGCTGCTGCTCGTGCTACAGTGTTGATCCACTCCTTACACGGTTTTAAGGGTCGTGCATCTCATCTTACACCAGGAGTAGAGAAGGGACTCTCCTCCCATCCAGCGCAAGAAGGTGAAGGTTATCCGACCAATCTTCAGTCTTCAGCCTGGTCTTTGCCCAGACCACACGGTGCCCTCTCTCCTCCATGTTGCCTCTTTGTACGTGCTCTCTTATGGAGAATCTCTGGCTTCCTGCGGCAGTAGCGCCCAGAGTCCACTTCTCAGACCACACGGGCAGGTGCGTGTGAACGGTGAGTATTGGGCCAAAAAAAAGCCGAACTTTCTGTAAAAATTAGAATGCCGAGTAAGGACAATCAGCCAAATTTCGTTCTTAATGAGGGCATGCCCAAGGACTCTGGCCTTTAAATGGCCCTAAACCCATACACCAGGGATAGAACTACAACCAACGCACACTCACAAAATTGAATCCAAAGCTTACCTGTCTTGCCCCTGTTACCTCTTCCTTCGGAGTGTCACATCACTTCTATGCGGATGACACTCAGCTCTTTCTCTCTTTCTCACCTTTCACACCTGACATCAATTCCACTCTTTCTTCCTGCTATTAAGTTATCAGTGACTTCTCATTTTCTCACCTTAAACACCGGCAACAAATTTGTTTCTTTCCTGCCAATGTTCTTCCACCTTCGTCTCCTGCCTCTATCCTCTTTCCTCCCCCAAATCTGTTGATTTCCCCTACTGCCCGCAATCTCGGTCTTCACCTTGAACCTAATTTTTCTTTTACCCATCATATCTCACTCACTTCTCGCGCCTGTCATTTTCACCTCTACAATATTCGTAAAATTCGCCCTTTTCTTACTTCTCATGTCACTAAGCTCCTGGTTTCTTCGCTAGTCTTTTCTCGGCTTTTCTACTGCTCTGCTCTGCTTTTTGGTCTTCCTTGCTCTTGCCTAGCACCTCTTAGATGGATCTATCATTGCGCCATTCGCTGACTCTGTTTAATTTCCTATCGTGACTCGATCTCCTCTTCTTTTGACTCTCTTGGAAGGCTTTCATTTCATTCTCAGCTCAAATTCAATTTCCTCTGTTTAGTATTCAAATCTCTTTATGGTCTTGCTCCCGATTACCTTGCTTCTCTTCTCTCATTCTTTTCTCCTCCTCGGCCTCTCCGCTTACTGTTCCCCATGCCCCTTGTGCACAATCTCGCTTTTGATCTTTTCAACTGCTTGCCCCTCTTCACTGGAATCTCTTTCCTCAGGCTCTCTGTTCTATAACCTCCTACTCTCTCTTTCACTCTTCCATAAAAGTCACTTACTTCAGTCACCTGTCTGATTGTTACTGGCTGATCTTGAACACGATTGTTTATGCTGATTTTATTGTACGGCTGATTATTCTTTGTGAAGCACTTTGGTAAAAAGTGATATATAAAATATAATAAAATCTAAAATACAAATACCAAAGCTAGGGTTTTGGCTGGTAAGAGGTTGGTAAGAATCACTTCCCAATGAAGAGGTTTGAAATCTGACACTATTGTTTTAATGCATCAGGCGAGGAGACGGCCTTATCTTAAATCCGTAAATTTCTTGAGAACCTTTGAGCTGCTTGTAAAAAACCTTTGATTCCCTTGTTCCATCAAAGTAGTGAACAGCCTCGTTCCTCCTCTTATGGCATCAACCAGGAAATAATCCTAGCAAAATATGATGTAAATGTACTAACCCCATCAGAGTGCTCAGTAAAAGCACTCCATCGAGACAGACCAGTACTCTGCAAGAGAATCCCTTCTCACGGAGGGAAGACCAATAATATGACCGCACTGAAGAAACCTGAAGGTCACTAACCACCTTGGGACTGACCCTCCATTTCTCTCTGCCTTACTCCTCACATACAAATGCAAACCAGCCAATGGCAGATGGCTTTTACGAAATACCCTCTCCCACACTTCAAACAGTACAAACATACACCTCTAAACTACAACTGACATACGCCTGCCCAACACATGCCCACACATACGAGGCCCTCCCTTTGGACACAAAGCCTTTGATGCCTGCTTCATTTCACCCCTAGAAAGCTTACAAGCACACAGAGCTTGGGGTTCTTCTGATGTGCAACCTCAACACAAAGTACTGCAACCTCGCCTTTGCCTCTTTAGCAACTAACCAAACTCACCCTCTCCCTTCCGGATCTGCCAGAGCGCCTGGAGACCATGCAAATGGCAGTGGTGAGCTGTCCAATTCCTAGTAAGGTAAGATTGAGCTGAGCAATGTCCGCATAGCTAAGGCAGTGGGCAGACTCCCACCTCAGGCTCCAGCTCTTTATGGAATTACTGTGAGCCACTGGGAAGTGAACTGTCAAGTCTGGCTTATCTGAGCCTTTAGAAGAAGCACCCATACTCCATGAGGGTATTAAGGAGTCCTGCACTGGAGGCTCACTTACCTCTAGAACCTGTCATTTTGAATCATAGATTACATTAACTAGTGCAGAGGCATTACTAGGGGCGGGCTTAGGGGGCTAAAACCCTGGTTCTTTTGGTTGTAGCCCTCAGGGACTACAACCTAAAGTCTAGCTAGCCTGAGTCCGGACAGTCCTGGCATTAGCATAACCCCAGATCTTTTCCAGACATAGCAACACCCCTGGACTAGTAACTGGGCCACCAGATAGTTGGAAGGAAGTGGACACTCCTTTCATTCTGGCATTATCAAGATGAGCCTCATCTCATGAAGTCGCTGTTGCTAGAGTATGTGGTCCTCACGGGGTGTCAGAGGTGCCAGTATGCAGAGGGTATGCAGTAGCAGATGTCACGCTTTTCGATTAAGTTGGCAACGTAGGGTGAACCCTACAATGATGAGTGGAGTCTTCATGTGTGCTCTGGAATGGCCTCTGCTTTACTGCATTCTGGTGACTGATTTTAGAGCCTGTTCCAAGATGGCTGCCAGCATTTGTTAACCTCGCTGCCTTGTTACATACTGGCAGTAGAGTTTCCCCAAACCATCATGGAACGTGCATACTTTCATCCCCTCATACAGCTTGTGAGCAGCATATAAGGAAGACAAGTTGCAACTTTTCTATTCCTCTTATTCGTGCGTTGCTTTCATACGTGCCACTGGTCCACATCTGTCCAGTCTCCAATGTCAGACCCTCGGGTCAGTCTTCACCTGCAGTTAGAGTTTTCTTTCCCCAAAAAAGGGATGTCTCCCCAGGGCAATGCTCATACCTCTGGATTTAAATCAAAGGCAATGAATTTCTTTAAGGGGCTTTTCTCTTGCAGAGAAGGACCGATGGGCACTGGGTCCATCTCAACCTATCAATTAGGAAGAAGAATTCCCTTTCACGAAGGCCATAGTGAAGATAACTATATCACCAGGCCATTAAGAAGAGGATTGACATCTCATCAAGACATAATGAAGAAGGCTTGCATATCACCAGGCCATTAAGAAGAGGATTGACATCTCATCAAGACATAATGAAGAAGGCTTGCATATCACCAGGCCATTAAGAAGAGGATTGACATCTCATCAAGACATAATGAAGAAGGCTTGCATATCACCAGGCCATTAAGAAGAGGATTGACATCTCATCAAGACATAATGAAGAAGGCTTCCATATCACCACGTCATTATGAAGAGGATTGGCATCTCATCGGGACATAATGAAGAAGGCTTCCATATCACCCAGCCATTATGAAGAGGATTGGCATCTCATTGGGACATAATGAAGAAGGCTTCCATATCACCAAGCCATTATGAAGAGGAATGACATCTCATTGCGACATTATGAAGAAGGCTTCCATATCACCAGGCCATTATGAAGAGGATTGACATTTCCTCCTCCGGACCTAATGAAGAAGGCTTCCATATCACCACGTCATTATGACAAGGATTGACATCTCATCAAGACATTATGAAGAAGGCTTCCATATCACCAGGCCATTAAGAAGAGGATTGACATCTCATCAAGACATAATGAAGAAGGCTTCCATTTCACCACGTCATTATGAAGAGGATTGGCATCTCATTGGGACATAATGAAGAAGGCTTCCATATCACCCAGCCATTATGAAGAGGATTGGCATCTCATTGGGACATAATGAAGAAGGCTTGCATATCACCAGGCCATTAAGAAGAGGATTACCATCTCATCAAGACATAATGAAGAAGGCTTCCATATCACCACTTCATTATGAAGAGGATTGTCATATCATCGGGACATAAAGAATAAGGCTTCCATTTCACCCAGCCATTATGAAGAGGATTGACATTTCCTCCTCCGGACCTAATGAAGAAGGCTTCCATATCACCACGTCATTATGACAAGGATTGGCATCTCATTGGGACATAATGAAGAAGGCTTCCATATCACCACCCATTATGAAGAGGATTGACATTTCCTCAGGACATAATGAAGAAGGCTTCCATATCACCAAGCCATTATGAAGAGGATTGACATTTCCTCGGGACATAATGAAGAAGGCTTCCATATCACCAAGCCATTATGAAGAGGATTGACATCTCATCAGGACATAATGAAGAAGGCTTCCATATCACCAAGCCATTATGAAGAGGATTGACATCTCATCAGGACATAATGAAGAAGGCTTCCATATCACCAAGCCATTATGAAGAGGATTGACATCTCATCAGGACGTAATGAAGAAGGCTTCCATATCACCAGGCCATTATGAAGAGGATTGTCATATCATTGGGACATAAAGAATAAGGCTTCCATTTCACCCAGCCATTATGAAGAGGATTGACATTTCCTCCTCCGGACCTAATGAAGAAGGCTTCCATATCACCACGTCATTATGACAAGGATTGGCATCTCATTGGGACATAATGAAGAAGGCTTCCATATCACCACCCATTATGAAGAGGATTGACATTTCCTCAGGACATAATGAAGAAGGCTTCCATATCACCAAGCCATTATGAAGAGGATTGACATCTCATCAGGACGTAATGAAGAAGGCTTCCATATCACCAAGCCATTATGAAGAGGATTGACATCTCATCAGGACGTAATGAAGAAGGCTTCCATATCACCACCCATTATGAAGAGGATTGACATTTCCTCGGGACATAAAGAAGAAGGCTTCCATTTCACCCAGCCATTATGAAGAGGATTGACATTTCCTCCTCCGGACCTAATGAAGAAGGCTTCCATATCACCACGTCATTATGACAAGGATTGGCATCTCATTGGGACATAATGAAGAAGGCTTCCATATCACCACCCATTATGAAGAGGATTGACATTTCCTCAGGACATAATGAAGAAGGCTTCCATATCACCAGGCCATTATGAAGAGGATTGACATCTCATCAGGACATAAAGAAGAAGGCTTCGATTTCACTCGGCCATTATGAAGAGGATTGACATCTCATCAGGACGTAATGAAGAAGGCTTCCATATCACCACCCATTATGAAGAGGATTGACATTTCCTCGGGACATAATGAAGAAGGCTTCCATTTCACCCGGCCATTATGAAGAGGATTGACATTTCCTCCTCCGGACCTAATGAAGAAGGCTTCCATATCACCACGTCATTATGACAAGGATTGGCATCTCATTGGGACATAATGAAGAAGGCTTCCATATCACCACCCATTATGAAGAGGATTGACATTTCCTTGGGACATAATGAAGAAGGCTTACATGTCACCAAGCCATTATGAAGAGGATTGACATCTCATCAGAACATAATGAAGAAGGCTTCCATATCACCAAGCCATTATGAAGAGGATTGACATCTCATCAGGACATAATGAAGAAGGCTTCCATATCACCACGTCATTATGACAAGGATTGACATCTCATCAGGACATAATGAAGAAGGCTTCCATAACACCAAGCCATTATGAAGAGGATTGACATCTCATCAGGACCTAATGAAGAAGGTTTCCATATCATCAGGCCATTATGAAGAGGATTGACATCTCATCAGGACATAATGAAGAAGGCTTCCATCTCACCACGTCATTATGAAGAGGATTGACATCTCATCAGGACATAATGAAGAAGGCTTCCATATCACCCCGTCATTATGACAAGGATTGGCATCTCATTGGGACATAATTAAGAAGGCTTCCATATCACCACCCATTATGAAGAGGATTGACATTTCCTCGGGACATAATGAAGAAGGCTTCCATATCACCAGGCTATTATGAAGAGGAATGACATCTCATTGCGACATTATGAAGAAGGCTTCCATATCACCAGGCCATTATCAAGAGGATTGACATCTCATCAGGACATAAAGAAGAAGGCTTCCATTTCACCCGGCCATTATGAAGAGGATTGACATTTCCTCCTCCGGACCTAATGAAGAAGGCTTCCATATCACCACGTCATTATGACAAGGATTGGCATCTCATCAGGACATAATGAAGAAGGCGTCCATATCACCAGGCCATTATGAAGAGGATTGTCATATTATCGGGACATAATGAAGAAGGCTTCCATTTCACCCGGCCAGTATGAAGAGGATTGACATCTCATTGGGACATAATGAAGAAGGCTTCCATATCACACCCCATTATGAAGAGGATTGACATTTCATCGGGACATAATGAAGACGGCTTCCATTTCACCAGGCCATTATGAAGATGACTAGCATTTCGCCAGGCTGCAATGGAGAAGACATATTTATCTCATGAGGCCTATGTGAAGGGGACTGGCATGTCATAGGGCCATAATGAAGTAGGCTGACATCTCATCATGCCATTATGAAGATGATGCTATCTCACCAGGCCATTAGGAAGATAATTCCCATCTCATCAGGCCATTATGAGAATGATTGCCTTCTGACCAGACCATTATAAAGATGATTGCCATTTCTTGGCGCCATTAAGAGGATAACAGCCATCTCACCAGGCCATTATGAAGAAAAAAGACATCTCATCAGGCCCTTATGAAGGGGACTGACATATCACTGGGCCAGTCCCCCTCAAAAAGACATGATGAAATGGCAATACTCTTCTTATTGGCCTGGTGAGAGGGTCAAAATGAAGGAAATGTCCATATCAACAGACTTCACATCCCACCTAAAGCCCTCACACGACAAGGCCACGCTGCTGAGCGATCCAGATGCGCAGGAGACACTGACCGATTACACGTGGCATGCTTTTTACGTCCATGCTTCCGAGCCTTTAAGAAACGAGGTTGGGACCCTCTTTTGCAAAGCCATCGCAGGACAAGGTTACGATGTTGAGCGACGCGGGTGTGCAGGAGACGCTGACTGATTACACGTAGCACGCTTTGTTATGTCCATGCTTCCGAGCGTTTAAGAACCAAGGTTCGGACCCTCTGCGGCAAAGCCCTTGCAGGTCAAGGCTGCAGTATTGAGGGACGCAGGTGCACAGGAGACACTGCCTGATTAAACATAGCACGCCTCGTTATGTCTACACTTCTGAGCCTTTAGGAGCCGAGGTTCTGACCCTCTGGGGCAAAGCTCTCTCAGGGCAAGGCTGCGGTGTTGAGCAATGAAGGGGCGCAGAAGGCGCCCCCCCCAATACACTTAGCACACTTTTGTTACATGCACACTTCTGAGCCTTTAAGAACTGAGGTACGGACCCTCTGCGGCAGGGCCCTCACAGGTCAAGGCTGAGGTGTTGAGTGATGCAGGTGCGCAGGAGATGTTGCCCAATTAAACATAGCACGCTTTGTTACATCCATGCTTTTGAGCCTTTAAGAACTGAGGTTCGGACCCTCTGCGGCAAAGCCCTTGGAGGACAAGGCCGTGGTGTTGAGTGACGCAGGTGCGCAGGAGACACTGCCCAATTGAACATAGCACACTTCATAACATCCATGATTCTGAGCATTTAAGAATCAAGGTTTGGACCCTCTGCGGCAAAGCCCTTGCAGGACAATGCTGTGGTGTTGAGCGACGCAGGTGTTTGTCGGCGATGGGGTAGCGGCGCAGATTGTGAGCACGGACAACCTCACCCTCCTCTCTGCGGCTGCAAGGTAAGAACCTGCAGGGAACATTAGCACTGCTACCCTCCGTGTACCCCCCTGACCTTGTGCCCCTTTCCCTCTGCACATGCGTTTCCCCTTACTATCATTCCTCGCACCCCCATCCTCTCCACACGCGCACTTCCCTCCCCTATCTGCGTACGCTCCCTCATAACTTTAAGCCGCATGGGCTCCTTCACAACTTAGGCCATGTGAACTCCATTGTAACTTTAGGCCGTGCTCGCTCCCTTGCCACCTAGGCTGCATGCACTCCTCATTTCCCAAAGTTGCGTGCGCTCCCTTGCAACATAGGCCGCACATGATCCCCACTTCTCAAGTCACGTGCATTCCCTCAAATCAGATCACGCCCCATCTTATGCCTCGCACGCCCCTAGCAACTTAGGCTGTGCATGCTCCCTCCCATTGTAGGTACCCTCATCCTTCCCACGCATCCCTTCTCTGCTGTATTGATATTGTATTTTTCCCCACTGCTTTGCTTTGCAGTGCCCACATTCCCTATTTCTAGGTTCCTTGTTGTTTATTCTGCTTTGTTGAAGGTTCTGTATTCGTCTGACTTCACAGCTCTGGTGTTTCTTGTTCTGTGTTGTTCTCCACAGTGTTGAATTGCATTCCCTGAATTCCCTACTTCTAGGTTCCTTGTTGTGTATTGTGCTTGTTGAAGGTTCTGTATTCGTGTGACTTCACAGCTCTGGTGTGTCTTGTTCTGTGTTGTTCTCCACAGTGTTGAATGGCATTCCCTGAATTCCCTATTTCTAGGTTCCTTGTTGTGTATTGTGCTTGTTGAAGATTTTGTATTGCATCTGATTTCCTGCTTTGATAAGGTTCTGAATTCATCTGCATGGCACTGTCTTGGTTCAGGGCCCTCAGGCCAATCTCCTCCTTTTTGATAGATGCTTCCTGCACCTTATCAAATTCCTTGCTTCTCCAGCTATTCCAGCCTCCCCCTCTCTGGCTCCATTGCCACCTCCTGCCTCTGCAATCTCTCTGATGCCCTACACTCCTCCTTTGGCGGCTCTGCCACCACCTTCCTCTGCCACCTCTCTGGCACCCTCTGCTGCTTCGATGGCTGCTCTGCCACCTCCTTCCTCCACCACCCCTATTGAAATCTCTTCTTCCTGTCTGACTACCCTGGCATCTTCTCCATCCTCCTCTGCCCATCCACAGGAACTTCTGACACCTCTGCAGGGCATACCTCTTGCCTGTACCCCTCCACAGAAGTCTTTCAAAGGTGCAACCTGTTCCCCATTGCTACCCTGAACTCTCCATCCACTGTCAAACACTGACAAACACTGTTTGGACATCTGCCATCTCCTGTAAGAGCTTTATGTAGATGTACTCGCTCTCACAGAGACATGTTTCACGGTCAGCTCTGTCACAAGTTTTGACACTCTCCTCCCTGAGAGCTATGAGATCCTCTCTGAACCCAGAACCAACCATCCTGGCATGGATGTAGCCTTCCCGGAGTGGATCTCTGCTTCTGTTATTCCAATGCAGGATTACTCCTCCTTTGAATCCCTCACCTGAAGGCTCTCTATCTTTCCTGGCCTATCTCACTGTGGCCACTATCTACAGGCCACCTGTCCAGGTCGCCCTCTTCCTCTCTGAGTGGGATGACCTCTCCTCCTCCCTCCTCGACTCTACCTCTCAGCTTCTCCTCCTCAGAGACTTGAACATCCACCTGGATGCTACCAGCCCTTCTTCAGGGCTCTTTTGCAACCTCTGCGATTTTCTTTCTCTCTCTCTCTCTCTCTCTCTCTCTCTCTCTCTCTCTCTCTCTCTCTCTCTCTCTCTCTCTCTCTCTCTCTCTCTCTCTCTCTCTCTATATATATATATATATATATATATATATATATATATATCTTCGGAGCACTGATATGCATCAGGCAAGGCGAGTAGCACTCTCCACATCCATAAAAATGTAAGAATCTGGGAACAAAGTAATTCTTTCGTAAAAGTTTACCATCTTTATTAATGCCTTACAACTTGGTAAAAAAGTTAAAAGCCATCAGTGTGTGGCCCTCCCAAAATGCATAGTAAAGGTGCGCGTTGGGGACGTTAACGTGTTTCGTGGCACAACTCGCTGCTTGATCACAACCAAGAGTCCCCTTCAACCAATAAGTTTATAACTAGGGTGTAGAGCAACCAGTGAAAATGTTCAAAAAATAGAGAAAGGACTCCTTTGGTAAACACACTCTGTGCAGCAAAAGCATGGTGGCCATCTTTTCATGTTTAGAGCACAAGCGTTCTATAGACTAAGTGCTGCTATCATGTATAGATTACACAGACAGTCCCTGTCAGTAACCAGCATTGTAAATCTATTAAATTACCCGATGTTATCGTAGCTCCGTATGTTTACATGCCGCGCATTAACCACTTTTGCTTTTGCTGCTGCCGAGTGTGCCCCCATCGATCCCTTCAATACTTAATGCATACTTGAGAGTGTTTTACAATTCATAACGTAGCATTCATTTTGCTTCCAGTTAATGAGTGCCGAGTTGCAGCCTCAACGAGTAATCCTGCAGTGCATAGTTCATAACGTGTACACAGTCATTTAAAACCTGCAATTGCACTTTTGAATAGTACAAAATGCTTCATGCCCCTTTTATTTCTTCATGGGTTTGCAGCTTAGCTAAAAGATACATTAGAAACAATCGGCAGCATAGTGCTTTGACTGCCATTTCATCTGAGTTCCTTTTCCTGAAATCATGGATTGACTGAAATGCATTGTGCATAACAACAACAACAGTCAACAACATACAGTATTAGCAGCAAGATTATTGGGTGCAAATTTGCAAAAGAATCGTAAGGTGCAAAGCTCTCAATAAAGTGCATAGTGCAATAGCTGTGCTGCAGAACCAATCACAGGTCTGTCCCTGTGGGAATATGTTGTCAAATGCCTAGTGCATTCAACCCAACAGGTAAAAAGGTAAAATACTGTTAAGTGCAAAGTGCAACCACATCTTAAAGTGCATCAGTCTCAATAAAGTGCATGGTGCAGTGGTGATGATTCCAAAAAAGTCATATGATGATTTCATATAAACATATGGTTTCAGATACATAATGCATTTGGCATGACACGGTTAGTGCAGTCCATATGCTGCAGTGCATCCTTACTCGTTTTCTGCACTCCGTGGCTTTCAAATCCTTGCATTTCAAAGGCTCCCAAGAATGCTCTAGACCATATGTTAAAAAGAAGGGACAAATATCACACGTGTATAAAAACCAAAATTGAAAAACAACCACCTAATAGTTAAAATGTAGTAAAAAGAGATGAAAAAGAGATTAAAAATGAAGATTAGATTGCTGTCTGCTTCTGTCTTATTTCAAATAAAATAAGCATATTGTGGTGTTTGTACACTAAACATATAACAGCAAGAAGTGGAGCATTGTTTCTATCTGCGTATACTCACTGAGACCTAGGAGGGAGAGAAACAGGGGGTTTGGGGGAAAGAAGAAGAAAGGGGGAAAAGGAATTAATTCTCAATCATTGGCCTAAAAATGTATAGAGCTCTTCATCTATGTTATGCCCACTTGGAAATTTGCAAATATACAACGAGTCTCTTTTTGCCGCAGAATTTTTTCCTTGTCTCCTCCTCTGCAAAGTGTTTGGCCATCGGGTAGTTTACATCACTGTTAATTATCACCCGTATATATATTCTTCCTTCTGGCGCGACTCACTCTGCAGGTCACACCCTGGATGTTCTGATCTCCTCAGACCTCCCCCTCTCTACCCTCTCACCACTCCTCTCTCCTGGAGTGATCACTTTCTTCTTTCCTCCAACCTCTCTCTCTCTGCCCCGCAGGTCAAGCCGATCCCAGCACTGCCACCTACCTTCTCAGTCATCCGGCACTTGAAGTGTGTGTCAGTGGAGGCTCTTACCACTCCCTTCTCTCCTCCTCCAAAACCCTTGACTGACTCACACTCTGACAGAGCCCTGTCTAATTTTCATCTTTCTATCTCTAACACTCCGGCCATCCTTGCCGTTGTCATGAGGATCTGTTTAAGGCCACACCAAGTGCAACTCTTGGTACGAATCTGTCCTCACCACTTTTACATGCAAGTGTGGGGCGGTTGAGAGGAAGTGGATGGCATGAGGCACACCCTCTGACAAACTGGCTTCTCACCTGGTCCAAAGGGAGAACCAACTCTCTGTCCACTCTAAGAAACAGAGCCTGCATCCAAGCCTGCGTCACTGTAGCTCTACCAACTGGTTAGAACTTTTCTAAATCTGTAAAGAGCTGGCCAATCCTGCTGCAGTCTCTACCTCTCCTGTTCCCTCCCAGGCCCTCAGCATGGCCCTGGCGTCTCATTTCACCACTAAAACCCAGGACATCTTGTCCACTCTCTCTTCTTCACCCTCCTCTTTCTCCTCCTCCTCCTCTTCCACCCCTGGACCGTCTGTGGCCGCTCCTCCTCCTTTCTGCTCCTTTCCCCTGTTCACCCTGATGTATCCCTGAGCCAGTGATGTCAGGGAGCAGGAACCAGGCTGACTCAGGTAAGTGTAAAAGGAAACAGGCTTTATTCTTCTTAGTTACATAGCATAGTATAAGAGGTAGGAGAGTAGGTGATAAGCCTCTGCCCTGGTTCCTAGTCCATCTCCCAGTCCCAACCGTCGCTCTCTAGAATCCTCAGGCCCCCCACACTCCAAGCTCCACTTAAACATTCTAGGAGGCCCTTGCACACACTCAGCCATTCAATACAGTCATACCAGGATACCAGACATTCATCAGTCATACCAGGATACCACACATCCCCCTCCTTAACAAACAAACACAAATCAGAATACTCTCACCATCATGTTAGGATCACAATCAAAAGAAACCAAACACCTTCTACCCCGGCCTGCCACACCGGGGTCTCAGTGCTGCCACCACCGAGCGCATACCTTGCCACATGGACAATCAAAACTAAACTACCATCATAAACCTTCCTAACCTACCACCTTCTGCCAGAACTGCCACTCCTGGCCTCAAGCCTGCCACACTTGAGCACTAACCCTGTCTCAACGAGACCAACATACCCTCCAACATATAGTGCATCCAAAACATACACAATTGGCCTGAACAAAATCCTAACATGCTAGCAACAACAAAACCAACAGAATCTAAAACACACACACCTCAGCACCCATCCCTTCTCCCCTAAAGAAAACACAGAAAAGGATGAATATGAAAGCAAGAGACTAACTGGACAAAGACCACATAAACCACAACACAACCACAAAAGACGTGGTGCGTAAAAATTTGCACAGTCACTACCATGCAAAACGAAACTTCCGTCCAAACACCAACAAATTTAAAATTGTGGCACTTGCTAAAAGCTTCCGCTACAAAAAAAAACACTGAAAACCAGTGCAAGCACAACAAGGTGGAAAAAATGTAGTGCTTCTCCGATGTTAAAATTGTTTGATAATAGAAAGTTTTATAAATACATAGTGTCCCCAGTGACACTCAAAAACTAAACTCAACTGTCTGTGTGCCCAACTTGCAGTAACTTCAACCTAACTAGGCATTAACAAAAAAAATCTTACATGAACTGCACTTCCTGACACCACAGACATTAGGAGTCCAGAAAAACTCACTCCTAAAAATCACTCCTAACCCCGACACTATAACATTCTACAAGAGACATGAAAACAGAAACACTAACTAATGTAGTGTAGAGCCTACTCCATGACTTCATGCGTACTACTTACGCATCAAAGTCTCCTACTATAGTGTCCCACTATAGGATGCTTCTATCTAAAGATCCTCCCCGAACACAAATCACATATTTGTGTTTAACTTCCATGTTTAACTACCAAACACCGGTCTCCCTAGGGTCTCCATAAGGCATCACACCTGGCCAGCATGTGATCCTCACCCGCAACTACATGCGTGCTACCTCTCACACGCCTACTTCTCCCAACGTACGTACTCACGACTGCACATTCTCATTGCAGTCACATTCACTTCAAACGTGCTACTTCACACACGCACCCAACATACACGTGTATGTCACACATACCTACAGATTGCATGCTTCAAATGCACAATCATCTTCAAATGCATTATACCAATGCCACGTTATACGCATGTAAATTCACTAAAATTGCATTATTCATTACATATGCACTCTACATTTGCCCACTAAACCTCCTTAAAAGGGATGATGGACACTAACAGACATGGTGTTGATCAGGCACCATTCTGGACGTGGGTCATCTCAGAGTCAGAATTTTCGTTTTGTAACAATCCCTTATTTGTGCAATATTAACTTCAAAATACATTTTTCTCTGTAATTGCATAAAACTCCGGTGGACATTAACATCATCATATTATATAAAACATAATTGTTATTAAATTTCATATAAAACCTCAAACAAGAAATACTTCTAACTCATCTCAAACCTGCGCATATTCATCACATTCCCCATATGTATACCGGATGAATATATATAACTGACTGTGCATATTTCCCTAAAGCGCATTTGTCACATCACTTAAAACTTCATGTACACTCTGTGCTCCGACTCACATTCACTTCCCCAACAGTTCATTTCACTACAAGAGTTTGTAATTTGGCATATGCTTAAACATTCAACTTTACCATTAGTCTCAGCACCTTCATTACTAATGCAGCATAAACCATGAATGTTCTCTAAAAATAACATGACCCTGTACTACGGCACAAACTCTAATCTTTGAGATGCATTATAAGTTTTAACACATCCATTACCATTGCAGCATTTTATCAAAAGCGTCTTCCTGTAAGTAAACATGAGTAATAATGCCGTTTCACCGTTGCTTCACTATCGAAACGTTGTGTTCTGCAAGTCAACGTGCCTACTGCCTCCAGGCACAGTCTACCTTTGAGCACTAAATTACAACTTACTTCACCAGCAACCTGGAAGCGAAGGTGCTCCTTGAACAAACTCCAAACGTTCCTGAAATGCTGGGTACAAACCTTTACATAAACAAAATGTTTCCGTCGCTGCCGCAGCGATGGAAAACCAAACACAGTACCTCGTAGTGCGGCAATTCTTCAGTCAGTCCACTACTGTTTCCATCTATAAGGCAAACGCTTATGAGTCATTTCTTCAAACAGATTCCTTTGCCACTGTAGGTAATTCAAATCCACGACTCCGGATGAAATGAAACGAAAATCCTTCATTCCCCTCCCCAATGTGCGTCTGGAAGTCGCACGCACAGCCACAGGCCTTCCTCTGACGTAGCCCATACCGGATCACTTCATTTCCTGAGTGTGCGTCGTGACGGAGGATGCACAGCCACAGGCCTTTCCTTTCATGCAGGCCTGATACCCTCCTCCGGTGCAGGAACAATGGCAATGGCGCTGGGGCTGTTCCCATGCGTTCCAGCCTATCGGCATGGCTGGAACACAGGGAGCTCGCATGGGCGCGCGCCACCCATGGCCCCCGGAGGCCCTCGAAAATTGCCAAACACGGGAAAATCATTACATTTTTTTTTTTTTTAGTACCTTAAAAGGGAACTCCCAATTCCGGACTACAAGTCCCACAATTCCTCCACTCCAAGTAGGCGCAACGGCGCTCTGGGATCTCCGGACTGTCCAAAAGTGGTAACTTCGCTTTGCCACCAGCCCCCATGTTTCTGTCAGGACCAAATGCTTCTCCAGCCCATGGATGGGCCACAGGCTTGTTCCAAAGCCTTTCTGGTGCCATGGCCTTCTCCTATAGCCTCACTGATGACACGGTCATCTCACAGTCAGCACCAGTTTCCTTCTCCTCCAGCCATTCGCCAGCTTGCATCCTCATGCTCTGGTCTGGGTTGAATGGACTGTAAACTGCTGCCAGTGCCTGAAGCCACTGACATCTCCATGCATTCTCGAGCGATATCTCCAGGGTTTCTCCAGCTTCCAATATCAGCACTCCATGGTAGCGCTTCTTCAAACGGCATCAGGCTCCATACTCCTCAGTTCTCCTCCACTCTCCATACCTTACTCCAGGTTCTTAATCCTCGTCGCCAAATGATGTATCCTGAGCCAGTGATGACAGGGAGCAGGAACCAGGCTGACTCGGGTAAGTGTAAAAGGAAACAGGCTTTATTCTTCTTAGTTACATAGCATAGTATAAGAGGTAGGAGAGTAGGTGATAAGCCTCTGCCCTGGTTCCTAGTCCATCTCCCAGTCCCAACCGTCACTCTCTAGAATCCTCAGGCCCCCCACACTCCAAGCTCCACTTAAACATTCTAGGAGGCCCTTGCACACACTCAGCCATTCAATACAGTCATACCAGGATACCAGCCATTCATCAGTCATACCGGGATACCAGATACCCCCAACGAGATTTCTAGACAAGTCTGATCTATGAAAGTCTTGTCAAAACAGGTTCTCCCCTGTTCATCCAGAACCATCAAGGACCACATCAACACCCTTGCTCCAGCCTTGGATGATTTCTGCAATCACTTCATTGCCACTGGAACCTTCCCTCCCCCTTTAAACACTGCCTTGTGCACCCCCTCCTAAAGAAGCCATCTGCTGATCCTTCCTCTCCAACTAACTATCGCCCAATCTCCATCACTCCTTTCCTGGGAAAACTCTTGGAAAAGCTGGCCATCTCCCAGCTTAACCTACACACTGAATCTGTTGGTTGTCTCACCGACCACCAGTCTGGCTTCAGAGCAGCCAGAAGCACAGAAACTGCTCTTCTGAACACCTGTAAAGACTTTCTCTCTAATCTTGTCTATAATTTTCCTTCTGTCCTCATTCTCCTCGATCTATCCTCCGTTTTTGACATGGTCAACCATGCCATCCAGCTCAATCACCTCTGTGACAACCTGGGTATCACGGGGCAGGCCCTGGCCTAGTTTACATCTTTTCTCGCCGACCGACCCTTCAAGGTCCAAATGGGGTCTTTCCTCTCTTCTATCTCTCTCTCTATTTGTGGTGTTCCCCAGGGCTCTAATCTTTCTTCCTGGTTTTTTAACCACTACCTGGCACCTCCTGCTCACTGCATTGCTACGTTCTACTCTAACTTTCAGTGCAAGTGGATTACACCCAGCTCTCCTTCAGGCTCCCCTCAACCACCTCTGCTCCTTCTCTCATACTAGACTGTCTGGCCGCAATTCAGGACTGGTGTGCCGCCAATGATCTCTTCCTTAATGCCAATAAGACTGAGATCCTCCTCATCAGGAAACCTGCTCCCTCCTTTCATACCCTGGGCCCTCTTCCTGCTCCTTCCTGTGAGGCTAAGAACCTTGGTGTCATCTTCGACTCCACCCTCTCCTTCTCTCCTCACAGGTCTGTCCCTAAGAAGCCACACTATCAGCTGTGCCTCCTTAGAGGTATTCTGCCTTTTCTCACTTTCCACCAGAAGCTCACTTCTAGGACCCTGGGACTCTCTAGGCTGGACTACTGCAACAGCCTCTTTCTAAATCTGCCTGTCTCCAACCTTCAACCTTTACAGCTTATCCAGAACAGGACTGCAAGACTTGTCTTTGTCCTCTAGCCCAGGGATCGTATTTCTCCAGCTCTGAAATCTCTTCACTTTCTCCCTGTGGCTGCAAGGATCAAGTTCAAGACCCTTTGCATCATCCACAAGGCTTTCTGGGGCCTGGGACCGCACTACCACCAACCTTCTCTTCCTAAACATCTTCCGTCTAGAGCTCTCCGCTCATCCTTCTCCGACTCTCTGAGGGTCACACACTACTCCAAGCAGAGAGCTGGGGGCAGATCTATCTCCTCGGCTGGGGCCTCCCTCTGGAACAGCCTCCCTGCCACTCTCAAATCTGAGCAGTACCACCTCTGGTTCCATCAGCAACTCAAGAGCTTCCTTTTTGCTTCCGCTCTCTCTCTTCCTCTCCCCAGCTGATGTCCCTGACTGCTCCGTGCACTGGTCACCTGGCCACCCTCTGAACTCAGACCCAGGATTCTGCTTGTCCAGTTGCCCTTGCACTGTCTCTGGGCTCCCCAGCACATAAGGGTCTCTATCTGCAACCCTACAGTCCCTTCTCTCTGCCGTTATGAGCCACCCGCCCCTGACACTTATTGTGATACCTGCACTTCTCCCTTCCCACCCTCCACCTAACACCTATTGTTAGGGAGAATTCTCATTTATGGCTAATTTCCCTCACCTAGTGAGTCCCTCAGCAGCTTTGCTGGATTTCTGGGGTTTATTTTTTCCTACTTTTACATGCCATGTGTATTTCTACTTTTTGTGTGATCTTGGGCTCTGGTGCCATCCACTCCATGAGCCCCATGTTGTGTGTGTGTTACACAGCACCTTCAATGCAGTGACACAGGGTTGTCTTTAAGACTTCTCACTGACTCCATTTTTCTGGGGCTGACCACTGTCCCCCAGAAACATGAAAAGTTGCCATTAACTTTATGTTGTGTCTTTTAAACTGCATACCCAGTACACCCCATCTTACATGGAGTATTGGAAAGGGTTAATTCCTACCCCTTTTTGTCTGTGCCTCTTGGAGCTTTGTTTCGCTCCCTTAACATTAAGACTTGGCTGGTGGCAGTGGTATCTATATAAACGTGGTACTGTTTTAGGCTATTGTTTTAGCCTCGAACATAAACCCGCTTGACCAAATACATTTTCTTTTGGCTCCGGTCGGGTTTAGTCGGCATTTCTTTTTGTTAAAGTCCTACTCGTGATTTACTTTTCGCACCAAACCAGGTTTGCCTTCTTTGTTTGCCGTCCTTTGGCGGGCTTCTGCCCAGAAGCCCACCTTTGGCGTCTGGGTGTCTAGGTGGGCTGAATGTGAGGGAGGGGTTTAGTAACCCCTTGCACAGGGTCTCCTTGGAGACCCAGGTCGAACTTTGTGTCAATTGGCTGAGGTGGTTGTCTGGGCCGGACAACCCCCCTGCTGAGTGATTGACAGCCAGGCTGTGTGAATGGGGGATTTTGGCATAACAAGCAGGACTTTTGGGCTGCAAGTCAGAGTCGCCACTGGAACTACAAGAACCGAAGAGAAGCGTAGAAGAAGACGGCTGCTGCAATTCCCGATTCCCGGTGAAGCCCTGCTGCAGTCCTGAGCTATCTACCCTTCAGCGACAGAGAAGATCCAGTCCGAAGTCTTCTTCACTTGAGCCTGGTGGGATCAACCAGCTCACCTTCAACAGCCAGAGAATCCTCTTCTTGTTCGAAATCGCTGCACACGGCTGTAGTGGTCCGAATAGCCATCTGAAGAGCCCTCTCCCGTTTTAAAGGAGCACACATTTTATTCACTGTTGCTTTGCTGCTGCTGGCTTCATCCCTGGGTAGTGCAGATCGCTCCAGACGTCCTCCTTCAATGTCCCCACGACTGAAGCTCCAAGAACCGTGAGTCTGCAGTAATTACCAGGAACAACTGCCGTAGCACCAGCTTTCTTCAAACCAATAAGGTACTGTGTCCGACCTTGAGGAATTGGGGTGAACCCTTTTTTCCTCGCCAAAGGCTTGTCCTTTCTTCCTTCCCTCTTATAACTTTTGCTTCCCTTTGACAATATCCAAGTACTCCTGGCAATTCTAAATTGTGAACTGTTCTAACCTTGTGATCCTCGACAACAGGATTCTTGTCCCATTTTGCCACTGGCGCAGGCCTATTGACTTTAATCTACTTTTTAGAAAGTGTACTCTGATTCGAATTGCCTTGACAAAAGTATTGCCTATGATTTTTGTTCCCTAATTCCTTGTTTTAATTATTTGTGCTAAGTGTGTTTAACTTTGGGTGTATTTCTTCCGGCAGGCACGCGTATTTTTCGTAAGACCGAACTGTCATTACTGTCAAAAAGTGATAGCTTTTTAACCCCAGGTAACGTCTTTCTTTCGAAACACTGGTCTATCAGAGTCTAATGACCTGAACAAGAGGAATTAGTTGTGTGTAGTATATTTTTAGTGTGCTTTTATTTAATAGAAGTGAAGTGTTTTGTGAACAGATGGTTTAAAAATAAATGTACTTATATTTTTTAACCAGAAACCTTAAGTCAGTGTTTGTTTGAGTCACAGTAATTGTAGTCATTTGTGTAATCTCTACTACTGCTCATTTGCTCTTGAGATAAGTCTGGCTACTCAGCCACTGCTACCACTTTACTGTGTAGTACGGGCTTGTACCAAAGGTGAAATTGTACTACCACTTGTAATCTTAATTGTGTGCAGTGGTCCCTAAGGGCACTGCATGCGATTCTGCCTAACACCTATTGAGTACCTACACTTCTCCCCATGGCACTTACCCCCTACCTCTCCACTGCACTTGAACGATCTGAATGACACAAGGCCTAGTAAGATCATTGTTTTGTCATCCTTCTGTTTGCCCTTCCTTATCTTGTCACGCCTAGAAACACTTGTGTACCGGCCCGTCATATTATATCATATCATACCACCAGGGCTTTTAATAAAAGGTTTTCTAATCGCACCCAAGCAGTGATCATAGCCTCCTACATCACATTGGCAGCACCCAGAAATTGGCCCACCTCATTATTATACTAAGCAAGAGCCCCCAGCGCATCAGGCTATTAAGCAGTGCCAGTTACTGGGAATACCGCTCTTATTTCTACTTACCGCAGTGAAGCACTTCCACCGCGCCGCACTTGCTCAATGAAGAAGAGTCCATGTCAATTGAACCTAACACTGCGTGCCTCTTACAAGACAAACACTATTGATGCCCCTTATCTTGAGTCCACATTTACCCCCTCCAATCCCCCCTCCCCATGGTGGGCCTGCTCCCTTTGGTTATTTCTGCCCAGGTGGAATGATTGCAACTGCAGCTTGGCCCCCTGCAGATAACGTTCTCATCAGCACTAGGGGAGGAACTGCTCTTGTCTGTCCTGGCTATGGTTTAATATGTTTTCCAACTCAGTGGACAGCTCTGCGGGTAAAGGCACCTGCTACCAAAATCTGTGCAAAAATCGCACCTCACAGGGCCATTTCCCAGGAGGACTGAGCCGTGCCATTTTCTCCCTTTCCGGTGAAACAGGTACAATGGATTGAGCACGTGGTATTATATTCCATCAGGAGTGAGCTACTAGCAGCATATGCTACCAAGAGGGAGCTAATGGTAACATATGCTACCAAGAGGGAGCTAATGGTAACATACACTACCAAGAGGAAGCTAATGGTAACAAATGCTATCAGGAGGGAGCTAATGGTAACATACGCTACCAAGAGGGAGCTAATGGTAACACATGCTATCAGGAGGGAGCTAATGGTAACATACGCTACCAAGACCGAGCTAATGGTAACACACGCTACCAAGAGGGAGCTAATGGTAACAAATGATATCAGGATGGAGCTAATGGTACCATACGCTACCAAGAGGGAGCTAATGGTAGCACATGCTATCAGGAGGGAGCTAATGGTAACATACGCTATCAGGAGGGAGCTAGTGGTAACATATACTACCAAGAGTGAGCTAATGGTAACATACGCCACCAAGAGGGAGCTAATGGTAACATATGCCATCAGGAGTGAGCTACTAGCAGCATATGCTATCAGGAGGGAGCTAATGGTAACATATGCTACCAAGAGGGAGCTAATGGTAACATACACTACCAAGAGGGAGCTAATGGTAACAAATTCTATCAGGAGGGAGCTAATGGTAACATACGCAACCAAGAGGGAGCTAATGGTAACACATGCTATCAGGAGGGAGCTAATGGTAACATACACTACCAAGAGGGAGCTAATGGTAACATATGCCATCAGGAGTGAGCTACTAGCAGCATATGCTAACAGGAGGGAGCTAATGGTAACATATGCTACCAAGAGGGAGCTAATGGTAACATACGCTACTAAGAGGGAGCTAATGGTAACAAATGCTATCAGGAGGGAGCTAATGGTAACATACGCTACCAAGAGGGAGCTAATGGTAACACATGCTATCAGGAGGGAGCTAATGGTAACATACGCTACCAAGAGGGAGCTAATGGTAACATATGCCATCAGGAGTGAGCTACTAGCAGCATATGCTATCAGGAGGGAGCTAATGGTAACATATGCTACCAAGAGGGAGCTAATGGTAGCATACGCTACCAAGAGGGAGCTAATGGTAACATACGCTACCAAGAGGAAGCTAATGGTAACAAATGCTATCAGGAGGGAGCTAATGGTAACATACACTACCAAGAGGGAGATAATGGTAACACATGCTATCAGGAGGGAGCTAATGGTAACATACGCTACCAAGAGGGAGCTAATGGTAACACACGCTACCAAGAGGGAGCTAATGGTAACACATGCTATCAGGAGGGAGCTAATGGTAACACACGCTACCAAGAGGGAGCTAATAGTAACACATGCTATCAGGAGGGAGCTAATGGTAATATACGCTACCAAGAGTGAGCTAATGGTAACACACGCTACCAAGAGGGTGCTAATGGTAACAAATGCTACCAAGAGGGAGCTAATGGTAACATACGCTACCAAGAGGGAGCTAATGGTAACAAATGCTATCAGGAGGGAGCTAATGGTAACAAATGCTATCAGGAGGGAGCTAATGGTAACATACGCTACCAAGAGGGAGCTAATGGTAACACATGCTATCAGGAGGGAGCTAATGGTAACATATGCTAACATATGCTACCAAGAGGGAGCTAATGGTAACATATGCTACCAAGAGGGAGCTAATGGTAACATACGCTACCAAGAGGGAGCTAATGGTAACATATACCATCAGGAGTGAGCTACTAGCAGCATATGCTATCTGGAGGGAGCTAATGGCAACGTATGCTACCACGAGGGAGCTAATGGTAACATACGCTACCAAGAGGGAGCTAATGGTAACAAATGCTATCAGGATGGAGCTAATGGTAACAAATGCTATCAGGAGGGAGCTAATGGTAACATATGCTACCAAGAGGGAGCTAATGGTAACACACGCTACCAAGAGGGAGCTAATGGTAACAAATGCTATCAGGAGGGAGCTAATGGTAACATACGCTACCAAGAGGGAGCTAATGGTAACACATGCTATCAGGAGGGAGCTAATGGTAACATATGCTATCAGGAGGGAGCTAATGGTAACATATGCTAACATATGCTACCAAGAGGGAGCTAATGGTAACATATGCTACCAAGAGGGAGCTAATGGTAACATACGCTACCAAGAGGGAGCTAATGGTAACATATACCATCAGGAGTGAGCTACTAGCAGCATATGCTATCAGGAGGGAGCTAATGGTAACATATGCTACCAAGAGGGAGCTAATGGTAACATACGCTACCAAGAGGGAGCTAATGATAACAAATGCTATCAGGAGGGAGCTAATGGTAACATACGCTACCAAGAGGGAGCTAATGGTAACACATGCTATCAGGAGGGAGCTAATGGTAACACACGCTACCAAGAGGGAGCTAATAGTAACACATGCTATCAGGAGGGAGCTAATGGTAACATACGCTACCAAGAGGGAGCTAATGATAACAAATGCTATCAGGAGGGAGCTAATGGTAACACACGCTACCAAGAGGGAGCTAATGGTAACACATGCTATCAGGAGGGAGCTAATGGTAACACACACTACCAAGAGGGAGCTAATAGTAACACATGCTATCAGGAGGGAGCTAATGGTAATATACGCTACCAAGAGTGAGCTAATGGTAACACACGCTACCAAGAGGGTGCTAATGGTAACAAATGCTACCAAGAGGGAGCTAATGGTAACATACGCTACCAAGAGGGAGCTAATGGTAACAAATGCTATCAGGAGGGAGCTAATGGTAACATACGCTACCAAGAGGGAGCTAATGGTAACAAATGCTATCAGGAGGGAGCTAATGGTAACAAATGCTATCAGGCGGGAGCTAATGGTAACATACGCTACCAAGAGGGAGCTAATGGTAACACATGCTATCAGGAGGGAGCTAATGGTAACATATGCTAACATATGCTACCAAGAGGGAGCTAATGGTAACATATGCTACCAAGAGGGAGCTAATGGTAACATACGCTTCCAACAGGGAGCTAATGGTAACATATACCATCAGGAGTGAGCTACTAGCAGCATATGCTATCTGGAGGGAGCTAATGGTAACGTATGCTACCACGAGGGAGCTAATGGTAACATACGCTACCAAGAGGGAGCTAATGGTAACAAATGCTATCAGGATGGAGCTAATGGTAACAAATGCTATCAGGAGGGAGCTAATGGTAACATATGCTACCAAGAGGGAGCTAATGGTAACACACGCTACCAAGAGGGAGCTAATGGTAACAAATGCTATCAGGAGGGAGCTAATGGTAACATACGCTACCAAGAGGGAGCTACTAGCAGCATATGCTATCAGGAGGGAGCTAATGGTAACATATGCTACCAAGAGGGAGCTAATGGTAACATATGCTACCAAGAGGGAGCTAATGATAACAAATGCTATCAGGAGGGAGCTAATGGTAACATACGCTACCAAGAGGGAGCTAATGGTAACACATGCTATCAGGAGGGAGCTAATGGTAACACACGCTACCAAGAGGGAGCTAATAGTAACACATGCTATCAGGAGGGAGCTAATGGTAACATACGCTACCAAGAGGGAGCTAATGATAACAAATGCTATCAGGAGGGAGCTAATGGTAACACACGCTACCAAGAGGGAGCTAATAGTAACACATGCTATCAGGAGGGAGCTAATGGTAATATACGCTACCAAGAGTGAGCTAATGGTAACACACGCTACCAAGAGGGTGCTAATGGTAACAAATGCTACCAAGAGGGAGCTAATGGTAACATACGCTACCAAGAGGGAGCTAATGGTAACAAATGCTATCAGGAGGGAGCTAATGGTAACATACGCTACCAAGAGGGAGCTAATGGTAACAAATGCTATCAGGAGGGAGCTAATGGTAACAAATGCTATCAGGAGGGAGCTAATGGTAACATACGCTACCAAGAGGGAGCTAATGGTAACACATGCTATCAGGAGGGAGCTAATGGTAACATATGCTAACATATGCTACCAAGAGGGAGCTAATGGTAACATATGCTACCAAGAGGGAGCTAATGGTAACATACGCTTCCAAGAGGGAGCTAATGGTAACATATACCATCAGGAGTGAGCTACTAGCAGCATATGCTATCTGGAGGGAGCTAATGGTAACGTATGCTACCACGAGGGAGCTAATGGTAACATACGCTACCAAGAGGGAGCTAATGGCAACAAATGCTATCAGGATGGAGCTAATGGTAACAAATGCTATCAGGAGGGAGCTAATGGTAACATATGCTACCAAGAGGGAGCTAATGGTAACACACGCTACCAAGAGGGAGCTAATGGTAACAAATGCTATCAGGAGGGAGCTAATGGTAACATACGCTACCAAGAGGGAGCTAATGGTAACGCATGCTATCAGGAGGGAGCTAATGGTAACATATGCTATCAGGAGGGAGCTAATGGTAACATATGCTAACATATGCTACCAAGAGGGAGCTAATGGTAACATATGCTACCAACATGGGAGCTAATGGTAACATACGCTACCAAGAGGGAGCTAATGGTAACATATACCATCAGGAGTGAGCTACTAGCAGCATATGCTACCAAGAGGGAGCTAATTGTACCATACGCTACGAAGAGGGAGCTAATGGTAACGCATGCTATCAGGAGGGAGATAATGGTAACATACGCTACCAAGAGGGAGCTAATGGTAACAAATGCTATCAGGAGGAAGCTAATGGTAACATACGCTACCAAGAGGGAGCTAATGCTCACACATGCTATCAGGAGAGAGCTAATGGTAACATACGCCACCAAGAGGGAGCTAATGGTAACATATGCCATCAGGAGTGAGCTACTAGCAGCATATGCTATCAGGAGGGAGCTAATGGTAACATATGCTACCAAGAGGGAGCTAATGGTAACATACGCTACCAAGAGGGAGCTAATGGTAACAAATGCTGTCAGGAGGGAGCTAATGGTAACATACGCTACCAAGAGGGAGCTAATGGTAACACATGCTATCAGGAGGGAGCTAATGGTAACATACGCAACCAAGAGGGAGCTAATGGTAACATACACTACCAAGAGGGAGCTAATGGTAACATATGCCATCTGGAGTGAGCTACTAGCAGCATATGCTATCAGGAGGGAGCTAATGGTAACATATGCTACCAAGAGGGAGCTAATGGTAACATACGCTACCAAGAGGGAGCTAATGGTAACAAATGCTATCAGGAGGGAGCTAATGGTAACATACGCTACCAAGAGGGAGCTAATGGTAACACATGCTATCAGGAGGGAGCTAATGGTAACATATGCTATCAGGAGGGAGCTAATGGTAACATATGCTAACATATGCTACCAAGAGGGAGCTAATGGTAACATATGCTACCAACATGGGAGCTAATGGTAACATACGCTACCAAGAAGAGCTAATGGTAACATATACCATCAGGAGTGAGCTACTAGCAGCATATGCTATCAGGAGGGAGCTAATGGTAACATATGCTACCAAGAGGGAGCTAATGGTACCATACGCTACCAAGAGGGAGCTAATGGTAACGCATGCTATCAGGAGGGAGATAATGGTAACATACGCTACCAAGAGGGAGCTAATGGTAACAAATGCTATCAGGAGGAAGCTAATGGTAACATACGCTACCAAGAGGGAGCTAATGCTCACACATGCTATCAGGAGGGAGCTAATGGTAACATATGCTACCAAGAGGGAGCTAATGGTAACATACTCTACCAAGAGGGAGCTAATGGTAACAAATGCTATCAGGAGGGAGCTAATGGTAACATATACTACCAAGAGGGAGCTAATGGTAACATACGCCACCAAGAGGGAGCTAATGGTAACATATGCCATCAGGAGTGAGCTACTAGCAGCATATGCTATCAGGAGGGAGCTAATGGTAACATATGCTACCAAGAGGGAGCTAATGGTAACATACGGTACCAAGAGGGAGCTAATGGTAACAAATGCTGTCAGGAGGGAGCTAATGGTAACATACGCTACCAAGAGGGAGCTAATGGTAACACATGCTATCAGGAGGGAGCTAATGGTAACATACGGACCAAGAGGGAGCTAATGGTAACATACACTACCAAGAGGGAGCTAATGATAACATATGCCATCAGGAGTGAGCTACTAGCAGCATATGCTATCAGGAGGGAGCTAATGGTAACATATGCTACCAAGAGGGAGCTAATGGTAACATACACTACCAAGAGGGAGCTAATGGTAACAAATGCTATCGGGAGGGAGCTAATGGTAACATACGCTACCAAGAGGGAGCTAATGGTAATACATGCTATCAGGAGGGAGCTAATGGTAACATATGCTACCAAGAGGGAGCTAATGGTAACATATGCCATCAGGAGTGAGCTACTAGCAGCATATGCTATCAGGAGGGAGCTAATGGTAACATATGCTACCAAGAGGGAGCTAATGGTAACATACGCTACCAAGAGGGAGCTAATGGCAACAAATGCTATCAGGAGGGAGCTAATGGTAACAAATACTATCAGGAGGGAGCTAATGGTAACATACACTACCAAGAGGGAGATAATGGTAACACATGCTATCAGGAGGGAGCTAATGGTAACAAATGCTATCAGGAGGGAGCTAATGGTAACACACGCTACCAAGAGGGAGCTAATGGTAACACATGCTATCAGGTGGGAGCTAATGGTAACATACGCTACCAAGAGGGAGCTTATGGTAACACACGCTACCAAGAGGGAGCTAATGGTAACAAATGCTACCTAGAGGGAGCTAATGGTAACATACGCTACCAAGAAGGAGCTAATGGTAACAAATGCTATCAGGGGGGAGCTAATGGTAACATACGCTACCAAGAGGGAGCTAATGGTAACAAATGCTATCAGGAGGGAGATAATGGTAACATACGCTACCAAGAGGGAGCTAATGGTAACAAATGCTATCAGGAGGGAGCTAATGGTAACATACGCTACCAAGAGGGAGCTAATGGTAACACATGCTATCAGGAGGGAGCTAATGGTAACATATGCTACCAAGAGGGAGCTAATGGAAACATACTCCACCAAGAGGGAGCTAATGGTAACAAATGCTATCAGGAGGGAGCTAATGGTAACATACGCTACCAAGAGGGAGCTAATGGTAACACATGCTATTAGGAGGGAGCTAATGGTAACATATGATACCAAGAGGGAGCTAATGGTAACATATACTACCAAGAGGGAGCTAATGGTAACATATGCTACCAAGAGGGAGCTAATGGTAACAAATGCTACCAAGAGTGAGCTAATGGTAACATACGCTACCAAGAGGGAGCTAATGGTAACAAATGCTATCAGGAAGGAGCTAATGGTAACATACGCTACCAAGAGGGAGCTAATGGTAACAAATGCTATCAGGAGGGAGCTAATGGTAACATATGCTACCAAGAGGGAGCTAATGGTAACATACGCTACCAAGAGGGAGCTAATGGTAACACATGCTATCGGGAGGGAGCTAAGGGTAACAGATGGTATCAGGAGTGAGCTCATGGCAACATATGCTACCAAGAGGGAGGTAATGGTAACAAATGATATCAGGAGGGAGCCAATGTTAACACTATGCTACCAAGAGGGAGGTAATGGTAACAAATGCTATCAGGAGAGAGCTAATGGTAGCACATGCTACCAAGAGGGGGGTAATGGTAACAAATGCTATCAGGAGGGAGCTAATGGTAACAAATGCTACCAAGAGGGAGCTAATGGTAACATATGCTACCAAGAGGGAGGTAAGGGTAACAAATGCTATCAGGAGGGAGCTAATGGTAACATATGCTACCAAGAGGGAGGTAATGGTAACAGATGCTATCAGGAGGGAGCTAATGGTAACATATGCAACCAAGAGGGAGGTAATGGTAACAGATGCTATCAGGAGGGAGCTAATGGTAACACATGCTATCATGAGTGAGCTAATGGTAACATATGCTACCAAGAGGGAGGTAATGGTAACAAATGCTATCAGGAGGGAGCTAATGGTAACATATGCTACCAAGAGGGAGGTAATGGTAACAAATGCTATCAGAAGGGAGCTAATGGTAACATATGCTACCAAGAGGGAGCTAATGGTAACAAATGCTATCAGGAGGGAGCTAATGGTAACATATGCTTCCAAGAGGTATCTAATGGTAACAAATGCTATCAGGAGCGAGCTAATGGTAACATATGCTACCAATAGGGAGCTAATGGTAACAAATGCTATCAGGGGGATCTAATGGTAACATATGCTACCAAGAGGGAGCTAATGGCAACATACGCTACCAAGAGGGAGCTAATGGTAACATATGCTATCAGGAGGGAGCTAATGGTAACATACGCTACCAAGAGGGAGCTAATGGCAACACATGCTACCAAGAGGGAGGTAATGGTAACAAATGCTATCAGGAGAGAGCTAATGGTAGCACATGCTACCAAGAGGGGGGTAATGGTAACAAATGCTCTCAGGAGGGAGCTAATGGTAACAAATGCTACCAAGAGGGAGCTAATGGTAACATATGCTACCAAGAGGGAGGTAAGGGTAACAAATGCTATCAGGAGGGAGCTAATGGTAACATATGCTACCAAGAGGGAGGTAATGGTAACAAATGCTATCAGGAGGGAGCTAATGGTAATATATGCTACCAAGAGGGAGGTAATGGTAACAAATGCTATCAGGAGGGAGCTAATGGTAACATATGCTTCCAAGAGGTAGCTAATGGTAACAAATGCTATCTGGAGGGAGCTAATGGTAACATATGCTACCAAGAGGGAGCTAATGGTAACAAATGCTATCAGGGGGAGCTAATGGTAACATATACTACCAAGAGGGAGCTAATGGAAACATATGCTACCAAGAGGGAGCTAATGGTAACATATGCTATCAGGAGGGAGCTAATGGTAACATACGCTACCAAGAGGGAGGTAATGGTAACATATGCTATCAGGAGGGAGCTAATGGTAACATACGCTACCAAGAGGGAGCTAATGGTAACATACGCTACCAAGATAGAGCTAATGGTAACATATGCCATCAGGAGTGAGCTACTAGCAGCATATGCTATCAGGAGGGAGCTAATGGTAACATACGCTACCAAGAGGGAGCTATGGGTAACACATGCTATCAGGAAGGAGCTAATGGTAACATACGCTACCAAGAGGGAGCTAATGGTAACATACGCTACCAAGATGGAGCTAATGGTAACATATGCCATCAGGAGTGAGCTACTAGCAGCATATGCTATCAGGAGGGAGCTAATGGTAACATATACTACCAAGCGGGAGCTAATGGTACCATACGCTACCAAGAGGTCGCTAATGGTAACAAATGCTATCAGGAGGGAGCTAATGGTAACATACGCTACCAAGAGGGAGCTAATGGTAACACATGCTATCAGGAGGAAGCTAATGGTAACATACGCTACCAAGAGGGAGCTAATGGTAACATATGCCATCAGGAGTGAGCTACTAGCAGCATATGCTATCAGGAGGGAGCTAATGGTAACATATGCTACCAAGAGGGAGCTAATGGTACCATACGCTACCAAGAGGTCGCTAATGGTAACAAATGCTATCAGGAGGGAGCTAATGGTAACATACGCTACCAAGAGGGAGCTAATGGTAACACATGCTATCAGAAGGGAGCTAATGGTAATATATGCTACCAAGAGGGAGCTAATGGTAACATATGCTACCAAGTGGAAGCTAATGGTAACATATTCTACCAAGAGGGAGCTAATGGTAACAAATGCTACCAGGAGGGAGCTAATGGTAACATATGCTACCAAGAGGGAGCTATTGGTAACAAATGCTATCAGGAGGGAGCTAATGGTAACATACGTTACCAAGAGGGAGCTAATGGTAACACATGCTATCAGGAGGGAGCTAACGGTAACATACGCTACCAAGAGGGAGCTAATGGTAACACATGCTATCGGGAGGGAGCTAAGGGTAACAGATGGTATCAGGAGTGAGCTCATGGCAACATATGCTACCAAGAGGGTGGTAATGGTAACAAATGCTATCAGGGGGGGGGGCTAATGGTAACATATGCTACCAAGAGGGAAGTAATGGTAACAAATGCTATCAGGGGGGAGCTAATGGTAACATATGCTACCAAGAGGGAGGTAATGGTAACAAATGCTATCAGGAGGGAGCTAATGGTAACACATGCTACCAAGAGGGAGGTAATGGTAACAAATGCTATCAGGAGGGAGCTAATGGTAACACATGCTACCAAGAGGGAGCTAATGGTAGCACATGCTACCAAGAGGGAACTAATGGTAACAGATGCTATCAGGAGGGAGCTAATGGTAACACATGCTACCAAGAGGTAGGTAATGGTAACAGATGCTATCAGGAGGTAGCTAATGGTAACACATGCTACCAAGAGGGAGCTAATGGTAACAAATGCTATCAGGAGGGAGCTAATGGTAACATATGCTACCAAGAGGGAGCTAATGGTAACACATGCTATCATGAGTGAGCTAATGGTAACATATGCTACCAAGAGGGAGGTAATGGTAACAAATGCTATCAGGAGGGAGCTAATGGTAACATATGCTACCAAGAGGGAGGTAATGGTAACAAATGCTATCAGGAGGGAGCTAATGGTAACATATGCTACCAAGAGGGAGCTAATGGTAACAAATGCTATCAGGAGGGAGCTAATGGTAACATAGGCTACCAAGAGGGAGCTAATGGTACCAAATGCTATCAGGAGGGAGCTAATGGTAACATATGCTACCATGAGGGAGCTAATGGTAACAAATGCTATCAGGAGGGAGCTAATGGTAACATATGCTACCAAGAGGGAGCTAATGGTAACACATGCTATCAGGAGGGAGCTAATGGTAACACATGCTACCAAGAGGGAGCTAAAGGTAACAAATGCTGTCAGGAGTGAGCTCGTGGCAATATATCCTATCATGAGTGAGCTAATGGTAACATATGCTATCAGGAGTGAGCTAATCATAACCTATGCTATCAGGAGTGAGCTAATGGTAACATATGTTATCAGGAATGAGCTAATAGTAACATATGCTAGCAGGAGTGAGCTAGTGGCAACTACCATTATCAGGAGTGAGCTTGTGGCAATGCAATCAGGCGAGGGCTAGATGTAGTATCTTCTATCAGGAGTGAGCTAGTGGTAGCATATGCTATCAGGAGTTGGCTTGTGGAAACATACATTGTCAGGAATGAGCTAGTGGTAATAGATGCTACCTGGAGTGGGCTAATGGGAACAAGTGCTATCATGAGTGGGCTAGTGGTAGCATATGCTATCAGGAGTGGGCTAGTGGCAACATATGCTATCATGAGTGGGCTAGTGGTAGCATATGCTGTCAGGAGTGGGCTAGTGGTAACATATGCTATCATGAGTGAGCTAATTATAGTATATGCTGTCAGGAGTGAGCAAGTGGCAATACATGATACCCAGAGTGGACTAATGGTAGCATATGCTTTCAGGAATGGGCTAATGATAGCATATGCTATCAGAAGTGAGTTAGTGGTAACATACGTTATCAGGAGTGAGCTAGTAGTAAAACATGCTGTCCAAAGTGGGTTAGTGGTAGCATATGCTATCAGGAGCGAGCTAGTGGTAGTATATGCTATCAGGAATGGGCTAATGGTAACATATGTTGTAAGGAGTGAGCAAGTGGTAATACATGCTACCCCGAGTGGGCCAGTGGTAGCATATGCTATCAGGAGTAGGCTAGTGGTAACATACTTTGTCAGGAGTGAGCAAGTGGTAATACATGCTACCCAGAGTGGGCTAGTGGTAGAAAATGCTATCAGAATTGAGCTTGTGTTAGGATATGGTATCAGAAGTGGGCTAGTGGTAGCATATGCTATCTGGAGTGAGCTAGTGGTAACATACGTTGTCAGGAGTGAGCAAGTGGTAATACATGCTACCCAGACTGGACTAGTGTAGCATATGCCATCAGGAGTGGGCTAGCAGTAGCATATGCTATCAGGAGTGAGCTAGTGGTAGTATATGCTATCAGGAGTGAGCTAGTGGTAGTGTTTGCTCTCAGGAGTTGGCTAGTGGTAACATATGTTGTCAGGAGTGAGAAAGGGATAATACATGCTACCCAGAGTGGACTAGTCGTAGCATATGCTATCAGGAGTGGGCTAGTGGTAGCATATGCTATCAGGAGTGGGTTAGTGGTAGCAAATGCTATCAGGAGTGAGTTAGTGGTAGTATATGCAATCAGGAGTGGGCTACTGGTAACATTTGGTGTCAGGAGTGAGCTAGTGGCAATACACGCTACCCAGAGTGGACTAGTGGTAGCATATGCTATCAGGAGTGGGCTAGTGGTAGCATATGCTATCAGGAGTGGGCTAGTGGTAACATACGTTGTCAGGAGTGAGCAAGTCGTAATACATGCTACCCCGAGTGGGCTAGAGGTAGCATATGCTATTAGGAGTTGGCTAGTGGTAGAATATGCTATTAGGAGTGGGCTAGTGGTAACATACGTTGTCAGGAGTGAGCAAGTGGTAATACATGCTACCCCGAGTGGGCTAGTGGTAGCATATGCTATCAGGAGTTGGCTAGTGGTAGCATACGCTATCAGGAGTGGGCTAGTGGTAACATATGTTGTCAGGAGTGAGCAAGTGGTAATACATGCTAGTCAGAGTGGACCAGTGGTAGCATATGCTATCAGGAGTGGGCTAGTGGTGGCATATGCTGTCAGGAGTGACTATTGGTAGTGTTTGCTATCAGGAGTTGGCTAGTGGTAACATACATTGTCAGGAGTGAGCAAGTGGTAATACATGCTACCCTGAGTGGGCTAGTGGTAGCATATGTTATCAGGAGTTGGCTAGTGGTAGCATATGCTATCAGGAGTGGGCTAATTGTAACATGCATTGTCAGGAGTGAGCAAGTGGTAATAAATGCTACCCAGAGTGGACTAGTGGTAGCATATGCTATCAAGAGTGGGCTAGTGGTGGCGTATGCTATCAGGGGGGGGGCTAGTGGTACCATACGTTGTCAGGAGTGAGCAAGTGGTAATACATGCTACCCATAGTGGACTAGTGGTAGCATATGCTATCAGGAGTGGGCTAGTGGTAGCATATTCTATAAGGAGTGGGCTAGTGGTAGCATATGTTATCAGGAGTGAGCTAGTGGTAGCATATGCTATCAGGAATGTGCTATTGGTAACAAATGCTATCAGAATTTAGCTTGTGGTAACAAATGCTATTAGGGGTGGGATAGTGGTAACATACGTTGTCAGGCGTGAGCAAGTGGTAATACATGCTACCCAGAGTGGGCAAGTGGTAGCATATGCTATCAGGAGTTGGCTAGTTGTAGCATTTGCTATCAGGAGTGGGCTAGTGGTAACATACATTGTGAGGAGTGAGCAAGTTGTAATACATGCTACCCCGAGTGATCTAATGGTAGCATATGCTATCAGGAGTTGGCTAGTGGTAGCATATGCAAAGAGGAGTGGGCTAGTGGTAGCATATGCTATCAGGAGTTGGCTAGTGGTAGCATATGCAATCAGGAGTGGGCTATTGGTAGCATATGCTGTCAGGAGTGAGCTAGTGGCAGTGTTTGCTATCAGGAGTTGGCTAGTGGTAACATACGTTGTCAGGAGTGAGCAAGTGGTAGCATTTGCTATCAGGAGTTGGCTAGTGTTAACATATGCTATCAGGAGTTGGCTAGTGGTAGCATATGCAATCAGGAGTGGGCTAATGGTAGCATATGCTGTCAGGAGTGAGCTAGTGGCAGTGTTTGCTATCAGGAGTTGGCTAGTGGTAACATACGTTGTCAGGAGTGAGCTAGTGGTAGTATATGCTATCAGGAGTTGGCTAGTGGTAACATATGTTGTCAGGAGTGAGTTAGTGGTAGTATATGATATGATATGATATGATATGGCATTTGTAACGCGCCTATACACAGGTGTTTCAAGGCGCGACGAGGCAGGGAGGGGAGGAAACAAGGGGAGATAGACAACGATCCTACTAGGCCAGGTGTCATTCAGATCACGCAAGTGCAGGGGTGGGGCAGGGGTGGGGGAGGGGGAAAAGTGCAAGGGAAGGGGAGGGGGGGAAGTGCAGTACAAGGTAAGTGGCGTAAAGTAATAAATAAATAGGGCCAGCTGGTGGCAAGTGCAAGGTAAGTGCAGAACAAGTGCTGGAAAAGGGGGGGGGCTGTAGGGATACAGAGACAGTCCCGCAGTGCAGAGGGGTTCCAGGGCATCAGTGCAAGTGGAGAGTGGCTGGGCCCAGGACCGAGGCCGTTAAGAGTGGTCCAGTTGCAGAATCAGTGCAGTTTCAGTGAAGAATATTAGCTGTTCAGCAGGGGAGAGGGAGAGAGAAAGCAGAGGCAAAGAGGAAGGTTTTGAGGTGCTTCCAGAACCGGAGATGGTTCTCCTCAAGTTTCAGGGAGGCAGGAAGGCTGTTCCAGAGGGAGGCCCCTGCCGCGGAGAGAGATCTACCCCCAGCTCGTTGCTTCGAGAAGTGGCTGACCCTGAGGGAGTTGGAGGCGGATGAGCAAAGGGCTCGGGAAGGAAGATATTTGGGAAGAGAGAGTTGAAAGTATTTAGGACCAAGGCCCCAGAAGGCCTTGTGGACAATGCAGAGGGTTTTGAACTTTATCCTCGCAGCCACTGGGAGCCAGTGTAGAGATTTCAGTCCTGGAGAGATACGGTCCCTGGGCTTGAGGCCAAGGACAAGTCTCGCAGTTCTGTTCTGTATGAGTTGCAGAGGGCGGAGAGTGGAGGCAGGCAGATTAAGGTAGAGGCTGTTACAGTAATCCAGCTTCGAGAGAACCAGGGCTCGGGAGACAGTGAGCTTCTGGGGGAAGGAGAGGAAGGGAAGAATACCTCTGAGGAGGTGCAGCTGGTGGTGTGACTTCTTAGCGACGTCAGAAATATGAGGAGAGAAGGAGAGTGTGGAGTCGAAGATGACCCCAAGGTTTTTTGCATTGCAGGTAGGAGCAGGGAGGGGGCCAAGGGAGGCAGGCCAGAGAGCTGCGGGGAAGGAGGGAGTGGGTGTACCGATGAGTAGAATCTCAGTCTTACTGGCATTAAGGCAGAGGTCATTGGCGGCACAACATTCCTGGATAGCAGACAGACAGTCAGAGATGAGGGAAGGAGAGGGGGAGGCTGAGGTAGCCTGAAAATGAGCTGGGTATCGTCCGCATAGCACTGGAAATTAGGGCAGAGAGCGGCGATGCAGTGGGCAAGGAGTGCCAGATACTGGTTGAACAGCCAGGGAGAGAGATTAGATCCCTGGGGGACACCACAGGTGGAGAAAAAGATGTCGGAGAGGAAGGACCCCAGTTGGACCTGGGAGGGTCGATTTGAAAGGAAAGAGGTCAGCCACGCCAGAGCCTGACCAGTGATAACCAGGTTTTCACGGAGACGGTTGAGCAGGATGGCATGGTTGACAGTGTCAAAGGCAGAGGAGAGATCGAGCAGAATGAGAACACACGGAGTGTTGGAATCGAGGTTCAAGAGCAGGTCTTCACGGATGTTCAGGAGAGCAGTTTCCGTGCTTCTGGCAGCTCTGAAACCAGATTGATGGTCATGAAGACTGCCAACAGATTCAGCATGGAGGTTAAGCTGGGAGATGGCCAGTTTCTCCAGGAGCTTGCCCAGGAAGGGAGTGATGGAGATAGGGCGATAGTTAGCCGGGCAGGAGGGGTCGGAAGAGGGTTTCTTGAGAAGAGGGCGCACAAGGGAGTGCTTGAGGGGGGAAGGGAAGACTCCAGAGGCGAAGGAGTGGTTGCAAAAGTCAGCCAGGGCAGGAGCCAGGGAGTCGATGTGGTCCTTGATAGTTTTGGAGGAACAGGGATGAATCTGTTTAGACGAGACTTTCATAGATAGGACTTGTCTGGAAACCTCGTCAGCAGAGAAAAGTGGAAAGGCAGTGAAAGAGGGAGGAGGGGTGACTGCAGAAGGGCCAGAGGAAGAGCCGGGAAGGGAGGGAGGGAGGTGAAAGGAGGAGAGCGAGGACAGGATGTCCTGAGTTTTAGAGATGAAGTGAGAGGCCAATGCAGTGCAGCGGGCCTGGGAGGGGACAGGAGAGGCAGAGACTGCCACAGGGTTGGCCAGCTCCTTGCAGATTTTAAATAGTTTGGCGGAGTTGTTAGATGCCGCAGAGATGCGGGCTTGGATAAGGGCTCTCTTCTTGGTGAGAACGGAGAGCCGATACTGCCTTTGGAGCAGGCGGCGGGCCAGTTTGTCAGAGGATGAACATGAAGCACGCCAATTCCTCTCTGCAACCCTGCACTTGCGTTTTAGGGTGGCGAGATCCGAGTCATACCAGGAGTTACATTTGGCTTTGGGCTTCAGGCGGATTCTCATGACGGGGGCAAGGATATCAAGAGTAACAGATATAGCAGAGTGGAGCATGGAGAGGGCTGTGTCAGGGTGGGAGTCAGCCGAAGGGGCGGGGGGGGGGGCGAGAAGGGAGCAGCGAAAGCCTCAACTGACACACGCTTCATGGGTCGGATGACCGAGAAGGTGGGTGCAGTGAAGAGGGTGGCTTTGCCTGTGGGGTAGGGAGGGTGAGGTGGGAGGATAGGAGAAAGTGATCACTCCAGGAGAGAGGAGTGGAGAGAGGGACGGAGAGGGGAAGGTCAGAGGAGATCAGAGCATCAAGAGTGTGCCCAGCAGAGTGAGTAGGCCCAGACGGGAGAATAGAGAGTGAGAGAGAGTCGCAGAGGTCACGAAAGAGAGCAGTGGGGGGACTGGAGGCATCAAGGTGGATATTAAAGTCGCCAAGAAAGAGGAGTTGAGTGGTTGAGGACAGGAGTGAGGAGGAGAGGTCAGCTCACTCAGAGAGGAAGGAGGAAATTTGACCAGGTGGCCGATAGATAGTAGCCACGGTAAGGGAATGGCTAGGAGAGAGAGAGAGAGAGAGTCGGCAGACAAGACATTCAAAAGAGGAGTAGGTCTGCGTAGGAGTGACAGTGGCAGGAATCCACTCAGGGAAGATAAGGGCAACACCACCCCCTGCACGGTTAGGCCTGGGCATGGAGAGAATCTTGTAACCGTCAGGTAGGAGTGTGTCAAAGCTGGTGGCAGAGCTGGCTGTGAACCATGTCTCAGTGAGACCGAGGACGTCGAGGTCCAGTTCCTCAAGAAGGTGACAGATATCAGACGAGTGCTTGATGGCAGAGCGAAAATTTAGAGTGGCAATGTGGAGAAGGTTGCCCTCCTTGAAGAACTTCCGGGGAGGGGTACAGATCAGAGGTACGCCCTGCGGAGGTGTTGAAGAAGGAGGTGAAGAAGGAGCACGAGAGGGGGCAGGGAGGGAGGGTAGAGGCAAGGTAGCCAAGGATAGAGGAGGGGGGACAGCAGGAGAGGAGAGGAAGTTGATGAGGTGTGGGAAGCGTCTATCAAAAAGGAGAAGGTTGGCCTGAGGGCCTTGGACCAAGATGGTCCCATTAGCGTAGACATTAATGATGGCCTTAGAGGAGCGGAAGGGGGCCAAGAGGACATCCCAATGGGTGCCACCATTAATGGGAGAGGAGGAGAAAGGAGAGAGCACAGAGACCATATGAAGGGTCCATAGGTCAGGCGAAGGCACGAAAAAGAGGATGTCAGTGAGAGTTTCCTTAGAGCAGGCACTAATGTAGGTGTCAGCGATAGGGAGGCCTGGGTTGGAGACCAGGATGTCCTTTTTAAACTTTTTCCTACCAGATTTAGTGAGGAGAGCAGGATAGTCAATGGAGAAGCAGTTAGAGAAGATAGGCGAGACAGAGGGCACCATGGAGTAGGAGGGAGGGGGGGGAGACAGACGAAACGAGAGCACGCAGACAGGAAGTGAGCGGCAAGCACAAGTTACCACAATTAGAGCAAACAAACAGTAAAGCGTATTAGGTACCGGACCACCTAAGTTTGAGAATCCTGCGAGGGGAGAAAAACACCCTAGTTACCACAGTTCAGAGCAAACAGTAATGCGTATTAGGTACCGGGCCACCTAAGTTTGAGAATCCTGCGAGGGGAGGATAACACCCTAGTTTACCTCAACTGTGAATACAGTGAGGCAAGGCCACAGGAGTAGGAGGGGTGGGCCGGGGAACGGAGAACAGGTGGAACTGGCGCCTGGCGTCCCCTGCGGACACCTGCAGACACACAGGGAGCCGCACTGTAGGAGTCGCCCTTGGCCTGGGGCCCTTAGCCGCGGGGGCTGCCGGGCAGAGGGCTGCCCAGGAGGGGGTAGGTTATAGGCAGAGGGAGAGGAAGGGGGGTGTGGGCGGGCAGGGAGGCGGGGAGGGAGAGGAGGACCAGGAAGTGGGAGGGGGGAGCAGGAGCAGGCCAAACACCGCGCTCAGAGCGCGAAAAGCAAATAATTCAATATTATTTTGAAAACACTCACGGAGGCCCAGGCAGGGCTTCCCAGGCCTGCTGTTCCCCTAGGGCCACCGGCGACCGCTCTCCACGCTCAGCTGAAGAAAGAAGCGAGCGGGGGGAACGGCCGTCGAGTAGGCCAGAGGGGAAGCAGGCACACAGCCAATCAGAGGGGGGGGTGGGCGGGCAGGGAGGCGGGGAGGGAGAGGAGGACCAGGAAGTGGGAGGGGGAGCAGGAGCAGGCCAAACACCGCGCTCAGAGCGCGAAAAGCAAATAATTCAATAATAATAATAATAATTCAATTCATATAAAGCTACATGCTACCCAGAGTGGGCTAGTGGTAACATATGCTACCCAGAGTGGGCTAGTGGTAACATATGCTACCCAGAGTGGGCTAGTGGTAACATATGCTACCCAGAGTGGGCTAGTGGTAACATATGCTACCCAGAGTGGGCTAGTGGTAACATATGCTACCCAGAGTGGACAAGTCGTAGCATATGCTATCAGGAGTTGGCTAGTGGTAACATACATTGTCAGGAGTGAGCAAGTGGTAGCGTTTGCTATCAGGAGTTGGCTAGTGTTAACATATGCTATCAGGAGTTGGCTAGTGGTAGCATATGCAATCAGGAGTGGGCTAATGGTAGCATATGCTGTCAGGAGTGAGCTAGTGGCAGTGTTTGCTATCAGGAGTTGGCTAGTGGTAACATACTTTGTCAGGAGTGAGATAGTGGTAGTATATGCTATCAGGAGTGAGCTAGTGGTAGCGTTTGCTATCAGGAGTTGGCTAGTTGTAACATATGTTGTCAGGAGTGAGCAAGTGGTAATACATGCTACCCAGAGTGGACTAGTTGTAGCATATGCTATCAGAAGTGGGCTAGTGGTAGCATGTGCTATCAGGAGTGGGTTAGTGGTAGCAAATGCTATCAGGCGTGAGTTAGTGGTAGTATATGCTATTAGGAGTTGGCTAGTGGTAACATACGTTGTCAGGAGTGAGCAAGTGGTAATACATGCTACCCAGAGTGGGCTAGTGGTAGCATATGCTATCAGGAGTTGGCTAGTGGTAGCATATGCTATCAGAAGTGGGCTAATGGTAACATGCATTGTCAGGAGTGAGCAAGTGGTAATACATGCTACCCAGAGTGGACTAGTGGTAGCATATGCTATCAGGAGTGTGCTAGTGGTAGCATATGATATCAGGGGTGGGCTAGTGGTAGCATATGCACTCAGGAGTGGGCTAGTGGTAACATATGTTGTCAGGAGTGAACAAGTGGTAATACATGCTAGTCAGAGTGGACCAGTGGTAGCATATGCTATCAGGAGTGGGCTAGTGGTGGCATATGCTGTCAGGAGTGACTAGTGGTAGTGTTTGCTATCAGGAGTTGGCTAGTGGTAACATACGTTGTCAGGAGTGAGCAAGTGGTAATACATGCTACCCTGAGTGGGCTAGAGGTAGCATACGCTATCAGGAGTGGGCTAGTGGTAACATATGTTGTCAGGAGTGAGCAAGTGGTAATACATGCTACCCAGAGTGGACAAGTCATAGCATATGCTATCAGGAGTGGGCTAGTGGTAGCATATGCTATCAGGAGTGGGTTAGTGGTAGCATATGCTATCAGGAGTGGGCTAGTGGTAGCATTTGCTATCAGGAGTGGGCTAGTGGTAACATACGTTGTCAGGAGTGAGCAAGTGCTAATACATGCTACCCCGAGTGGGCTAGAGGTAGCATATGCTATCAGGAGTTGGCTAGTGTTAGAAAATGCTATTAGGAGTGGGCTAGTGGTAACATACGTTGTCAGGAGTCAGCAAGAGGTAATACATGCTACCCCGAGTGGGCTAGTGGTAGCATATGCTATCAGGAGTTGGCTAGTGGTAGCATACGCTATCAGGAGTGGGCTAGTGGTAACATATGTTGTCAGGAGTGAGCAAGTGGTAATACATGCTACCCAGAGTGGGCTAGTGTTAGCAAATGCTATCAGAATTGAGCTTGTGGTAGCATATGCTATCAGCAGTGGGCTAGTGGTAACATACAGTGTCAGAAGTGAGCAAGTGGTAATACATGCAGCCCCGAGTGGGCTAGTGGTAGCATATGCTATCAAGAGTAGGCTAGTGGTAACATACATTGTCAGGAGTGAGCAAGTGGTAATACATGCTACCCAGAGTGGGCTAGTGGTAGCAAATGCTATCAGAATTGAGCTTGTGTTAGGATATGGTATCAGAAGTGGGCTAGTGGTAGCATATGCTATCTGGAGTGAGCTAGTGGTAACATACATTGTCAAGAGTGAGCAAGTGGTAATACATGCTACCCAGACTGGACTAGTGTAGCATATGCCATCAGGAGTGGGCTAGCGGTAGCATATGCTGTCAGGAGTGAGCTAGTGGTAGTATATGCTATCAGGAGTGAGCTAGTGGTAGTGTTTGCTATCAGGAGTTGGCTAGTGGTAACATATGTTGTCAGGAGTGAGAAAGTGGTAATACATGCTACCCATAGTGGACTAGTCGTAGCATATGCTATCAGGAGTGGGCTAGTGGTAGCATATGCTATCAGGAGTGGGTTAGTGGTAGCAAATGCTATCAGGAGTGAGTTAGTGGTAGTATATGCTATCAGGAGTGGGCTAGTGGTAACATTTGGTGTCAGGAGTGAGCTAGTGGCAATACACGCTACCCAGAGTGGACTAGTGGTAGCATATGCTATCAGGAGTGGGCTAGTGGTAGCATATGCTATCAGGAGTGTGCTAGTGGTAACATACATTGTCAGGAGTGAGCAAGTGGTAATACATGCTACCCCGAGTGGGCTAGAGGTAGCATATGCTATCAGGAGTTGGCTAGTGGTAGAATATGCTATTAGGAGTGGGCTAGTGGTAACATATGTTGTCAGGAGTGAGCAAGAGGTAATACATGCTACCCCGAGTGGGCTAGTGGTAGCATATGCTATCAGGAGTTGGCTAGTGGTAGCATACGCTATCAGGAGTGGGCTAGTGGTAACATATGTTGTCAGGAGTGAGCAAGTGGTAATACATGCTACCCAGAGTGGGCTAGTGGTAGAAAATGCTATCAGAATTGAGCTTGTGGTAGCATATGCTATCAGGAGTGGGCTAGTGGTAACATCCGTTGTCAGGAGTCAGCAAGTGGTAATACATGCTACCCCGAGTGATCTAATGGTAGCATATGCTATCAGGAGTTGGCTAGTGGTAGCATATGCAAACAGGAGTGGGCTAGTGGTAGCATATGCTATCAGGAGTTGGCTAGTGGTAGCATATGCAATCAGGAGTGAGCTAATGGTAGCATATGCTGTCAGGAGTGAGCTAGTGGCAGTGTTTGCTATCAGGAGTTGGCTAGTGGTAACATACGTTGTCAGGAGTGAGCAAGTGGTAGCGTTTGCTATCAGGAGTTGGTTAGTGGTAACATATGCTATCAGGATTTGGCTAGTGGTAGCATATGCAATCCGGAGTGGGCTAATGGTAGCATATGCTGTCAGGAGTGAGCTCGTGGCAGTGTTTGGTATCAGGAGATGGCTAGTGGTAACATACGTTGTCAGGAGTGAGCAAGTGGTAGTATATGCTATCAGGAGTGAGCTAGTGGTAGTGTTTGCTATCAGGAGTTGGCGAGTGGTAACATATGTTGTCAGGAGTGAGTTAGTGGTAGTATATGCTACCCAGAGTGGACTAGTCGTAGCATATGCTATCAGAAGTGGGCTAGTGGTAGCATATGCTATCAGGAGTGGGTTAGTGGTAGCAAATGCTATCAGGAGTGAGTTAGTGGTAGTATATGCTATCAGGAGTTGGCTAGTGGTAACATACGTTGTCAGGAGTGAGCAAGTGGTAATACATGCTACCCATAGTGGGCTAGTGGTAGAATATGCTATCAGGAGTTGGCTAGTGGTAGCATATGCTATCTGAAGTGGGCTAATGGTAACATGCACTGTCAGGAGTGAGCCAGTGGTAATACATTCTACCCCGAGTGGGCTAGTGGTAGCATATGTTATCAGGAGTTGGCTTGTGGTAGCATATGCTATCAGGAGTGGGCTAATTGTAACATGCATTGTCAGGAGTGAGCAAGTGGTAATAAATGCTACCCAGAGTGGACTTGTGGTAGCATATGCTATCAAGAGTGGGCTAGTGGTGGCATATGCTATCAGGGGGTGGCTAGTGGTACCATATGTTGTCAGGAGTGAGCAAGTGGTAATACATGCTACCCATAGTGGACTAGTGGTAGCATATGCTATCAGGAGTGGGCTAGTGGTAGCATATTCTATCAGGAGTGGGCTAGTGGTAGCATATGTTATCAGGAGTGAGCTAGTGGTAGCATATGCTATCAGGAATGTGCTATTGGTAACAAATGCTATCAGAATTTAGCTTGTGGTAACAAATGCTATTAGGGGTGGGATAGTGGTAACATACGTTGTCAGACGTGAGCGAGTGGTAATACATGCTACCCAAAGTGGGCAAGTGGTAGCATATGCTATCAGGAGTGGGCTAGTGGTAACACACATTGTGAGGAATGAGCAAGTTGTAATACATGCTACCCCGAGTGATCTAATGGTAGTTGGCTAGTGGTAGCATATGCAAACAGGAGTGGGCTAGTGGTAGCATATGCTATCAGGAGTTGGCTAGTGGTAGCATATGCAATCAGGAGTGGGCTAATGGTAGCATATGCTGTCAGGAGTGAGCTAGTGGCAGTGTTTGCTATCAGGAGTTGGTTAGTGGTAACATACATTGTCAGGAGTGAGCAAGTGGTAGCGTTTGCTATCAGGAGTTGGCTAGTGGTAACATATGCTATCAGGAGTTGGCTAGTGGTAGCATATGCAATCAGGAGTGGGCTAATGGTAGCATATGCTGTCAGGAGTGAGCTAGTGGCAGTGTTTGCTATCAGGAGTTGGCTAGTGGTAACATACTTTGTCAGGAGTGAGCTAGTGGTAGTATATGCTATCAGGAGTGAGCTAGTGGTAGCGTTTGCTATCAGGAGTTGGCTAGTGGTAACATATGTTGTCAGGAGTGCGTTAGTGGTAGTATATGCTACCCAGAGTGGACAAGTCATAGCATATGCTATCAGAAGTGGGCTAGTGGTAGCATATGCTATCAGGAGTGGGTTAGTGGTAGCAAATGCTATCAGGAGTGAGTTAGTGGTAGTATATGCTATCAGGAGTGGGCTAGTGGTAACATTTGGTGTCAGGAGTGAGCTAGTCGCAATACACACTACCCAGAGTGGACTAGTGGTAGCATATGCTATCAGGAGTGGGCTAGTGGTAGCATATGCTATCAGGAGTGGGCTAGTGGTAACATACATTGTCAGGAGTGAGCTTGAGGTAATACATACTACCCCGAGTGGGCTAGTGGTAGCATATGCTATCAGGAGTTGGCTAGTGGTAGCATACGCTATCGGGAATGGGCTAGTGGTAACATATGTTGTCAGGATTGAGCAAGTGGTAATACATGCTACCCAGAGTGGGCTAGTGGTAGCAAATGCTATCAGAATTGAGCTTGTGGTAGCATATGCTATCAGGAGTGGGCTAGTGGTAACATACAGTGTCAGAAGTGAGCAAGTGGTAATACATGCAGCCCCGAGTGGGCTAGTGGTAGCATATGCTATCAGGAGTTGGCTAGTTGTAGCATATGCAATCAGGAGTGGGCTAATGGTAGCATATGCTGTCAGGAGTGAACTAGTGGAAGTGTTTGCTATCAGGAGTTGGCTAGTGGTAACATGCGTTGTCAGAAGTGAGCAATTGGTAATACATGCTACCCAGAGTGGGCTAGAGGTAGCATATGCTATCAGGAGTTGGCTAGTGGTAGCATATGCTATCAGAAGTGGGCTAATGGTAACATGCATTGTCAGGAGTGAGCAAGTGGTAATACATGCTATCCAGAGTGGACTAGTGGTAGCATTTGCTATCAGGAGTGTGCTAGTGGTAGAATATACTATCAGGGCTAGTGGTAGCATATGCAATCAGGAGTGGGCTAGTGGTAACATACGTTGTCAGGAGTGAACAAGTGGTAATACATGCTAGTCAGAGTGGACCAGTGGTAGCTTACGCTATCAGGATTGGGCTAGTCGTGGCATATGCTGTCAGGAGTGACTAGTAGTAGTGTTTGCTATCAGGAGTTGGCTAGTGGTAACATACGTTGTCAGGAGTGAGCAAGTGGTAATACATGCTACCCCGAGTAGGCTAGTGGTAGCATATGTTATCAGGAGTTGGCTAGTGGTAGCATATGCTATCAGGAGTGGGCTAATTGTAACATGCATTGTCAGGAGTCAGCAAGTGTAATACATGCTACCCATAGTGGACTACTGGTAGCATATGCTATCAAGAGTGGGCTAGTGGTAGCATATTCTATAAGGAGTGGGCTAGTGGTAGCATATGTTATCAGGAGTGAGCTAGTGGTAGCATATGCTATCAGGAGTGTGCTATTGGTAACAAATGCTATCAGAATTTAGCTTGTGGTAACAAATGCTATCAGGGGTGGGATAGTGGTAACATACGTTGTCAGGCGTGAGCAAGTGGTAACACATGCTACCCAGAGTGGGCTAGTGGTAGCATATGCTATCAGGAGTGGGCTAGTGGTAGCATATGCTATCAAGAGTGAGCTAGTGGTAGCATATGCTATCAGGAGTGAGCTAGTGGTAGTGTTTGCTATCAGGAGTTGGCTAGTGGTAACATACGTTGTCAGGAGTGAGCAAGTGGTAATACATGCTACCCAGAGTGGACTAGTGGTAGAATATACTATCAGGAGTGGGCTAGTGGTAGCATATGCTATCAAGAGTGAGCTAGTGGTAGCATATGCTATCAGGAGTGAGCTAGTGGTAGTGTTTGCTATCAGGAGTTGGCTAGTGGTAACATACGTTGTCAGGAGTGAGCAAGTGGTAATACATGCTACCAAGAGGGGACTAATGGTAGCATATGCTATCAGGAGTGGACTAGTGGTAGAATATGTTATCAGGAGTGGACTAGTGGTAACATATGCTATCAGGAGTGGGCTAGTTGTAGCAAATGCTATCAGCACTATGAGGTGTTAGGAAATATTAATTCATGCATTAAGTAATGGAAGAAGATGGCTAGTCCAAGGTGGCCTAGTCACCTTTCCCATATTTTGAGTATAGCCACCATGTCATATTTAGCTGTTTTTACTAAAGCCACTGGGCCTCATTATAAGTATGGCGGTAAGGCAACAACGGCGCCAGAATCGCTACCGGCACCTTTTCTACCGTACCGCCATACTGCGAGTTGTGCTCGCTGGTCTCGCTCTGCCAGCCAGGTCCGACCTATGTGGGCGAATGGGGATGGGGATTCCCTTATGACCAGCACCGTGAATGGACAATTACTGGGTCTGACAAACTCAGCATGAGCCGTTAATTGCGCATTCGCAGGTGCCGGTAAAATCACGGGTCCGGTTGCAGCCGTGCCTGTGTTACAGGCGCGGCTACCACCAAACCCGTAATGAGGCCCATTGTGTCTTATTTAGCTGCATTTCTGAGTGTAGCCTGATTGTTCCAGATGTAGGTTCACATCACTAATCAATCCTACTAACATTTTCCGATATCCAGCATACTCACCCTCAAACACTCAACAAAACACCCACATATCTCTATGGCAGCAGTGACCCCAAACCACCATCATTTCTTACACACACAGCAACACCCAACTAAACACAACACACTACAGAAAACTAAACACAAATCATCCCACACACACTGATACAACAAACACCACCTAACCCTTCCCAACTAAAAACAAACCCAGCACACGGCGACTGGTGTATCCGAAAAGAAGCTACCAAAAACAGCACATCAACGCTCACTAGTGCTTTCCCACTCTATCCCACAAAGACCTCCCAGCCTTCCTTCCTTTTCAGATCCGCCATCGCGCCTGGAGACCATGAAAACGGCAGCGGTGCGTGGTACAAGTCACAATAACATAACATAGCATTACTGCGACATCTTGAAAGCTTGTCTGCATTTGGCGTAGACATTACTTGTGTGTTTGACCATCTCCATAGTATTGTTTTGATTTTTAAATGGAGAAGCTATTTCTCATTGAGTTTCCTGTCTGTTGAGAAATGTACAGTTACATTAAGGCTTGGACATTCCAGTGTCTTTCTTTTCTCAGGGATGGAATATGTAGGGTTGATACATGCTGTAAAATGTGGGATTTAAACATAAATTAATGAGGTCCATCCAGACGTGGAGCCCTTGCTCACTGTGCGATACACTGATAATACACAGCCAGGAAGATACACAATTCTGGGGTGGCTGATAGCACTCTTATTAGAGGAGAAGTGCCCAGCATTTCGTTGCTCGAAAGCTTTTGTGGGTGGGTCCAGACTAGTAAACAAATGGATATTTCTCCTCTGCAAAGAGCTGACAGATCCCGGTAGACCCCCTGAGTTGGAGACATCCCAAGGATCATATTATTTGAGATGTATTCGTTCTCAGTAGAGGCGCTCCCACATTTTTAGAAAGTGTGTGTTTTGACAGTTTGGGCCAATTGTTTAAATATGTTGCTTTGTTGAATTTGCAATTCTATTTATAGTTCAAAAGGGGACATCAACAAGTGTTTTACTGCATCTTCTCAGCATGTTCTGGGTGACTTCAAAGAGTGTTTTGCAGAGGAGCCGGTGGATGCAGTTTTCCTAGCTCCCGCGCCCTCACTGCCACCATACTGAACAGCAGAAAGGCTATATGTGGGACTCCATGTCTAGGAATAATCCATATGCATATAGGTGAATAAATTAGGAGTGAACGTGGCACAAACCCCTAGCCTGAGGAATGATTAACCTGTCGATGGGCTGGACATCATGTTAGAAATTGTATAAAAGGAATGAGTGTTCTGATGTACAGCCCCACTCACTTCTCACACCGAAAGGGCTGGTATTCGCTGTGATGTACTGAGGACCAGATAGCTATCTGATACTTTGTTTCTTTGAAAACTGTTCAGTTGTAGAATAAAGATCTGTGTATCTTTGTAAACCTGTGTTTGGTGTATTTCCTTTTGGGGTACTCAGTCTCGATATTCTCTTTTTGCTTTTACAGATGGCGCCTGAATAGGGACCCTCAAGATTGATGCCAGCTCGTTGAAGGTTGACAGGGCTATCAGACCGGGATCGGACGGTGTAAAGGGGGCCCCTTTCTTTGATGAGAAGCAACACCTCAGCAGCGCTGCATGACCCGATCCCTGGACGGTGAGCACACGGTCCGAGTCAGCATCTTGACGATGGTCCATATATCGAGGCGGCAGATTTGCCGAAATCACCAACCACGAGGAAATCTTTGTTAGAAAACATTGTAATCCGATCGGACCTCCTTAGGATTTGATCAGGTGAGTCGTGACCCGATTCTTAAGTATCCTGATAATTTGTTTTGGCGTATTGCACTCGCGAGTTCAATTATTGACCAGGTAACACCAGTATTCTGATATGCCTGGGAAATTGTCTGCCTGTTTTAGGGCATTATTCCGCAAGGACAGACAATCTTTGGAATTTGGCCGACCAGCACCAATGGAGGGGTGGCCGGCCTGTACTCTTTACTGTTAGCACGGCATTGGTAGTATAGTATTTAATGATATTTGGCACAGACAAACTAGACATGCTTCCGAACTTCAGTGGGCAATCAATGGTAGTTTTGAAATCCCTTGTATTGAATACTTAGAATCTATATTATTGAAGAAAAAGGCTAGACCTGCAACATTTGATGTATTACAGAATTGGAAGAAAGAAGCTTTGCAGGAGCTTAAGAGTAGAGAAAAGCATGCGTGCCGTCATATGACGAACGCCGAAAAAACGTTGTTGTACGACCAAAATAAACAGTCTGAGTCAGTTAGGAATATGGATAGGGCTTTTTCACTTGGGGTTCAGAAAATGTACACTTCTAAAGACTATCATGTTTCTGATGAGCTAATCGATAAACTATTAAACGAACGAAGGCCTGGTGCCACTGCGCCACCTCTGTATGTTCCTCTTTCTGCTGTTATTCCTCCTCCCATAGTTCCTCCTGCTCCTCCTATTGTTCCTCCTGCTGTTCCTCTTCCTCCAGTTGTTGTTCCTCCTCTTGTCGTTGCTCCTCCATCCGTTCCTCCACCTTTGTCTGCTGTACCAGTAATAGAACCTCTGTTCTCTGATGTTCAAAACTTGCCTACTCTCCCTCTTCCAAGTGGTTTGACACTGCTTGTAGTAGATCGGGGAGTGGGATCGAGAGTTGTAACTCGTAATACTGTGTCTTCAGAGAAAAAGCGTGAGTTAACTGCGTGGGCTAAGCATTGCATGGAAAAGGGTGAACAATCTAAGGTTTTTGGCACACTTTCTAATATAGACAATCTTCCTGAGAAATATGTTTTTATTGAAGGATTAGGAATTAATTTATGTGTAATGTGGAACAGGTTGAATAACATAGATCTCCCACAAGGATTGAGGGATCTGAATACTTTAGCGTTCTCTAGAGATACTGCGGAGAAGGTGCTAGAGCATGTTGAGAGGATTCTTGAGTATAGAAGGGAGCTGGAAAGGTTACTGAATGAAGATGAAGATGGTGATAGGTTGGACGTTATGTTCGTACAGAAACGGTTCCTTCCTTGTTGGAAATCGATAACTGAGGAAACACGAATTTGTACGAAAGATGTGATTAGATGGATCTCAGACATGTCGATAACTCCTGTAGAAGTATATGACACTTATAGTCAGTATACGTCAGAAATGCAGAGGAAAGTGATACAGGTAATGGTAGAGTACCTACAGGATGAGTGTGTAAAGAAGAAGATTTGTTGTCCCGCAGAGTTATTGAGTATTTATAAGAGGGTTTTTTCGTTTGACACTTCTTCAGCTGCTTTAGCGCTCGATTTGGCTCTGTTGCTTAGTAAGCGTTCAGAGTTGCCTACTTCTCAGTTGCCTATGAGAGAGGTCCCTCCGACATTTGTCCCAAAAGTCGAGGTTCCAGCGGATGCCGGAATGGGTGCGCAAGCCTATGAGATTCCTGCACATTATGGCCCACATTACAACTCAGGCTTTAAGGGTTTAACGGCGCCGTCGGCACCGTTAACCCTTAACACCTGATTACAAGTGTCCCTTTGCCGGTTGGTGTTTAACGCCTGCTTTTAGCAGGCGTCAAAAATCCAACACGCAAAGGGACTTTGGAGCTAATTACGGCCCCGTAATTTACGGTGCCGTGATTAGCACCTTCCCCATTCCCATTATGCCCTATGGGGCCAAAAATGGGAATGGGGAAGGGCAAATGGTGAATGGGGAATTACCACCCCACTCACCTTGGAATGGGGCGGTAATTCCGCCATCCACCATGGCGGAATCCTCACCTTAGCGGCATGGACCATGGTGCTAATAGCACCATGGTCCTTCGCCAAGGTTGTAATGAGGGCTTATGTGTCACAGTTTGTTCACATCCCGTTCTCGAGACAGGAAGTGAAAACCATTAAACAATCTATTCCCGACATTAGGAAAAATCTGACAGGGTTCTACAAATAGAGTCTGTCTTGCAATCATCGGTATTCACCTTAAGTGATATTGATTTGTTATTCCCCGTACTCCTGCCTGTCGATTTGTGGAAACAGATTAGAACTGTAAATGATGTACCAGGGCTAGGAGATGCATGGACTAACATGGTTAGACTCGATGGAGAAAGGCCAGCTGGCGAAAGACTGCCTCAGGTAATACTAACTTTGCCTGACAGAATAGTTACGAAATTAAAAACTATAATTCCTGAAAAGAGAATTATTTGGGACAAGCTTACTGCCTGTGTCCAAGGGAAGTCTGAGGATGCTACCGAGTTCTTTAATCGGTTCGAACAGGTAGTTTAGTTTATTACTTGTATTACTTGTTTAGTTTAGTTTATGTATTTTAGGTATTTAGGTTAGGTATTTTCAGATTTCAGTGGACAAGATTTAGGCACAGAGTCTGGGAAAAGATTATTAGTGGACAAATTTGTGCGTGGATTGCTGCCTGACATCCAGTCACAAATTATGTCCTCCAAGAGCGCTTGGCATGCAAAATCTCAGTCAGAAGTATTGCACATGGCTCAGTACTATGAGAATCGTGTCAATAACGAAAAAGAAAGAGTTGAAAAGAGAAAAGGAGACTTAATGATGAAAGTACTATTGCAGCAAATTGTTAGAGGCCCCAGAGGGGGTAATTTGCAATTTAGAGGCCAGTACGTTCCACAAGGAAATGCGCCCTTGGGTTCTGTAAACATTAACCAGTGTGCTTATTGTAGACAAGAGGGTTATTGGCGTGCACAATGCCCGATCCTCCAGCAGAGGTCAAATAACACATTTGGAAATATGGGTAGATGATCCAGAGGTCACCCAGGTTTTGGGGGGTGCTGGTAGAGGTCAGTTTTCACAGGATTCACAGCAACCTTTTTCTCAGGACAATCAGGTATCGAGTGTGGATAATAAAAAACATTTTTGATCATCCTTCTGCTGCTTACCTCTCTGAAGAACTTCCTTTGATGACATGTTTCGCTAGGATTGCCCGACACAGGGTTTGGAACCAACGCCTATTCCCGTTAATCAGAAAGGTCCCTACGTTGAGATGTTAGTGAGAAATAGGAAACATCTAATCTTGATAGATACAGGGGCACAGAAGTGTTCCATTGACAATTCACGGGTTCCAAACATTCCTCTGTCAGGGCAAACCAATGTTTCTGTAGGGTTTTCTGGCACACCAGTTGTCTGTCCGATTTCTTCGCCGGTACCGATTACCTTGGGTCCATTTTCGGACCACTGTCCATTCCTTTTGACTACGAATTGTGGAGAGAATTTGCTGGGGTTGAATCTGTTGAAGGAATTGAATGCGGTAATTCATTGTTCTTCTGATGGAGTGCGTTTGACGATTTCACCACAACAACTTTCTGTCTCTCAATTCTTGACCAGACCTTGGCCGCTGGAATTTAGTGATGTTCCGGAGTGTTTGTGGGCTATTGATGATAATGACGTCGATGTCTTGCAAATTGAACCTGTTAAGATTATTTTGAAACATGAAGTAAAGCTGCCACGTATTCCCCAGTATAAGATTTTGGTCGATGGTGAGCAAGCTTTGAAATGCATCATCTCCGATTTTGTGCATCGAGGGGTGATTGAGGAAATTGCAGGTAGTTTGTGCAATAGTCCGATGTTACCCGTGTACAAGAAAGGTGATAATGCAATTCCTTTTCGTTTTATAATTGATCTACGTGCCATCGATAAGATCGTTGCTCCACAATTTCCTATTGTGCCTGATGTGACGACAATATTAACCATGATCCCGGCTTCTGCCACTCACTTTAGTGTTGTAGACCTTAAGAATGTTTTCTTTAGTACTCCTATACACAAGGATAGTAGATACTTGTTTGCGTTCGCCTTAGGGGGACGCTCGTTTACCTTTACCTATGCACCGCAAGGTTATACGGAAAGTCCTAGTATCTATAGTAGGGCTTTGAAAGAGCAGCTCGATACCCTTGAGTTGCCCTCTACTTGTACACTGCTTCAATATGTTGATGACTTGCTTTTATCTGCTGACTCAGAGAGCGCTTGTAAGGAGGGCACTGTGTTGTTGCTTATTCATTTGGCTAAACATGGACATAAAGCTTTGCTTAAAAAATGTCAATACTGTTGTCAGGAGGTCACCTATTTAGGCTATCTCCTGTCAAAGGAGGGAGGAAGAAGGTTGATGCCTGAACGGATAAAAATAATTTCTAGCAAGTCTGTCCCAAATACGCAGAAGGAAGTTAGAGCCTTGATAGGAATGGCTTCTTACTGTAGGCAGTGGATCCCCAATTTCTCACTAGTGATTAAACCAATGTTGGCTTTGACTAAGAAGGGCATTTCTTCACCAGTACCGTGGAACTTGGAACACCAGCAAGCATTTGATTTGCTCAAGACTGCATTGTGCTCGGCACCAGTTTTGGGCACACCAAACTATGAAAAGGCCTTTGTTTTGTATGTGCATGAATGTGATGGATGTGCTTTGGCTGTATTAACGCAGGAACATGGAGGGAACAATAGGCCGTGCGGCTACTTTTCTTCTGCCCTTGATCCTGTAGCATGCGCTTTGCCAAGATGTTTGCGAGTTGTCGCTGCTGCTGCTGCGTCCGTAAAACAGAGCGAGGGAATGGTCCTAGGCCATGCTTTAACCCTGATGGTACCTCACTCTGTAGATGTTCTACTGAATAGAACACAAACGCAACACCTCACCTCCGCACGCAGCGCACATACAAATTAAGAGGTGTTGTGTTCTTAATCCGGCTGAACTTCTACCTTTCCCGCAAGGTACTGCTTGCAGTGACGAAGAGTCACATGATTGCATTTACACTAGCGAACAAGAGACAAAGGGTAGAAACGATCTAAAAGATAGTCCTTTGAATAATCCACAAGGGGAGCTGTTTTGCGATGGCTCCTGCTTCAAACTTCCGGATGGTACATCCACAGCTGCTTATGCAATCACTACATTGAGCACGGTCGTGGAAACCAAGAGAATCACGCATAACTCAACGCAGGCCACCAAGATTATAGCATTGACCCGAGCTTGTGAACTTTCCGAAGAGCTCACAATAAACATATATACTCACAGTCAATACACCTTTGGGGTGGTTCACAACTTTGTTAGACTTTGGGCAGAAGGAGGTTTCTTGACTTCACATGGTACAAAAATTCAACATGGCTTCTTGATAGTACGGTTACTTTCAGTGTTTGCACTCCCTACTCAGCTAGCTATCATAAAATGTGCAGCGCATCAGAAGATTGTAGATCATGTAGGAAAAGGGAATGCTTTTGATAACCAGATAGCCAAATAGACTGCCACTGATCTCTCTTCAGAAATGTATACTTTAAGGGAAGCCACAAATGCCTGTACTTTGGATGAGGGTATTGATTCCGTAAGGGATATCCAAGCCGATGACACATTAGAAGAAGCTAAGAAGTGGGCTGAGGGTTTGGGGAAACTGGATGATGATGGGTGTTTGGTGGACAATGTTGAAGGGAAGTGGTTACTGCCTGACGCATATATTTTGATGATGGTTGTTATGGCCCATGGTCCCACCCATATATGTGCTGGATAAATCACTAAAATGTTGCAAAATGTGTGGGTAAATAGCAAAATCCCTAAAGTAGCCGAATGCTTCGTTCAGGGGTGCATGATTTGTTTGCAGCATAATGTGAGAAAAAGCACATCAACTCATAGGGGTAGTTTTGGTCCACCTTCTGTCCCCTTCGAGGTTATTCATTTTGATTTTATTGAGATGGAGCGTTGTAACAATTTCAAGTATGTATTAGTCCTCATCTGTGCTTTTAGTAAATGGGTTGAAGCCTATCCTGTCAAAGATGCCACAGCTATGACCGCGGCAAAGACTATGTTAAAGGAATATTTTCCAAGATTTGGTTTGCCGCGAGACATCTGGTCAGACAATGGTCCACACTTTATTGCTGCTGTAATTCTGCAGATATGTGTGGGATTACAGATCGATAAACTATTCCATTCGGCCAGACATGCACAGAGTGCTGGACTAGTAGAAAGGCACAACGGCATCATCAAGAACAAACTCGGTAAGACGTGTGCCGGCACCAAACTAAAATGGCTGGATGCCTTACCGATCGTGTTGTTATCTATGAGAACAACCCCTCAAACTAAGAATGGGCTCTCCCCTTTGAGGTGGTTATGGGTAGGCCAGCTAATATTTGGAATGTTCCAAAGTCTCGTTCTTTACGAGACGTCGAAAATGTACTTCTCTCTGACTATTGTGGCCAGTTAACAAAAAATCTACAATTGATTCATCACCAGGTACAAGAGGCTTTGCCTGTACGGTATGAGGGTCCTGGTCACAGCATACGACTAAGGAGAGCGGATCCTCACAAAATCATTTGAGAGATCTTCTTGCCTTGCACCTCGTTGGCGGGGCCCCTTCCAAGTTTCGCTGGTCACACAGACTGCGGTGCGGGTAGCAGGCCGGAAGCATTGGATACACGCGTCGCACACCAAGAGGATTCCACACTCAGTGCCATACGATACAGAAGATGCAGAACCCCTCACCAATGCTGTAACCAACGATCACGACCAGTAACCTGTAACCAGCATTGAGAATGCAGCAGAGATTCCCCCTGAGCCCGTGAGCTCTGGGGAAACAGCCATTTCATGTCTACACTCTCCAACAGTTTTGTTTTCGGAAGTTGTTCCGGACTTTGTTTCTGATCTTGCTTCCGTTTTTTCGCCACTTCCAGTAGGAAGTGACAACACGTTGTTCACAGATCACTCAGTACCAGGCACCACAAGGTACGATCTGCATCCGAGGAAATAGACTTACTGCACAGTTCGGCTGTGCCATCAAGGAAAATCATCGAAGCGCTTGTCTTTTTGGCCCGATCATTTGTACATAAGGGGATTCTGTTGGCTAGGGTTTGTGGAAGGACTAAGAAAACGCTCAGCCTGGAGGTCACCAGCAAATAACATTGGTGCTTTCGTTTGAAGAATACAATGCCTGCAACTGCTTCGGCACGCACAGAACATATAAGAATATGCGTGACCAGCTGCGAAAATGGACAAACCAATGTATGGGCCCCTAAAACGTAATGCTGTCTTGTGATAATATTAATCGGTTTCACAATAGTCATTGTCTTAGGTTTCTGGTATCTAGAAGAAGTACATCCGTTTGAGAATGTGTTACCTACTGAAAATGTACCTACTGTTCCTACTCCTTTCGTGCATCTGCATACTCTATCTCCTAGAGACTCTCAGCACAGACAGAGTTATCACAACAATACATTATTACTCATCATGAATGCTACATATGCCATTTTTAACCAATCTAATTGTGGGATCTGTTCACATTTACCGCAACATGGGGATAAGGGGCTAGGTTGGTATATTCATCCTTTACCTTTGACAACTGCTTGCTATGCTTCTCTTAGAGCAATTTTCTTTGGGCGATGGAACGATAGCATCTCAGGGAACTTCAATGGGACTAACTTGAACGAGTTCGAAAAATGTGTGCTGACGCCCCTGGGATGCTCGCTTTTTGCAAATAGGAGTAAGTTTAATGTTGCTTCTATTAGGCCTTCAGATAGACTGTCCCGTCCTTTTCAATCTTTGATTTCTTTCAAGATGGCTCCTATAGGCAATAAGGATGGCACGCCTCCTTCCTACACTGTTACCCATAGCCCCGATTCAGTTTCTTTCTGCATACAAAGGAATGGTACTCAGTTAATGGGTGATTTTAAAGGTTGCGCCAACGTTGTGAATTTGACTGGTGAGGACAGACCTTTGTATGTAGGCGAAACTGTCTACATTGTTTGAGGTAATATAGCATTTCCATGGTTACCCAGGGATTGGCAGGGAACTTGTTATTTAGGGATCCTGTTACCTGGGGTATTCATTGCAAGTACTGTAGAGATTCCAAAGGCTCGTCCACAGCGGGACGAGAATGGTGACACTTCAGCACAAGTTCTGGGCGATGTAGCTAAATCCTTTGTGCCATTTTGGGGTAAAATAATGAACTCTGAAGATATCAGGAGACTAGCGAGAGTACTGGAGAGGACCATCAACCGGACCACTGACATACTCTATCATATGATGTTAGAACAGAAAGCAATAAGGTTAGTAGCACTTCAGAACCGGATGGCATTAGATGTCATCCTGGCTGAGCGTGGTGGGGTATGTAAATTGGTGGGGTCCGCTTGCTGTGTTTTTGTTCCAGATTCCTCCCCAATTATCTTTAAGGCAATACAGAATCTGCATGTCCTAAGTTCAGAAGTGCATGTTCCCGAGGGAAACTGGGATTATAGCGCTTGGTTCTGGGACGTCTTGCGATCTTGGGGATGGAAACTACTTTCGGTCTTGCTGATTATTTTGGGTATTCTGTTGTTCCTTTGTTGTTGTATGCAATGTCTTCCTGGTATATGTTCGATGTTAGGAGGATGTTGCGCACAAGCGATGGGTACATTAGGACATAAAGTTTACGCCCCAGAGAAGATCTCCAATGAATATGTGCTGAAAGAAATCTTAGTATCTGACCTTATGGCAATTGATATCTCTGATAGTGATTCAGGATGTATGGACATTGAGACGTGGAGTTACTCGTAAAGTGACTAGAAGTGGTTTAGCACTTGGCTTAGGCCAAAAGAAGGGTTTGTTAAACGGGATATTATATTGTGCCTCCTTTATTGTATATATTGGCCTAAACCCAGTCGCTCTGCAAAGAAATCTGCGTTGCAAAGTTCCGACCTTAGATCGATTTAGCTGCCATTTTAGGTTCATACGCCCTTTTGATTCTCACTCCAAAGTTACCTTGTGTTCTAAAATGGTGGACAGTGTTCTTCTGTTTGTAACTTGGCTGTCTTGACCCCTACATGTAAGTTAATTTCTAAACTGCCCGCAGGCCAAATGTTAGGGTCATGTAATGAGACCTTGTCCTTCGTTGACCTGTAGATCGAGGATTACCTGTGCCAACGAAACTGAACTGTGAGCATATATTAAGCAGAATGTTGTTTAAATACTGAACATGAACACTTGTTGAACTGCATTGTACAAAACATGTATGAAGGCTTAATGTTAGATCCAAAGGTACACTGTTGCCATTGTGACTTATTTGTGTATAAAGTAGGAATAATCCATATGCATATAGGTGAATAAATTAGGAGTGAACGTGGCACGAACCCCTAGCCTGAGGAATGATTAACCTGTCGATGGGCTGGACATCATGTTAGAAATTGTATAAAAGGAATGAGTGTTCTGATGTACAGCGCCACTCACTTCTCACACCGACAGGGCTGGTATTCGCTGTGATGTACTGAGGGCCAGATAGCTATCTGATACTTTGTTTCTTTGAAAACTGTTAAGTTGTTGAATAAAGATCTGAGAATCTTTGTAAACCCATGTTTGGTGTATTTCCTTTTGGGGTACTCAGCCTCGATATTCTCTTTTTGCTTTTACAAAGCGAAAAGAAAAACTTGTACGAGATGATAAAGTAATCATGAATGCAAAAATAGACAAAGTATCCTGCTGACCTATAAGCGTAAATACGTAGTAAAGCAAGAAAGAAAAGACACGTAGAAGCTTGCTATAGAGGAATATATAACGTGGCAAGGACGGTCATTGTTGGAAAATGGATGCCGGCTCTTGTAAATATTCAATTCAATAACCTCAGAAGCCAATCAGGGTTGCAGGGTTGCAGAGTCAGGAGACGCTGGAAGAACAGCTTTGTGTGCAAGACAAAGAGGAGTCAATGTTGACTTGGGATCAAGGAGACTATTTTTAAAGAATAGCTGCAAAGTACAAAGGGATGCAGATGGATAAGCGGTGGATGAGACATATTTCCCTTAGATTAAAAGAGAAGAAAACTTTGCAAGAGCCAAGTATTGGACAATTAAACATGTATAAAGTCTCTACAAGGTAGAGTGAGCAAGTCTATAGAGGCCAATAGGAGCAATGATACCCAGTATAATTAAATCAAATAGCAGTAAATGAGAGGCTGCAATTGACAAATTCTTGGTCTCTTCACATATGACTCAGAAGTCCAAAACAAGGGCTATTCATTAAGTCTGGGATGAAGATAGTGATGTACTTATACTCCCTTGAATGTCCTAGAATAGAGAGCAGGCTACAAGATCATCTACAGATGGGAAACTTTGGCTCATGGCCCTTCTGATGAGAGATATAGGACTAATTGGGAAAGTGGGGAGTAATCTAACGTGATCCAAGCACCTGGGTTTCCGTTTCCTTACATGCTGCTAGCTGGGTTGAACGTGTGAGGTTGGGTGAGAATGCCAACCAATCGGTGGGGCTATGGGGCAACCTGCTATACAATGTTGCATAGACCAATCCGCTGCCATCTTTTCGTATATAATCAGTGTTATGCATATTTAGAGGTAGTTCGAGTGATTTCTTACAGATAAGAGACAGCCAATGAAATACTAACACATATATATTCTGTAAGAAGGTGTGGTCCCTTAACCAATCCCTACCGCTAATAGGTTTTATGGTCTAATAGGTTTTATGGTTTGCAATGTAGGATGATGTCCTAGTTTACGTATATTGGGGTATAAGAGCTTGTTGGGGTTGCCGTCGGTTGAAGGAAGGGAGGTGTTAGGGTTGTTATGCTTTGAAGGAAGGGAGGTATTGAGGGTGATACTCTCTCTCCTCTCTGTCCACCTGCTTGCATGTATTATGAGTGCCTGAGACGTGATGTCATGAATGGAGTGTTTGGGTATGATTGTGTGTAATGCTGTGTGGTGAGTGTTCTACTCAGCGACAGTTGAGATTATGTAGCCTGGGTGGTGGGAGCCAGTGGGCTCAGCTCTGATCCTGAGTCATCTTATGTACCCCTGAGTTCATCTAATTAAAGCAACTAATGCAGATTCCTCCCGGCTCTCAGTGTATCCTTTGCCTGCAGACCGCACTTAGGGTCACAACATAAATTGACGATGAAGGTGGGATTCCAGGAGAAGAAGCTACTGACAGGTACCTGGGTGTTTGGGCCAGAGGGAGTGAAGACAAAGAAAGAAAAGGAGAGACTGACAAAGGAGAAAGGAGTCTGCTGCAGGGGGGTGCAGCACAGGATCTAGAGACACAGGAAAGAGGGAGGGAGCCCACTGCCCCCCACGATGAGACTCACCACCCAGGGGCAAAGAGGGTGTCTTGCCTGTCTCCCAGAGAAGGAGAGTGTAGATGGCAGAGGCCCCCAGTAGAAATGGGAGAGGAATTGTTTGTTTGACACCCAGGCGGAACAAAATATACTGGCACAGTAGGCCCTTAATGGATACAATGGTGCTGGAGCTCGTCCCAGCAGGTACAAAGGATTAGGAGGTGTGCCAGGGTTTAAGCGGAATGAGGTTGCCTGCCTGGTACACATTGGGTGTGAAGGTTTTCTGGCAGAAGTTATGGAAGCTGGAAGTAGTGCCAGAGGCAGAGACTGTTCCCAAGTTGAGCCCCAATGTGAGGGCAAGTTCAGGATGTACTGTAATCGTGGTTCATAGAGGAGCACAGGGGGGGGGGGGGCAGTTTAACTTTCTGAGCAAACAGCGTTTACTATGAACCTGACACTCAGCGGTGCCTTGAGATCCAACCTGTCCCAGTGACGGTAGCGCAGTGCTATTGTTGACGTCAGGAGGGGGTACTGTGGGTTTTGGCGATGGCCTGGAATGTTGGTGTCCCTTCCAACCACTATGGCGCAGTTTCATGTAGTGCATCTCTATCTTTGAAGGTGCTTCTGAGTAAAGCACCTGTCACAGCCGGGGCAGGGCGTGATGATGTGGGGGACGATTTTATTTTCTTGCCAGGAAGAGGAGTGCTCGCATAGGAGCGCTCGTTATGATCTGCTTCTCAGGACAGTGAGTGAAGCGAACTGTGTGCCATGTTGGCTGCCCGTTGGCTGATGGATGACAGGACTGCGAGGGAATGTGGTTTGCAGCAGCTGGAAGGAAGTGCTTTGGAAAGGTACTGGAAAAGAAAGACTGTAATGTACATCTGACTTTGCTGCTCGGCAACCTGCTCGGTGGCTGTGGGATGCGGCTGGTTCCGCTTACATTTGGTGATCTTTCTTCAAAGGTGAAAAGAGTATTTACAGTATACACTCCTGCGGATGTTATGGTTGGGATTAAAGTGTTGGTGGTATGTACATGGATTATTAGTACTAACGTTTTGAGGAGTTCCAGGTGCTGTTGGGGTCCTTTCGTGGAACGTGGACTTCAGTGCACTGAAGAGCGACGTGTACGTTGATTCGTTCGTTCGAAAGTAGCAGACTGTGTGCATGTGTGCTTAAGCATTTTAGCACATGCTAGTTTAACATCTTGAGTATTTTCAGCGCTCTGCTAGGCTGAGTATTCATGGACTATTAAGTAATACGTTCTCTTGTTATTAGATATGCTACTTCACATGGATGTATGAGGGTGTGTTTGCGCTAGGCTGATGTATTGAGGATTTTCCGGATGTTTTGTTTGCAGCTGCTTGGCTCATGGACTCTTAGGTTTTAAAAGAAAATGTGAGTTAAAGTTGCATTTAGTAAAGTGATATTTGCTGCAAAGCAGAGGTGGTATGCTTCATATCATCCTTTCGTGTGGGTTCATGAGTCAACCATTTTTTGTGAAGAGTGTTTGTGGTGACAGTATAATGAGATGTGCATGATTTTTTGGTTAGATATTGGTGGCTGCAAGGGCGAGAGTGTGACCTATCGAGTCAGTGTGTGGACAAGACTCTGATAGTGTAGTATGCAGTGTGCTGCATGAACAGTAGCGTCAAATGCTTTGGCATGGATTGTAGGCGACCCATTGATGATGTTTGGTCATGTGGGTATATTCCTGTGAGTATTAGCATGGGTGTGAGTTGCCCATTAATGCGTGTTACCTTTGGTGTTGTTTAGAGGTAGTTGAGTTTTTAGGAATGGGTGTGGGGCAGGACGTTGCCCGCATGCTGTTCGTGGTGCGAGAGTGTGGGGACACCCTCATTTCTTGTGTCTGATGGTGTGTGTGGTCTGGGGTGAGTTTGATCCCAAAAGGTACCAATGTGGTGTGTTGTTCAAGTTGTGGGTTGGCTTGGTTAAGGTTTCGTATTTTCTTACTGATTTGCAGGGAGCGTCATTTTGTGGTGGCGCTTCCCTGTAATTTTAGGGCAAATTTGACTTTTCCACCTAGTTGCTGGAGGTTTCCGTTGTTGTTAGTGTTGTGTTGGGTTGAGACTTGACTGCTGATGGCTCAGGTTGGAACGGCTGCCAATTTGGGATCGGTGTTTGGGTACTTGGTTTGGGATTCCTCCGTTTGCAGTGGCCCCGGTGTGAATGAGGCGTGAGTGATCTGCTGGTTGTCTGGTAAGTGCATGTGATCTATGGGTCCTGGTGTCTGATTAAGATCGCCCCAGGGTGATTGTTTGATAGTTAGTTAGTGCTTGCATTATTGGTGCAGGACCTGGTTTATCCCGATGTAGGGAGTTTGTGCATGTGTATGTCAGCCCCACGATTTGCCCATGGCAGGGGTTGAATAAAAGGAGTTAAGAGACCTTTGAGGGTTTGCAGTTGTGTATGGTGTGGTTGCCCATGGTTGGGCCGGTTGTGCTCATAGGTGGCAGCTGCGAGGTTCCCTGGTGGCGGTGCGGAACGGAAGATGATCAGTGTTTCTGGTTAGGTTGTGAGAGTAGTTGAGGCGGCTGTGTTTTGCTCCCTGTTGGTTTGTCATGTTTGGAGACACTACCCCAGGTGCCTGGAACTGGATGGTGGTGTGTGTGTGTGTGTGTGTGTATTGCATTTTGCCTTGTGTTTGTGCATTTGTAGGAGGAGAGGTGTTGGTGTTGTTGTCTGTTGAAGGAAGGGTGGTGTTAGGGTTGTTATGCTTTGAAGGAAGGGAGGTGTTGAGGGTGATACTCTCTCTCCTCTCTGTCCACGGCTTGCATGTATCATGAGTGCCTGAGTCGTGATGTCATGAATGGAGTGTTTGGGTGTGAGTGTGTGTAATGCTGTGTGGTGCGTGTTCTACTCAGGGACAGTTGAGATTATGTAGCCTGGGTGGTGGGAGCCAGTGGGCTCATCTCTGCTCCTGAGCCATCTTATGTATCCCTGAGTTCATCTAATAAAAGCAACTAATGCAGGTTCCTCCCGGCTCCCAGTATATCCTTTACCTGCAGACCCCACGTAGCGTCACAACAGAGCTCTGTGTAATCAAGTTTGTGTGTGAGTGTGCGAGCATCCGTCTGATGTTTGTCAGCTCTCCCTGCTTTAATAAACTGAGAACAAAGTAGTACTTTGCCATCTTCCTTGAGTCTATCCGGTTATTTGGCCTGAGATCTTTATTGGTATCCATCAAGCACAAGAGACGCTTCAAGGTGCTAGAGCACAGTGTATGTTTATATCATGAGAGACCATGTGGTTAGGTGCTAATGTGATCAATTTTGCTAAAATAAGCAAGCAAAGCCACTGTTTAGCGTGACAAGAGTGTATCTGTGAAACGTTATACACACAAGGGCAGGTCAGGATTCCCCTCCTTGCTGCCGCTGGTCCTCCACGCAGGCGATGGAAGCTCTGCAGCGCGCCTCATCTCAGGACTAAGAAAATGAGCCCACATTTCTCCCATCCTCAAGGAACTGCACTGGTTACCCATTCAAGTTTCCCTCATGTGCAAATCAGCCTGCACCACCTACTAGCAATCACAACCGAAACACCGCTCCACCTGGCTGGGAAGCGCACCATCCCAGAGGCCGGCACACCACTACACTGGCATCAAAGCACTGCAGGAGACCAAGTTTCCAACATAGATCAGACGGGCCCCTTCATGCTTCCCTCCAGGAGCGACCAGGAGAGCATTTCACCACTTGCCTACCACTCCACGGAACCCTACTTCTCCCGCGCAGAGGTCACCCTCATACGCGGCCCTCAGACAAGCCAGCACTGTCTGTACATTTTAGCACCCTGCTGCAACGTCCAGGTGTGCCTCCTATGAGCACCACAGCCCGGCCTCCCGGTGACCCTGCACTTTACAGACCCCACACAAGCATCTGCCAGACCTGGGCACAGCGGCCACTTGGCCACCCTGACGCCAGGCGGTGGCGTTACATCTTCCAAAAATGAAAGGGAAATCTTCCTATTTTGCAAGATGTCAAGTGGGCGTTCATTTCAAAATCTGTGGCTAAAAGGGGTTCCCTGAAGTTCTGATGGTTTGGGGGTTACATGTACATGTTCTCCAAGGACTGCGCTCTCAAAGGTTTCATGTGCTGTTGTGCTTCCTCTCTGATTGGATGTGGGCACTAAACAAAGGAGCCGTGGACTCTCGTCGGTGTCTGATTGGATGAGTCTCATATGCTTATCTGATAAAACTGTCCCTGGTCCAACTTTCTAATCTGATTTTGCTTCTCTCTCCCCAACTGAATTTTCAAAACAACAATTAATCAGCTTCATGAAAAGCTTTAAAACAGATTTGGCGGGGGGTTGGGGGAAGGAGGGGTGAGGGGGGCCTGGACCGCTTCCAAAATAAAAAATAAAAAAACATGGTTGCCTGGCAATTGCGAGGCTGCAGAATCGGTCGAATCTGTCACAGCTGATGAGGCTGTTGCCATGGAAACGCTGGTGCATAGTTCGCAACGAGAGTCTATTTGACTTTTCTGACAGAAAAACAGGAGAATGGCTGAGCAGGAACGGCAGCGATTTCTCTCCGCTGTGAGTTTAGTTGTCAGGCAGGTGCTTGCTGCGTGGCACCCACGGCGCGCGTTTCAGATGATAGCCCTGGGTGCCAAGGAGGTCATCGGGCAGCCATTTATGAATGATACTCATTTTCTCTTGGGATGAAGGCAGTGCATAGACCCGCACAGCATCCTCCTCGGTTCCTCCTGCAGAATGTCCATGCCCGCTCCTGCTCACCCCTCCCACCTCTGGCCTGGCATGGCCTCCGCTTGGGTCTCTCTCCCTCGCGCACGCGCGCACTCTTCCTTCCACTGTGGCAGCTTCTTGGCTAGATGGAACATCGGGTCTTTTTTCTTGTTCTCGGATCCCTCGCCCTCCCCCCTTCCACCCACTTTCTCTGCTGCCAATGGGAATAAATGAAGCCTGCTCTCATCGTCTGCCTTACCTGTGCCACTCGTCATCTCATTCTATACGCTTTCTCTCACCTTCAATCTTAAGGCATCAACATATGGGCATGAGTGACACTATCCAGGGAATAAAGAGGATGCGTGACATCACGTGGAAACATCCTCGTCCGCCTCAGCGACTTCGCCTCTGAAAGAAATCTATTACCAAAGGAACAGTTTGGATTTCGAAAGGAGCATGCAACAAACCATCAGCTGCTGAGGGTGGTGGACATCATCAGCCACGGATTTAACACCAAGAGGTCCACGGGAATAGTCTTCCTGGATGTCGCCAAAGCATTCAACCGAGTCTAGCTCAAGGGACTGCTGCACAAGATGATTGGCCTGGGATTTCCGAACTACCTAGTGAAGACGATTGTAAGCTACCTGGGAGGTCGCACCTTCCATGTCGCCATGCGGTCTGAGATTTCCTCATCACATCCCATCCGAGCAGGCGTGCCACAGGGATTGAACCTCAGACCTTTCCTGTTCAACCTCTTCACCAACGACATCCCGACAGATCTCGACAAGACTGACCTGGCACTGTATGTGGACGATGTTGGTTTCATCTCCCAGTCATTCAGCAAAAAGGAATTTTCAAAGAACCTGCAAGCTTCATTGGATGCCATCTTGACCTGGTACAGTGATTGGTGGATAGAACTCAACATCAGCAAGACAACTGCCAGGCTGTTCACCAGAAAGAAGATCAATGAGCACCCACACATCAGCCTCAACGGGGAGACCATCAAGTGGGAGAGCAGCAGCCGCTATCTCGGTGTGACCCTGGACAGCAAACTTAACTGGGGAAGCCACATCAATAATACTCAGCAGAAGGCAATAGGAAAGATGGTGGCACAGTACCCACTCCTAATACCAAGTCTATGCCCCTTCGGAGAAAGATCAAAGTCTACAAGGCGATCATCAGACCTACCCTGAAGTATGCATCCCCAGCATGGATGACCTGCCATGAGCAACTCTGGAAGAGTCTTCAGATAGTACAGAACAAGGCCCTGCGGATATCGTCTGGAGCTCCAATCTTCACAAGTATAGCAGACCTTCACAGAGACCTGGACATCGAGATGTTGGACGAACATCTAGCGAAGCTGAGTAAGAACTTTTGTCAAGGACTGGATCAGAACCCGAACCTTCTGATCTGAAGACTCACTGCCACCACTGCAAACCCTTTCGACTGGTACCCGCGACCCATCCCAGCGAAGACCCTGTGACACCAGCCCAACTGTGACATGTCCACACAGACCATGAAGAATTGTAACCCTCGACTGCACACTCAACCCAAGAGGATGGAGTAATGAGGCTCAAGCCTCGGTATCCAAAAATCACAGCTGATGGATAAAAATCTATCAGCAAGAAGAAGAAAGAAACACGTGGAAACATTGCAAGGGTGAAAGCGGGCGATGACAGACCCTGGTGCAGCAGACTTGGTCCCCTTCAGGCACTGCTTGTGTAATGCAGAGCAATGGTGAGGGCAGCATGTAGGCCAGCTGTGGTTGCAGGGTTTTCCACCCAAGGTATTGAATAGAGCTGGAAGATAGAGCACAGAGAGGGGCTGCTCTGGACCGCGAGATGTCCCCTGAGAGGAGAGTCTAACGTTGGACAGGGAAGAGGGGCAGAGCACTGGCTGTCCTCCCGGGAATGTGGCCATGGCCTTTACTGGATAGTTAGGTGGAGGTGAGGTCCGAGAGGTATTTGCAATGAAGCCTCCCCACCCCGGGCGGTGTTCTGTCCTTGAAAGGCAGAGAGTTCACAACTTACCCCAACTGCTACCAGGACGTGCAACATTTCCAGAAGTCATTGACTGGCCAAGCAGCATGGAACACACACACATGAACATGGCTACAAGACACACATAAGTGCATGCCTGTCACCAAAACAAAGCATGCGCACAAACATGCCTCCTTCCTTGGCAAGAGCTAAATCAGACTATTTGCCGAGAACGCTAATGCCCCCCCTCCACTCATCTTTTGTGGCGTGCTGCAAGCGTCATGTATCTCTCCAGCACTGAACAATATCTTCACAAAACCACTTTTCATCCTCCTTGATGCCATTGGCGTATCATATATAAACTATGTGTACGACACGCCAGTCTTGCTCCCTCGCACTGACAACTACTCGGATGACTCCACGGCCCTGGATTGCCACACACAGCCTCTGCCTAATCCTTCCAGTGGCCCCATCAGCAGTGCTGAAAAAGCTTGATCTCAGTTTCACAGTCAGTGAAGACACTAGGAGTCTACCTGGATGCCACACTCTCTCTCACACTGCATGTGAATTCCATCGCCTCATCCACAGCCTACACAATAAAGCTAATTAATGCAGCTGCACCCTTCTTATACACAGGAAGCTGCCTCACAATTGCATGAGCCAATGTTGGCTCAAGACTTAACTAATGTAATGCCCTCTGTGCAGGCACCTCAGAACTCAACATTAAGAAGATGCAGGGCATCCAGAACAATGCCCTCAGGGCAGCATTGAACATACCCAAACTCGAACACGTCAGTGCAGCAACAAGAAAGGCACATTGGCTCCCCATCCGCGAGAGTATTCAATTCAAGACACTTTCAATCACTCACAGATGCCTACCGCAGGAAGCCCCCGCCTATCTCTCACAGAAAATGACCAGAGTCACATCATCCAGACCCACGAGATAAACCTATGCCCATCGTCTTGCTCAGCCCAAATTAAAAAAGCAAAAGCTGGAGGTGCCAGCTTCCCAACCATCACAGCCAAACTGTGCAACCAACTCACCCTTGCGAGTGGAAAGCTCCTACTTGGCCTTCCGGAAATTACAAATAAGTTTATTTGCCTAAACTAGATTACTCGTTCCATCTGATCCCCTCCGCCTTACAGCGTTATGCCATGTGTTACTATGCCAGACATGTCTTGTATTTTCTCTCTGAAAGTAATTGGTCAGGTAAAGCGCCTTGATTACTGAGGGCTTAGTGCGCTATACAAATGTAAAAATAAATAAATAAATGTACAGATACGTGAAAAGAAGAAAAGTGTGCACAGCCATCTGCACAAACACACACACGGCTGCACACAGAGCGAAGCCAGCGCAAATACTTGCACAACCATTTTTGTTTGACTAAAAACTTTCTGTGCCTAATGTTCAGCTTTCACATTGGCTCGCCTGGTCATGTGCCCGAAGCCACGTGAGCACACTGATTGCCTTTGGGTCACTTGCACATTGTAAATAAACAGTTAATTCAAACCGGAAACACACACATGTAGGCACGCACATGTACAGGCACAAGCACACCAGGGGCGGAGCCAGCCTCAACATGTTGGGGGGCTGGATGGCAGTTTTGAGAGCTGGTGGTGAGGGGGGCCATTAAACCAATTGTGCTATAGACCTCCCATCTGCCCCTGAGCCCCTGAGCCCTGAGCAAAATATGGCTGAGACAACATTACGCCTTCCTTTGGACTAACAGATCTTCCTCTAATCGCCAGAGACATAGCCAGGATTATGTAACTAGTGGGGCTCGTCCTCTGCCCCCGGCCAAACGCGCAGGAGTGACCGGGCATAGTGAGGGGGCACAAGCCAATCAAACGAGGTCAAGGAAATAATGGGTTCAAATGGTACATTTTAAAGTGAACCTCTGTGATAAAGTAGGTAAAAATCAACACAGTTTTCATTTTGTTTTGTAAGGTAAGACATCAAAAAAGTCGTCACGAGCCACGCACAGGAGCGTTGTCCAAAGCATTTTTACAATGGCTTTGCCCGCAATATGCTAGTACTCTGCCAGTGGGGAAAAAAACATGTTCATATTGATTTTGCCCACACATGTCTATTCTGATGCACTTATGTATGACAGTATTCCCACGTAAGAACATACTCCTGTTTGTTTTCCCCTTAATGGCATTAATGATTCTGCTGGCTCTGCCAATATATGCCAGTATCCCCACGTAAGAACATGCTCCTGTTGGCTTTGCCTTAAAGCCAGTAAAACAAAAAAAACATGCCCTAGCTGGTACGACAGCTCAGTGGCTTGAGTGCTTGCTGTTGCGATCTGAGCCTGATCTGCAGGTCACACGTTCAAATCCTGGGATGGCCAGCTCAGCCTTTCATCCTGCCGAAGTTGATAAATGAGTACCAACTTGGGTTCAGTGATAATTGCATGTGTGTATGTTCTCTGTACAGCGCTTTGGCAAAATCCCAATATAAATTTCAGAACATTATACAAATTCCTGGCTGAGTAGTGGCTCCGGAGCTGCTGGAGGGTCTTCTAGATTCAGTATCTCCCTCTGTTCCGTGGGAGATGTTTGCTTCCCTCTTGGAAATCCTGTCCTTCCTTCACGGGCGGAAGCTGTCAGGCAGACTGTACCTCCAGCCAGGGTCCAAATGAGTCCTTCTTGTTACTCAATGCAAAGTCTTCAGATGACCTGCCCAAAAGAGGAGTTGTTCCCCCACTACCACGTTTTCCATCTTGGTGGTCAAGTAAAACTTTGCATGGCCAAAACCCCACCATGCACCCCTTCCTCATTCCTCCACAACATCGCCTCCCCCTAAAAAAGACCTGCAGGAAACAGTAACATACACTAAGCAGAATGTCAACGTTGCAGTTTCCCAGACACTCAGATTCATAGAACCTGTATATACACGCTGCACACATTACAGCATGTAGGAGAACTAAAACAAAACATAAACTAGAAAAGTGATTGAGGAAAAACTACAACCAATTGGACACAATGAACTACCAATGACCAATGTGGCTATAGAAATCGGCAGTTCCCAAAGTCAATAACGCACAGTATACGGCAAGAATCCAATCAGTAACAAATCCACAGAAGGAAATGTACACTATCGTCAAGGAATAAAAAAAAAAAACACTTCATTCAACACCAATGTCGTACCCTCAATGCACAAGAGAAAGCACACCCAGAAAGATCACACGCACAGACGCCAGTAACTTCTGGTTCTGCACGCATCAAGGGATGAGCACAACATCAATCCTATCCCTCTCTCCCCCACTAACCAACCACACCCATTTTACCCTGCAGAGCACAGCATCTATCCTATCCCACTCTCCCCCACTAACCAACCACACCCATTTTACCCTGCAGACCACATCATCTATCCTATCCCTCTCTCCCCCACTAACCGATCCCACCCATTTTACCCTGCAGAGCACAGCATCTATCCTATCCCTCTCTCCCCCACTAACCGACCCCCCATTTTACCCTGCAGAGCACAGCATCTATCCTATCCCTCTCTCCCCCACTAACCAACCACACTCATTTTACCCTGCAGAGCACAGCAGCTATCCTATCCCACTCTCCCCCACTAACCGATCCCACCCATTTTACCCTGCAGAGCACAGCAGCTATCCTATCGCTCTCTCCCCCACTAACCGATCCCACACATTTTACCCTGCAGAGCACAGCAGCTATCCTATCCCTCTCTCCCCGACTAACCGACCCCACCCCACCCATTTCACCCTGCAGAGCACAGCAGCTATCCTATCCCTCTCTCTCCCACTAACCGACCCCCCCATTTCACCCTGCAGAGCACAGCAGCTATCCTATCCCACTCTCCCCCACTAACCGATCCCACCCATTTTACCCTGCAGAGCACAGCAGCTATCCTATCGCTCTCTCCCCCACTAACCGATCCCACCCATTTTACCCTGCAGAGCAAAGCAGCTATCCTATCGCTCTCTCCCCCACTAACCGATCCCACACATTTTACCCTGCAGAGCACAGCAGCTATCCTATCCCTCTCTCCCCCACTAACCGATCCCACCCATTTTACCCTGCAGAGCACAGCAGCTATCCTATCACTCTCTTCCCCACTAACCAACCACACCCATTTTACCCTGCAGACCACATCATCTATCCTATCCCTCTCTCCCCCACTAACCGATCCCACCCATTTTACCCTGCAGAGCACAGCATCTATCCTATCCCTCTCTCCCCCACTAACCACCCACACCCATTTTACCCTGCAGAGCACAGCATCTATCCTATCCCTCTCTCCCCCACTAACCAACCACACTCATTTTACCCTGCAGAGCACAGCAGCTATCCTATCCCACTCTCCCCCACTAACCGATCCCACCCATTTTACCCTGCAGAGCACAGCAGCTATCCTATCGCTCTCTCCCCCACTAACCGATCCCACCCATTTTACCCTGCAGAGCACAGCAGCTATCCTATCGCTCTCTCCCCCACTAACCGATCCCACACATTTTACCCTGCAGAGCACAGCAGCTATCCTATCCCTCTCTCCCCCACTAAAGGACCCCACCCATTTTACCCTGCAGAGCACAGCAGCTATCCTATCCCTCTCTCTCCCACTAACCGACCCCCCCATTTTACCCTGCAGAGCACAGCAGCTATCCTATCCCACTCTCCCCCACTAACCGACCCCACCCATTTTACCCTGCAGAGCACAGCAGCTATCCTATCGCTCTCTCCCCCACTAACCGATCCCACCCATTTTACCCTGCAGAGCACAGCAGCTATCCTATCGCTCTCTCCCCCACTAACCGATCCCACACATTTTACCCTGCAGAGCACAGCAGCTATCCTATCCCTCTCTCCCCCACTAACCGATCCCACCCATTTTACCCTGCAGAGCACAGCAGCTATCCTATCCCTCTCTCCCCCACTGACCGACCCCACCCATTTTACCCTGCAGAGCACAGCATCTATCCTATCCCACTCTCCCCCACTAACCGATCCCACCCATTTTACCCTGCAGAGCACAGCAGCTATCCTATCGCTCTCTCCCCCACTAACCGATCCCACCCATTTTACCCTGCAGAGCACAGCAGCTATCCTATCGCTCTCTCCCCCACTAACCGATCCCACACATTTTACCCTGCAGAGCACAGCAGCTATCCTATCCCTCTCTCCCCCTCTAACCGATCCCACCCATTTTACCCTGCAGAGCACAGCAGCTATCCTATCCCTCTCTCCCCCACTAACCGACCCAACCCATTTTACCCTGCAGAGCACAGCATCTATCCTATCCCACTCACCGATCCCACCCATTTTACCCTGCAGAGCACAGCAGCTATCCTATCCCTCTCTCCCCCACTAACCGACCCCACCCCACCCATTTTACCCTGCAGAGCACAGCAGCTATCCTATCCCTCTCTCTCCCACTAACCGACCGCCCCATTTTACCCTGCAGAGCACAGCAGCTATCTTATCCCACTCTCCCCCACTAACCGATCCCACCCATTTTACCCTGCAGAGCACAGCAGCTATCCTATCGCTCTCTCCCCCACTAACCGATCCCACCCATTTTACCCTGCAGAGCACAGCAGCTATCCTATCGCTCTCTCCCCCACTAACCGATCCCACACATTTTACCCTGCAGAGCACAGCAGCTATCCTATCCCTCTCTCCCCCACTAACCGATCCCACCCATTTTACCCTGCAGAGCACAGCAGCTATCCTATCCCTCTCTCCCCCACTAACCAACCACACCCATTTTACCCTGCAGACCACATCATCTATCCTATCCCGCTCTCCCCCACTAACCGATCCCACCTATTTTACCCTGCAGAGCACAGCATCTATCCTATCCCTCTCTCCCCCACTAACCACCCACACCCATTTTACCCTGCAGAGCACAGCATCTATCCTATCCCTCTCTCCCCCACTAACCAACCACACTCATTTTACCCTGCAGAGCACAGCAGCTATCCTATCCCACTCTCCCCCACTAACCGATCCCACCCATTTTACCCTGCAGAGCACAGCAGCTATCCTATCGCTCTCTCCCCCACTAACCGATCCCACACATTTTACCCTGCAGAGCACAGCAGCTATCCTATCCCTCTCTCCCCCACTAACCGACCCCACCCCACCCATTTTACCCTGCAGAGCACAGCAGCTATCCTATCCCTCTCTCTCCCACTAACCGACCCCCCCATTTTACCCTGCAGAGCACAGCAGCTATCCTATCCCACTCTCCCCCACTAACCGATCCCACCCATTTTACCCTGCAGAGCACAGCAGCTATCCTATCGCTCTCTCCCCCACTAACCGATCCCACCCATTTTACCTTGCAGAGCACAGCAGCTATCCTATCCCTCTCTCCCCCACTAACCGATCCCACACATTTTACCCTGCAGAGCACAGCAGCTATCCTATCCCTCTCTCCCCCACTAACCGATCCCACCCATTTTACCCTGCAGAGAACAGCAGCTATCCTATCCCTCTCTCCCCCACTAACCAACCACACCCATTTTACCCTGCAGACCACATCATCTATCCTATCCCTCTCTCCCTCACTAACCGATCCCACCTATTTTACCCTGCAGAGCACAGCATCTATCCTATCCCTCTCTCCCCCACTAACCGACCCCACCCATTTTACCCTGCAGAGCACAGCATCTATCCTATCCCACTCTCCCCCACTAACCGATCCCACCCATTTTACCCTGCAGAGCACAGCAGCTATCCTATCCCTCTCTCCCCCACTAACCGACCTGGAAATCAAAAAGATTGCAGCAGTTCGTGGCATGAATCAACATAACATAACATAACATCAGCCATTGTCCCGCAACAAATATCACATATAAATACTTCAAAACAAAACCTGTTGGTCTCAGCCTTGCCCGTTGGTTTACGAACCCACTTCAAAGATCCCTGGAGGTGCTGCCAGGCCATATAGATACAATTTAAATCTGGGGACTCGGGCAGAGTCCGCATCCAGTGAAGAGCCTGCCCTCCTGACATTCTGCAGCCAAAACCTATTGGGAATCATTTCCCTGCATTATTCTTAGTTTTCAGGTGTACTGTGGAGAACATATGTGCGCCTATGGGAGAGCTGCCTCACAAACAGTGTGTCCCTTAAAGGTGGTTTTGTCCCTATGCCCTCGGACATGGAACTGCACCGGATTGCTGAGGTGATACGTGTGAAGCCAACAGGCGGCCTCTCGAGTGCTATGCATGTCTCATGCATGACCAGCATGTCCGCGAAGTCCTCTCCTGTCCTGATTCGCTGTTTGGAACGCAGCACCCGCTTCTCCTTATTCGTATCACACTTCTTATGCGACAACCTAGGGTGTGACAGAAGCACACCATTACTCCTCTTTATACACACATGCGTACAGCTTATCACCACTTCATAACATCACACTCTCTGTGTAAAGCCCCAGCACCCGACTGCTTCTCCTAAAACATGTAAGGCTTTCCTGAAGATAAACAGGGCATTGCAGCAACAATATTTAAAGAGGTTTTCCTTATTACCCCCCAGCCCCCCAACCCCCCAGACTATAATGTGTTGCAAGGGACCGCACTGAAGTCACAGCTAGTCCTGTGTATTTCCTTCGCATTCTTAGTTCTGCTGACACGTCCATGTACGCAGACCAACGCCCAGGACTGGATAATCAGCTGTTGATGAGAGTGGATCGTGTTTGTCAGCATGTATCAGAGCACCGAGCAGCCTCGCTCTTCTCTAAACGTTCGCTCACATTGCAGAACTCTAGTTCTAGCCCTGGGCTCGCCAGACACACAGGAGGACTGTGCTTCTAACTGTGATCCCATGTGAGAGAAGGTTCACGATGCACTCATCATCTTCCTTAACGAGGGAGTCAGCGGCTTCACACATCTGTGAAGGGCAGCAACATGTACAGAGGGGAGAGTCAATGTGCCCTTTGACCTGTAATGGGATCAGTCATGTTAAAGTCTATAATAAATAGCATCATTTTGGGTTAATAAAATTGTGAGTTTCCCCCCTAAATCTGGATGGTTGCATTTATGGGGACCCCCACCTCCTGAAGGATGCAGGACAATGTGGCACAGCAGCCCCCTATGTTTCTGTCATGAAGGGGTGAGCAGCACCCTGTAGGAGACCTGGGCATGTGGATACTTACACCTTACTGCACACATGTGCAAATGAAAACCCAGGAGGATGTTTGATGGACCCTCATAAGCAGGCCAATGGCAGACCTCAGTATGTGCGGCTGTCCTGAGGAAGAATTGCCCCCCACCCCTCACCCGGTGGCAGGTCAGCCCTGAAGACTGACAGGTGTACTTGTGCACCTGGTTAAATAAACAGACACAGTCTTATTTCATATGATAAGCTTATTCAGTTATTCGTTTATATATAACGGAATTGGTAAAGCAGACTCTCTGTATCACATGAGTAATTTTACACCACTGGACCAATAGCGGTTAGTACATGAAATAAATACTTAAATGTCATCATTCTACTACCTCCGTTATTAATAATTAAATAGCATCAGTTGGGTCACCTCGGAGCAAGTTCATTCACATTTGATAATTATAGAATTAAATAGCATCAATTGGGTCACCTGGGAGCAAGTTCCTTCACATTTGATAAATACATAATTAAATAGCATCAGTTCTGTAGTCTGGGGCAGGTTCATTCACATTTGCTAAATAAATAATTAAATAGCATCACAAGGGGTCACCTGGGAGCAAGTTTATTTACATTTGATAAATAAATAATTAATGTGCATCAATTCTGTACTCTGGGAGCAGGTGCACTCGCATTTGACAAATAAATAATTAAATAGCATCCATTGTGTCACCTGGGAGCATGTTCATTCACATTGAAAAAATAAATAATTAAATAGCATTAATTTGGTGCTCTGGGGGCAGGTGCATTCACATTTGATTAATATAGAATTAAATAGCATCAATTGGGTGACCTGGGAGCAAGTTCCTTCACATTTGACAAATACATAATTAAATAGCATTAATTCAGTACTCTGGGGCAGGTTCATTCACATTTGCTAAATAAATAATTAAATAGCATCACATTGGGTCACCTGGGAGCAAGTTCATTCGCATTTGACAATAAATAATTCAATAGCATCCATTGGGTCACCAGGGAGCAAGTTCATTCACCTTTGATAAATACATAATTAAATACATCAATTCTGTACTCTGGGGGCAGGTGCACTCGCATCAAATGGGTCACCTGGGAGCAAGTTCATTCACATTTGATAAATAAATAACTAAATAGGATCAATTGTGCTCTATAAGAGCACAGGCCTCCCTTTGCAGGGGTGTTATACTGAGATCACCCTAGTATTCCAGAGCACCTGGCAGCTGCAGACTACCACCAGAAACACAACACATAGGACTCCAACCAACATATAGACAATACACTCAACAGGTAAAATTCCACAAACACTTCCCCTTATTATTGGCTGGTTATGAAGTCAGTCACAATGCCCCCACAGAAGCACCCTCTGTTAAGCCGCGGGGTGTGCAGATCAGTGGCACAAGGCAGGCCACAGCCCAATAGAGAAACAGGGTTAATCCTGTCACCCGAATGGCCTCTGGCCACACCGTGCTTTCCCTTACCCAAACGTGCACTTCCCACCCCTTCACTATACCATTTCCGGATGGGAACCGCCCCACAGAGTGGGTGCGCCACCTACGGGATACAGTGCTGCGGGGAAGCAAAAAACAACAGTGCCCTGCTGGCTGCCGATCACTGTGCCTGTCTTGTTCCTCTCAACCACCGCCCAGTGAAACCTTACCCTGCCCGGGGGAAACGTGGGGGAAAAAAAACAGACCAGGCGGGAGAGAAGAAAACACAACCCCGCTCGACCCTGGGCCTCCGGAGGGGCGCCTGAATCTGACTGAAGTGAAATCCCCTCAGCCACACACGCGGAGGCTACTGAATACAAGGTATACTCTGTGTTTACTGGCAGGTCATGTATGACCTCATTCAGGCCTGTCTGTGCACACCAGCACACGGGCTTATTATACTTGGCACACAGTGTAGTGTGCCCCTGCTGACAGGACTGGTACTAGGCTGTGTAGTGCGGGCTTCCCCTTGCTCTTGTACACTATCCCCTATACTAAGGAATGAATTACAGACAGTTTTTTTGTGGACAAATTATAGGCCACAGGCATTTATTTTCTACAGAAAATACACAACCAAAATTATATAACAACATATGGGCTTTTGGTCACACCGTGTCCAGGGTTGGAGAAGCCAACCTTCTCCTCAGCAAGTCTCTGTTACCCTTGGGCATCTGTTCCTGGACACGTGCCGCCGCCTATGACTTTCTTCTACTGTGTACCGAAGAAAGTACTCAGTGTTCCAGCTCCTCCTTGGTTCGTTTCCTTTCATAATTGCAGCGTGGGTTGAGTGGAAAAGACGTTTCTACTTCCCCTTTCCAGGCCCTAGAAACTTACCCGAACGAGGTGAGCTTCTTACCTGGATTGTGCTTTCCCCTTCTTGTTGGGGACTACTTATACTGCTTGGCCCCATTGGTCTTCCCTTGGGGGGCCAGCCCTCCCCCGACCCCCCTGCTGGTTCCCCTCACACCTTTCCTGGTGTTGTTTTGCTGCTGCTTTGGCAACTCTGGGGCAGGGGCACCACCTGGCCTCCACTCCCCTTGTGTTTTCGTGCCGTTTTGCCATCACCCCGCGCCTAACCCCCTAGGCCCTCCATCGCGCTGTACTTTGTACGGCCTGGGGCCAGGGGCAAACACAGTGCGAGGCCGTTTATACACAATTATATGCACTTGATACAGTGACTCTCCGTACAAATTGTCCTTTCTCTCCACCACTTTGCACCTTCCCTCTCCTACCTCAGTGCTCGGATTGGCCTCAGGAAGTGAAAGACAGACCCTGTCCCTCAGCGCCGCTCACCGTCACCTCTTCCCTCTTACAGCTCCCGGCCTGCAGTCTCACCCCTGGATAGGGGAGAGAGTGAGAGGGAGTCCCAGAAGTGAACGGCCTCAGGGGAAATGCCCTCCGTATGGAAGGCGCCACAGCCCTACACGATCCCTCGCTTCTCCCGCTCCAATCTCCCGGCGCTCTATAGTCACGGATTCCCTCCAGGCTTTATCTCCCCCAGGGTCCTTCCACCCCCACAAGGCGGCAGGGGCGATCCTGACCGCCATGAGGTGAAATCACCTCATCCCTGCGCTCCCGCCCTGAGTGGAGCATACCATGTGTCCCCAGTACAACTCCTCGCGCCAAGAGCGCGCAGAATGAAACCAGCCACACCATTGTGCACAAACTGCCCATATCCACACAGAAACCCCGAATAAATGCGGCATTACACCTAATATCATAGACATACAAATGTACAATCCCGTTATGTCTAATGTATTATCTTTCTGGAATTATTTGTGAGCATGGGCAAAGACTCCTCATTCACGGCATCTAGGGCCCAAAATATGGCGCCCAGGAATGCCGCGCGGATAGCAAGCAAGGAAGGACTAGCGTTGCCATAGCAACGCTAACACAACACGAGAGAAAAATAAAATAGAGGCGGCGGCGCCTGCGGCACAACGTGGCAGGCGCTCGAAGACGGAATGTGGACTTTAGAGGTAAACCCTTAACGGGATGCGGGCTGTAACGGGGACTCCATCTCTAGCATCTGTAATGTTCTTGTACGAATTTGGAGCGCGTAATATTACAGAGCCGTTTTTTGTTGTTAAATAAATGATAGAGTTAGAAGTGCAAACTCCGTGAATAGGAGCGCGCATTTTTTAAGGCACATGAAGAACCAATATTAAGATACTGCTACCAACAAGGAATCAAATGTAAGTGCAGTGTCGCTGTGACAAGAACGGGGAATGTTAACTATGCCCTTAAATCAGGGTGTTAATACGGGGGAGTTTGTCCGAATGGAATATATTAAATCAGAAGCAAAAAACTTCTAAACAAAGAATTATAGCTGCTAATTGAATAAAGGTGAATATACTGAGAATTCACAATGAATAGAATTAAGATTGGAGAGATCCTTCACCCTGTAAATATTGTAGAATGACAGTACATTTTTTCTCAGGTGGAAATCTACCCGGTATTTTTGTGCAACCACTACAGACAAAATTGTCAGAAATCCAACCGTTATTTGGTAAGAAATCTTTTTCAACACACAATGCAATGTATGTAGTGAAGTAGGATTTAGAGGAATAATTTCAAAATGTAACTAATTCAAATCACTTTGTTTTTTTTCCCCTATGCATGTGCAATTTCCTCTACTTCCTAAATGACCACCCTTATCCCCCCCCTTGTTCTCTGTGGCAAATACTAATAACGATGTGAAAATGATGTGTTATGTGTTATTATCATTGGATGTGGGATCTATGTACTTATGTTTTCTTTCCTATGTGTTTTGACTTTGTGATGAAAGAAATGACAATAGCCCTGATTGAAAGAGGCTTAGCAATTGCCGAAACACATGTCTCACAAAGGGCTACATATATATATCAAATTAAACACCACAACTTACTGATAACGGTTATATCAATTGTTTGTATTATTTACTGTGCGCTGCTCAATAAGCGAAGAAGGTCTGTTTCCTTTGATTCAACTGAATAAATGCGGGTTTACATACAGTACTAGCTTTTTTCTGTCATTATGCTTAATTTTCTACTTCTGTGGGTGTGCCTTTCTCCTGCTGTGATAGCAGATGGCTGACCACACTGGGGGAAATCTCAAGAGGGGCAAACTACTGTTTGACTTCTGTAATGGAAAATTCAACACCAAGAAACTACTTGCCTTCAACTTGCTTCTCTCGTGGATCCATGAGCTTTCCTCTCTCCAAACCACATTACTGTATGTGTCTGCCTGTTACCCTGCTATCATTATTCTAGCCGCATGCCCTCTCACCCTTACCTGTATCTCTGTATCGCTCTCTCTTGCTCTCACTCTCTCACTATTGCCACCCCTCCCGCTCTGTCTCAATCTTATGCTCTATCATTCTACATACCCCTCCCCTCCATTGCAATGCCTCGCCTTCAACCTTACCTCTGCCCCCCCTCTCTCTATCTATCACACTCTCTCTCTCCCTAACACACAGGCGCACACACACTCCATGCAATTGAAAGATAATGTGTCAGGACATACCTGATGGAGACACCAGTGCTGCTCTGTATGCAGGGCCTCGCGGTACTGATGCCGCTGCAGACTTCCAGGCGTCCTGGGTTTGTCTGCAGGATTCAGATTTTTTCCTCATCGTTTAGCTTTGTGGGGCTGTTGATCTTTCTGGAGAAGATTCATAGAGTTTGTTCCTTGTCCTCTTATATTTGCAAGAATGCACGAGGGGGTGGGCCAGGGTTCCCACCAGCGCTATGTCTCATTCTTGACAGATCGGGTCTTGCTTTGCTTTCCATGACTGCCTCTTTCAATGTCTAGACTGTGGTCACGGATCCTGTGCTTCGTTATTATCCACGTGCCTCAGGGTTTTCACTCTATCGTGACAGTCTCTTAGCTTGCGTTATCTGATTGATGGGCACTCTGCTTTTCTCTTGTAAGGCCCTTCCATGTCTCTTGAATGCATTCAGCCTATTCTGTGAGTAGATCTTGTAAGGCCCGTCCCTGAATCTTGGGTGCAGCTGGCTTCTTCTGTGAGTAGATCCTGTAAGGCCCCTCCGTGCCTCTCGGGTGCATTCGGCTTCTTCTGTGAGTAGATCTTGTAAGGCCCCTCCGTGCCTCTCGGGTGAATTTGGCTTCTTCTGTGAGTAGATCTTGTAAGGCCCCTCCGTGCCTCTCGGGTGCATTTGGCGTCTTCTGTGAGTAGATCTTGTAAGGCCCCTCCGTGCCTCTCGGGTGCATTTGGCTTCTTCAGTGAGTAGATCTTGTAAGGCCCAACCGTGCCTCTCGGGTGCATTTGGCTTCTTCTGTGAGTAGATCTTGTAAGGCCCCTCCGTGCCTCTCGGGTGCATTTGGCTTCTTCTGTGAGTAGATCTTGTAAGGCCCCTCCGTGCCTCTCGGGTGCATTTGGCGTCTTCTGTGAGTAGATCTTGTAAGGCCCCTCCGTGCCTCTCGGGTGCATTTGGCTTCTTCTGTGAGTAGATCTTGTAAGGCCCCTCCGTGCCTCTCGGGTGCATTTGGCTTCTTCTGTGAGTAGATCTTGTAAGGCCCCTCCGTGCCTCTCGGGTGCATTTGGCTTCTTCTGTGAGTAGATCTTGTAAGGCCCCTCCGTGCCTCTCGGGTGCATTTGGCTTCTTCTGTGAGTAGATCTTGTAAGGCCCCTCCGTGCCTCTCGGGTGCATTTGGCTTCTTCTGTGAGTAGATCTTGTAAGGCCCCTCCGTGCCTCTCGGGTGCATTTGGCTTCTTCTGTGAGTAGATCTTGTAAGGCCCCTCCGTGCCTCTCGGGTGCATTTGGCTTCTTCTGTGAGTAGATCTTGTAAGGCCCCTCCGTGCCTCTCGGGTGCATTTGGCTTCTTCTGTGAGTAGATCTTGTAAGGCCCCTCCGTGCCTCTCGGGTGCATTCGGCCTCTTCTGTGAGTAGATCTTGTAAGGCCCCTCGGTGCCTCTCGGGTGCATTCGGCTTCTTCTGTGAGTAGATCTTGTAAGGCCCCTCCATGCCTCTTGGGTGCATTTGGCTTCTTCTGGGAGTAGATCTTGTAAGGCCCATCCGTGCCTGTTGGGTGCATTTGGCCTCTTCTGTGAGTAGATCTTGTAAGGCCCCTCCGTGCATTTGGCTTATTCTGTGAGTAGATCGTGTAAGGCCCCTCTGTGCCTCTTGGGTGCATTTGGCTTCTTCTGTGAGTAGATCTTGTAAGGCCCCTCTGTGCCTCTTGGGTGCATTCGGCTTCTTCTGTGAGTAGATCCTGTAAGGCCCCTCCGTGCCTCTTGGGTGCATTCAGCTTCTTCTGTGAGTAGATCCTGTAAGGCCCCTCCGTGCCTCTTGGGTGCATTCGGCTTCTTCTGTGAGTAGATCCTGTAAGGCCCCTCCGTGCCTCTTGGGTGCATTTGGCTTCTTCTGTGAGTAGATCCTGTAAGGCCCCTCCGTGCCTCTTGGGTGCATTTGTCTTCTTCTGTGAGTAGATCCTGTAAGGCCCCTCCGTGCCTCTTGGGTGCATTCGGCTTCTTCTGTGAGTAGATCCTGTAAGGCCCCTCCGTGCCTCTTGGGTGCATTTGGCTTCTTCTGTGAGTAGATCCTGTAAGGCCCCTCCGTGCCTCTTGGGTGCATTCGGCTTCTTCTGTGAGTAGATCTTGTAAGGCCCCTCCGTGCCTCTTGGGTGCATTTGGCTTCTTCTGTGAGTAAATCTTGTAAGGCCCCTCCGTGCCTCTTGGGTGCATTCGGCTTCTTCTGTGAGTAGATCTTTGGACTCTTCTGTGAGTAGATCTTGTAAGGCCCCTCCGTGCCTCTCGGGTGCATTTGGCTTCTTCTGTGAGTAGATCCTGTAAGGCCCCTCCGTGCCTCTTGGGTGCATTTGGCTTCTTCTGTGAGTAGATCCTGTAAGGCCCCTCCGTGCCTCTTGGGTGCATTTGGACTCTTCTGTGAGTAGATCCTGTAAGGCCCCTCCGTGCCTCTTGGGTGCATTTGGACTCTTCTGTGAGTAGATCCTGTAAGGCCCTTCCGTACTTCTCGGGTGCATTCGGCTTCTTCTGTGAGTAGATCCTGTAAGGCCCCTCCGTGCCTCTTGGGTGCATTTGGCCTCTTCTGTGAGTAGATCCTGTAAGGCCCCTCCGTGCCTCTTGGGTGCATTTGGACTCTTCTGTGAGTAGATCCTGTAAGGCCCCTCCGTGCCTCTCGGGTGCATTTGGCTTCTTCTGTGAGTAGATCTTGTAAGGCCCCTCCGTGCCTCTTGGGTGCATTTGGCTTCTTCTGTGAGTAAATCTTGTAAGGCCCCTCCGTGCCTCTTGGGTGCATTCGGCTTCTTCTGTGAGTAGATCTTTGGACTCTTCTGTGAGTAGATCTTGTAAGGCCCCTCCGTGCCTCTCGGGTGCATTTGGCCTCTTCTGTGAGTAGATCTTGTAAGGCCCCTCCGTGCCTCTCGGGTGCATTTGGCTCATTCTCTGTTTGATGTGAGTGCTGCTTTTTTCAGTTGAGTTTTGAGAGCTTCCCTCTGGAAGGACCTCTTTTTTCTTTCCTCAGGTGGAACCTGACCATTGCTGGGAGTATTCATGTGGGCACTGAGTACTTGTGCAAACCTACTGGTGGATTTCTGCCCATGTCAGGGTGCTGTCTGCTATCTTTTGGGTGTCAGATGTCACTGCCACGTAGATGTATAGGCTTCGTTACACAGTTGAGTAAGTGAATGCAGACTCTCCCCTGAGGGTTATTTATCGGGTATTGTCTGCTTTTGGTAAATGCTCCCAGGTAGGTGTGTTTAGATGTGCTGTCACTCCTTCAGTTGGTACTTATGGGTTCTTGGTGTGGGTTCCCTCCGCAGGAGCAGCATCTGGCCTTGCTGTGTCTATGTTCAGGGCCATCATGTGCAGTGATTTTCCAGTGTGGTCACGTGTTTCTGTGGTCCTTGTTCCACTGATGGTAATAGACCTGGGTGGTCAGTGTGGAGAAGGCCCGCTCCTGTGAGCGTCCTCGTACGTTAGTTCCAGCGCCACTGACGTCACTCCTACAGATGGGGGCGAGAATTGGGATAACGGCAGTGGTGCACAACATGCGGCCCTTCAGGACATTGTGTATGGCCCTGCAAGTCACATGACTGAAATGATGACGTGTGGCCTGGCCTAAGGTCAGTCTTGGCAGGGGTCTGAAACCTTTGTGGCCAGTTTTTCTCTTTGCAGCATGAAGCGTGCAGCGTTACTCCTATGTAAACGTCTACTTTCCGCCCCGTGATATTTTATATTAAAAGGCCATGTGTCCTGTGCTACAGAAAAGCAGCAATAAAAAGTACACCATGGAACCGATGTTTTTTTTTTAACGCAAATGCACGCAGCGATGCCCCGAGGACCCTTTCGTTGCCATGGGTAGCTGGGCGCACTGTGTGGGACTTGTGTGGTGCATTTGGCGCTCCAGCAAAACGTTGTGTGCATCGCAGGGCTGAGGGGGCATTCTTTTCTTTCTCCCTGGCCTTGCTTCAAGGGGTCTCTCCTCATGGTGTTCTGTTTGGGAATCCATCCTCCCAATCACATGGTTCGTTTTCCCACCAATACAGGAGCGTTCTAAATGCCATATCATATCATATCATACCATATCATAAGAACACTCCTGTGTCATAGTAGGGTCAAACCATTTGAAAAGCAATGACCCATCCAATATGTTGCTCTCTAGGTCTACCTGTAAGCATGTGGGACTTAGTGTGGGAAGGCTGTACATGCGATCTGTTCACCTGTTGCCAGCCATGCACCCCATCTGACTGCTGTGTGAGATCTTGCCTCTCACAGACTCGTGGACTCTCCTGTTCGGGGTGCAGAGAACATGTCCTTGGTTTCTGCTCACACGATACCCCCATTATTTGGAACGGGTTGGTTGCCGTGTCTATGTACCCGGGTGATCAGCCCTTCTGCTCATGTTTTGGGGACATGTCCTGGAATGGAAGTGCTTCCGTTTTCCTGAATGCAATCCGGTGGTGCTGCGGCTGCTCGTGTCTCGCTTTCTCAATCAGGTTCCGCTGCTCCGCTTTGGTTATTTCCCAAGGTGAATGTGTGTCAGGTCTAGTGTAGCTCCGCTTTGGTTATTTCCCAGGGTGAAGGCGTGTCAGGTCTGCGTGTAGCTCTGCTTTGGTTGTTTCCCAGGGTGAAGGCACGTCAGGTCTGCGTGAAGCTCTGCTTTGGTTGTTTCCCAGGGTGAAGGTGTGCCAGGTCTGCGTGTAGCTCCCCGTTGGTTGTTTCCCCCGAGGGAAGGCGTGTCAGGTCTGCGTGTAGCTCCGCTTTGGTTATTTCCAAGAGGGAAGGAGCGTCAGGTCTGTGTGCAGCTCCACTTTGGTTGTTTCCCCAGGGTGAAGGTGTGTCAGGTCTGCGTGTAGCTCCTCTTTGGTTATTTCCCAGAGGGAAGGTGTGTCAGTTCTGCGTGTAGCTCCGCTTTGGTTGTTTCCCAGAGGGAAGGTGTGTCAAGTCTGCGTGTAGCTCCGCGTTGGTTGTTTCCCAGAGGGAAGGTGTGTGAGGTCTGCGTGTAGCTCTGCGTTGGTTGTTTCCCAGAAGGAAGGCATGTCAGGTCTGCGATTAGCTCCACTTTGGTTGTTTCCCAGAGGGAAGGCGCATCAGGTCTGCGTGTAGCTCCACGTTGGTTATTTCCCAGAGGGAAGGTGCATCAGATCTGGGTGTAGCTCCGCTTTGGTTATTTCCCAGGGTGAAGGTGCGTCAGTCTGCGTGTAGCTCCGCTTTCGTTATTTCCCAGATGGAAGGTGTGTTAGGTCTGCGTGTAGCTCCGCTTTGGTCATTTCCCAGAGGAAAGGTGTGTCAGGTCTGCATGTAGCTCCACGTTGGTTGTTTCCCAGAGGGAAGGCGTGTCAGGTCTGCGTGTAGCTCCGCTTTGGTTGTTTCCCCGAGGGATGGCGCATCAGGTCAGCGTGTAGCTCCGCATTGATTATTTCCCATAGGGAAGGCACGTCAGGTCTGCGTGTAGCTCCACTTTGGTTGTTTCCCAGAGGGAAGGTGTGTCAGGTCTGCGTATAGCTCCGCTTTGGTTGTTTCCCCGAGGGAAGGCGCGTCAGGTCTGCGTGTAGCTCCGCTTTGGTTATTTCCCAGAGGGAAGGCACGTCAGGTCTGCGTGTTGCTCTGCTTTGGTTGTTTCCCAGAGGGAAGGCATGTCAGGTCTGCGTGTAGCTCCGCTTTTGTTATTTCTCAGAGGGAAGGTGTGTCAGGTCTGCATGTAGCTCTGCGTTGGTTGTTTCTCATACGGAAAGTGTGACAGGTCTGTGTGTAGCTCTGCGTTGGTTGTTTCCCAGAGGGAAGGTGCATCAGGTCTGCATGTATCTCCGCATTGGTTATTTCCCAGAGGGAAGGCGCATAAGGTCTTGGTGTATCTCCGCTTTGGTTATTTCACAAGGTGAAGGTGCGTCAGGTCTGTGTGTAGCTCCGCTTTGGTTATTTCCCAGGTGGAAGGCGCGTCGGGTCTGCGTGTAACTCCCATTTGGTTGTTTCCCAGAGGGAAGGCAGGTCAGGTTTGTGTGTTGCTCTGCTTTGGTTGTTTCCCAGAGGGAAGGCACGTCAAGGCTGCGTGTAGCTCCTTTTTGATTGTTTCCCAGAGGGAAGGCGTGTCAGGTCTGCGTGTAGCTCCGCTTTGGTTGTTTCCCAGAGGGAAGGCGCATCAGGTCTGTGTGTAGCTCCACTTTGGTTATTTCCCAGAGGGAATGCGCATCAGTTCTGCATGCAGCTCCACTTTGGTTGTTTCCCAGAGGGAAGGCATGTCAGGTCTGCGTGTTGCTCTGCTTTGGTTATTGCACAAGGTGAAGGTGCGTCAGGTCTGTGTGGAGCTCCGCTTTGGTTATTTCCCAGGCAGAAGGCGCGTCAGGTCTACATGTAACTCCAATTTGGTTGTTTCCCAGAGGGAAGGCAGGTCAGGTTTGCGTGTTGCTCTGCTTTGGTTGTTTCCCAGAGGGAAGGCACGTCAAGGCTGCGTGTAGCTCCTTTTTGATTGTTTCCCAGAGGGAAGGCGTGTCAGGTCTGCGTGTAGCTCCGCTTTGGTTGTTTCCCAGAGGGAAGGCGCATCAGGTCTGTGTGTAGCTCCACTTTGGTTATTTCCCAGAGGGAAGGCGCGTCATGTCTGCATGTACTCCGCTTTGGTTGATTACCAGAGGGAAGGCGCATCAGTTCTGCGTGCAGCTCCGCTTTGGTTGTTTCCCAGAGGTAAGGCATGTCAGGTCTGCGTGTTGCTCTGCTTTGGTTGTTTCCCAGAGGGAAGGCGCATCAGGTCTGCGTGTAGCTCCTTTTTGGTTGTTTCCCAGAGGGAAGGCGTGTCAGGTCTGCATGTAGCTCCGCTTCGGTTGTTTCCCAGAGGGAAGGTGTGTCAGGTCTGCGTGTAGCTCCGCTTTGGTTGTTTCCCAGGGTTAGTTTGTGCCAGGTCTGCGTGTAACTCTGCTTAGGTTATTTCCCAGAGGGAAGGCGCGTCAGGTCTGCCTGTAGCTCCGCTTTGGTTATTTCCCAGAGGGAAGGCGCGTCAGGTCTGCGTGTAGCTCCGTGTTGGTTATTTCCCAGAGGAAAGGCACGTCAGATCTGCGTGTAGCTCCGGTTTGGTTATTTCCCAGATGGAAGGCGCATCAGGTCTGCGTGTTGCTCTGCTTTGGTTGTTTCCCAGAGGGAAGGCGCGTCAGGTCTGCGTGTAGCTCCTTTTTGGTTGTTTCCCAGAGGGAAGGCGCGTCAGGTCTGCCCGTAGCTCCGCGTTGGTTATTTCCCAGAGGAAAGGCGCATAAGGTCTGGGTGTAGCTCCGCTTTGGTTATTTCACAAGGTGAAGGTGCATCAGGTCTGCGTGTAGCTCCACTTTGGTTGTTTCCTAGAGGGAAGGCATGTCAGGTCTGCGTGTAGCTCCGCTTTGGTTGTTTCCCAGAGGGAAGGCGCGTCAGGTCTGCGTGTAGCTCCGCGTTGGTTATTTCACAAGGTGAAGGTGCGTCAGGTCTGTGTGTAGCTCCGCTTTCGTCATTTCCCAGAGGAAAGGCATGTCAGGTCTGCGTGTTGCTCTGCTTTGGTTGTTTCCCAGAGGGAAGGCGCATCAGGTCTGCGTGTAGCTCCTTTTTGGTTGTTTCCCAGAGGGAAGGCGTGTCAGGTCTGCATGTAGCTCCGGTTCGGTTGTTTCCCAGAGGGAAGGTGTGTCAGGTCTGCGTGTAGCTCCGCTTTGGTTGTTTCCCAGGGTTAGTTTGTGCCAGGTCTGCGTGTAACTCTGCTTAGGTTATTTCCCAGAGGGAAGGCGCGTCAGGTCTGCCTGTAGCTCCGCTTTGGTTATTTCCCAGAGGGAAGGCGCGTCAGGTCTGCGTGTAGCTCCGTGTTGGTTATTTCCCAGAGGAAAGGCACGTCAGATCTGCGTGTAGCTCCGGTTTGGTTATTTCCCAGATGGAAGGCGCATCAGGTCTGCGTGTTGCTCTGCTTTGGTTGTTTCCCAGAGGGAAGGCGCGTCAGGTCTGCGTGTAGCTCCTTTTTGGTTGTTTCCCAGAGGGAAGGCGCGTCAGGTCTGCCCGTAGCTCCGCGTTGGTTATTTCCCAGAGGAAAGGCGCATAAGGTCTGGGTGTAGCTCCGCTTTGGTTATTTCACAAGGTGAAGGTGCATCAGGTCTGCGTGTAGCTCCACTTTGGTTGTTTCCTAGAGGGAAGGCATGTCAGGTCTGCGTGTAGCTCCGCTTTGGTTGTTTCCCAGAGGGAAGGCGCGTCAGGTCTGCGTGTAGCTCCGCGTTGGTTATTTCACAAGGTGAAGGTGCGTCAGGTCTGTGTGTAGCTCCGCTTTCGTCATTTCCCAGAGGAAAGGTGTGTCAGGTCTGCGTGTAGCTCCACGTTGGTTGTTTCCCAGAGGGAAGGCGTGTCAGGTCTGCGTGTAGCTCCGCTTTGGTTGTTTCCCCGAGGGAAGGCGCATCAGGTCTGCGTGTAGCTCCACTTTGGTTGTTTCCCAGAGGGAAGGCATGTCAGGTCTGCGTGTTGCTCTGCTTTGGTTGTTTCCCAGAGGGAAGGCGCGTCAGGTCTGGGTGTAGCTCCGCTTTGGTTATTTCACAAGGTGAAGGTGCGTCAGGTCTGTGTGTAGCTCCGCTTTCGTCATTTCCCAGAGGAAAGGTGTGTCAGGTCTGCGTGTAGCTCCACGTTGGTTGTTTCCCAGAGGGAAGGCGTGTCAGGTCTGCGTGTAGCTCCGCTTTGGTTGTTTCCCCGAGGGAAGGCGCATCAGGTCTGCGTGTAGCTCCGCATTGATTATTTCCCAGAGGGAAGGCACGTCAGGTCTGCGTGTAGCTCTGCTTTGGTTGTTTCCCAGAGGGAAGGCATGTCAGGTCTGCGTGTAGCTCCGCTTTTGTTGTTTCCCAGAGGGAAGGTGTGTCAGGTCTGCGTGTAGCTCTGCGTTGGTTGTTTCTCAGAGGGAAAGTGTGTCAGGTCTGGGTGTAGCTCCGCTTTGGTTATTTCACAAGGTGAAGGTGCATCAGATATGCGTGTAGCTCCGCTTTGGTTGTTTCCCAGAGGGAAGGTGCATCAGGTCTGCATGTATCTCCGCGTTGGTTATTTCCCAGAGGGAAGGCGCATAAGGTCTGGGTGTATCTCCGCTTTGGTTATTTCAGAAGGTGAAGGTGCGTCAGGTCTGTGTGTAGCTCCGCTTTGGTTATTTCCCAGACGGAAGGCGCGTCGGGTCTGCGTGTAGCTCCAATTTGGTTGTTTCCCAGAGGGAAGGCATGTCAGGTCTGCGTGTTGCTCTGCTTTGGTTGTTTCCCAGAGGGAAAGCGCATCAGGCATGTGTGTAGCTCCACTTTGGTTATTTCCCAGAGGGAAGGCGTGTCTTGTCTGCGTGTACTCCACTTTGGTTGTTTCCCAGAGGGAAGGCGCATCAGTTCTGCGTGCAGCTCCGCTTTGGTTGTTTCCCAGAGGGAAGGCGCATCAGGCCTGTGTGTAGCTCCACTTTGGTTATTTCCCAGAGGGAAGGCGTGTCTTGTCTGCGTGTACTCCACTTTGGTTGTTTCCCAGAGGGAAGGCGCATCAGTTCTGCTTGCAGCTCCGCTTTGGTTGTTTCCCAGAGGGAAGGAGCGTCAGGTCTGTGTGTAGTTCCTTTTTTATTGTTTCCCAGAGGGAAGGCGTGTCAGGTCTGCGTGTAGCTCCGCTTTGGTTGTTTCCGAGAGGGAAGGCGCATCAGGCCTGTGTGTAGCTCCACTTTGGTTATTTCCCAGAGGGAAGGCGTTTCTTGTCTGCGTGTACTCCACTTTGGTTGTTTCCCAGAGGGAAGGCGCATCAGTTCTGCGTGCAGCTCCGCTTTGGTTGTTTCCCAGAGGGAAGGCGCATCATGTCTGTGTGTAGCTCCACTTTGGTTATTTCCCAGAGGGAAGGCGCATCAGTTCTGCATGCAGCTCCGCTTTGGTTGTTTCCCAGAGGGAAGGCATGTCAGGTCTGCGTGTTGCTCTGCTTTGGTTATTTCACAAGGTGAAGGTGCGTCAGGTCTGTGTGGAGCTCCGCTTTGGTTATTTCCCAGGTGGAAGGTGCGTCAGGTCTGCATGTAACTCCAATTTGGTTGTTTCCCAGAGGGAAGGCAGGTCAGGTTTGCGTGTTGCTCTGCTTTGGTTGTTTCCCAGAGGGAAGGCACGTCAAGGCTGCGTGTAGCTCCTTTTTGATTGTTTCCCAGAGGGAAGGTGTGTCAGGTCTGCGTGTAGCTCCGCTTTGGTTGTTTCCCAGAGGGAAGGCGCATCAGGTCTGTGTGTAGCTCCACTTTGGTTATTTCCCAGAGGGAAGGCGCGTCATGTCTGCGTGTACTCCGCTTTGGTTGATTCCCAGAGGGAAGGCGCATCAGTTCTGCGTGCAGCTCCGCTTTGGTTGTTTCCCAGAGGGAAGGCATGTCAGGTCTGCGTGTTGCTCTGCTTTGGTTGTTTCCCAGAGGGAAGGCTCATCAGGTCTGCGTGTAGCTCCTTTTTGGTTGTTTCCCAGAGGGAAGGCGTGTCAGGTCTGCATGTAGCTCCGCTTCGGTTGTTTCCCAGAGGGAAGGTGTGTCAGGTCTGCGTGTAGCTCCGCTTTGGTTGTTTCCCAGGGTGAGTTTGTGCCAGGTCTGCGTATAACTCTGCTTAGGTTATTTCCCAGAGGGAAGGCGCGTCAGGTCTGCCTGTAGCTCCGCTTTGGTTATTTCCCAGAGGGAAGGCGCGTCAGGTCTGCGTGTAGTTCCGTGTTGGTTATTTCCCAGAGGAAAGGCACGTCAGATCTGCGTGTAGCTCCGGTTTGGTTATTTCCCAGATGGAAGGCGCATCAGGTCTGCGTGTAGCTCCACTTTGGTTATTTCCCAGAGGGAAGGCACGTCAGGTCTGCGTGTAGCTCTGCTTTGGTTATTTCCCAGAGGAAAGGCGTATAAGGTCTGGGTGTAGCTCCGCTTTGGTTATTTCACAAGGTGAAGGTGCTTCAGGTCTGTGTGTAGCTCCGCTTTGGTTATTTCCCAGACGGAAGGCGCGCCAGGTCTGCGTGTAGCTCCACTTTGGTTGTTTCCCAGAGTGAAGGCATGTCAGGTCTGCGTGTTGCTCTGCTTTGGTTGTTTCCCAGAGGGAAGGAGCGTCAGGTCTGCGTGTAGCTCCTTTTTGGTTGTTTCCCAGAGGGAAGGCGCGTCAGGTCTGCCTGTAGCTCCGCGTTGGTTATTTCCCAGAGGAAAGGCGCATAAGGTCTGGGTGTAGCTCCGCTTTGGTTATTTCACAAGGTGAAGGTGCGGCAGGTCTGTGTGTAGCTCCGCTTTGGTTATTTCCCAGACGTAAGGTGCGTCAGGTCTGCGTGTAGCTCCACTTTGGTTGTTTCCCAGAGGGAAGGAATGTCAGGTCTGCGTGTTGCTCTGCTTTGGTTGTTTCCCAGAGGGAAGGCGCGTCAGGTCTGCGTGTAGCTCCGCGTTGGTTATTTCCCAGAGGAAAGGCGCAAAAGGTCTGGGTGTAGCTCTGCTTTGGTTATTTCACAAGGTGAAGGTGCGTCAGGTCTGTGTGTAGCTCCGCTTTCGTCATTTCCCAGAGGAAAGGTGTGTCAGGTCTGCGTGTAGCTCCACGTTGGTTGTTTCCCAGAGGGAAGGCGTGTCAGGTCTGCGTGTAGCTCCGCTTTGGTTGTTTCCCCGAGGGAAGGCGCATCAGGTCTGCGTGTAGCTCCGAATTTATTATTTCCCAGAGGGAAGGCACGTCAGGTCTGCGTGTAGCTCTGCTTTGGTTGTTTCCCAGAGGGAAGGCATGTCAGGTCTGCATGTAGCTCCGCTTTTGTTGTTTCCCAGAGGGAAGGTGTGTTAGGTCTGCGTGTAGCTCTGCGTTGGTTGTTTCTCAGAGGGAAAGTGTGTCAGGTCTGGGTGTATCTCCGCTTTGGTTATTTCAGAAGGTGAAGGTGCGTCAGGTCTGTGTGTAGCTCCGCTTTGGTTATTTCCCAGACGGAAGGCGCGTCGGGTCTGCGTGTAGCTCCAATTTGGTTGTTTCCCAGAGGGAAGGCATGTCAGGTCTGCGTGTTGCTCTGCTTTGGTTGTTTCCCAGAGGGAAGGAGCGTCAGGTCTGCATGTAGTTCCTTTTTTATTGTTTCCCAGAGGGAAGGCGTGTCAGGTCTGTGTGTAGCTCCGCTTTGGTTGTTTCCCAGAGGGAAGGCGCATCAGGACTGTGTGTAGCTCCACTTTGGTTATTTCCCAGAGGGAAGGCGTGTCTTGTCTGCGTGTACTCCACTTTGGTTGTTTCCCAGAGGGAAGGCGCATCAGTTCTGCGTGCAGCTCCGCTTTGGTTGTTTCCCAGAGGGAAGGCATATCAGGTCTGCGTGTAGCTCCTTTTTGGTTGTTTCCCAGAGGGAAGGCGTGTCAGGTCTGCATGTAGCTCCGTTTCGGTTGTTTCCCAGAGGGAAGGCGTGTCAGGTCTGCGTGTAGCTCCGCTGTTGTTGTTTCCCACAGGGAAGGTGTGTCAGGTCTGTGTGTAGCTCTGCGTTGGTTGTTTCTCAGAGGGAAAGTGTGTCAGGTCTGCGTGTAGCTCTGAGTTGGTTGTTTCCCAGAGGGAAGGTGCTTCAGATCTGCGTGTAGCTCCGCTTTGGTTGTTTCCCAGAGGGAAGGTGCATCAGGTCTGCATGTATCTCCGCGTTGGTTATTTCCCAGAGGGAAGGCGCATAAGGTCTGGGTGTATCTCCGCTTTGGTTATTTCACAAGGTGAAGGTGCGTCAGGTCTGTGTGTAGCTCCGCTTTGGTTATTTCCCAGACAGAAGGCGTGTCGGGTCTGCGTGTAGCTCCAATTTGGTTGTTTCCCAGAGGGAAGGCATGTCAGGTCTGCGTGTTGCTCTGCTTTGGTTGTTTCCCAGAGGGAAGGCGCGTCAGGTCTGCATGTAGCTCCTTTTTTTATTGTTTCCCAGAGGGAAGGCGTGTCAGGTCTGTGTGTAGCTCCACTTTGGTTATTTCCCAGAGGGAAGGCGCGTCTTGTCTGCGTGTACTCCGCTTTGGTTGTTTCCCAGAGGGAAGGCATGTCATGTCTGCATGTTGCTCTGCTTTGGTTGTTTCCCAGAGGGATGGCGCATCAGGTTTGCGCGTAGCTCCTTTTTGGTTGTTTCCCAGAGGGAAGGTGTGTCAGGTCTGCATGTAGCTCCGCTTTGGTTGTTTCCCAGAGGGAAGGCGTGTCAGGTCTGCGTGTAGCTTCGCTTTGGTTGTTTCCCAGGGTGAGGGTGTGCCAGGTCTGCGTGTAGCTCCGCTTTGGTTATTTCCCAGAGGGAAGGCACGTCAGGTCTGCGTGTTGCTCTGATTTGGTTGTTTCCCAGAGGGAAGGCACGTCAGGTCTGCGTGTAGCTCCTTTTTGATTGTTTCCCAGAGGGAAGGCGTGTCAGGTCTGCGTGTAGCTCCGCTTTGGTTGTTTCCCAGAGGGAAGGCGCATCAGGTCTGCGTGCAGCTCCGCTTTGGTTGTTTCCCAGAGGGAAGGCGTGTCAGGTCTGCATGTTGCTCTGCTTTGGTTGTTTCCGAGAGGGAAGGCGTGTCAGGTCTGCGTGTAGCTCCTTTTTGGTTGTTTCCCAGAGGGAAGGTGTGTCAGGTCTGCGTGTAGCTCTGCGTTGGTTGTTTCTCAGAGGGAAAGTGTGTCAGGTTTGGGTGTAGCTCCGCTTTGGTTGTTTCCCAGAGGGAAGGCGTATCAGGTCTGTGTGTAGCTCTACTTTGGTTATTTCCGAGAGGGAAGGCCCATCATGTCAGCGTGTAGCTCCGCTTTGGTTGTTTCCCAGAGGGAAGGCGCATCAGGTCTGCGTGCAGCTCCGCTTTGGTTGTTTCCCAGAGGGAAGGCATGTCAGGTCTGCGTGTTGCTCTGCTTTGGTTGTTTCCGAGAGGGAAGGCGTGTCAGGTCTGCGTGTAGCTCCTTTTTGGGTGTTTCCCAGAGGGAAGGTGTATCAGATCTGCATGTCATTCCGCTTCGGTTGTTTCGCAGGGTGAGGCTGTGCCAGGTCTGCGTGTAACTCCGCTTTGGTTATTTCCCAGAGGGAAGGCAGGTCAGGTCTGCCTGTAGCTCCGCTTTGGTTATTTCCCAGAAGGAAGGCGCATCAGGTGTGCGTGTAGCTCCGTGTTGGTTATTTCCCAGAGGGAAGGCGCATCAGGTCTGCGTGTAGCTCCGCTTTGGTTGTTTCCCAGAGGGAAGGCGCGTCAGGTCTGCGTTTATTAACCTTAATCCAAGAAATCCAAAGAAACCTTAATCCAAACACGGTTTGGTCCTCCTTTTACTGGTGTCATGTCTCTGTTTAATTCACATTTTCTTTCACTCTATAACGCTCGCTCTTCCAACATATCTCGCCCCATAATCTCACACACTCTCCGTATCTAACTGTGCGTCTCTCTGACTCCTTCCCTCTTTCTACATCCCATTGTGCCTCCATCTCTCCATATTGCTGTCACCCCTACCTCTCTACCCATCTCTACATGTCTCTGTCTCTCTTTCATCCCCTCTTAGATTATCTCCCCTGCCTCTCTCTGTGTTTCTCCCAGTTTTTCTCAACCCTTTCTTATTTCCACTCGCTCACTCCCTGTGTTGGTTCCCACGGCTCTATCTCTCACTCTCACAGTATGTTTCTTTTTTTGATTATTTATTATTTAAAAACAAAATGTCTGATTTCAGAATGCACATTTTATCAAAATCTTTCCATATAAAATTTGCAGCTGCAGTAATCACCAAAGACTCTCCCGAGTGAATGCTACCCCAGCACTGATCCAATGGAATGGACGCCAGATCATGCACAAAAGAAGAGGAGGCCTCTTGATACTTTTGAAAGAGAAGAGACAACCTGTGAGGACCCGCCTCACAGTCTCTCTCTCCAACGTACATGATATGATATGATCTGATAAGTAATTTATAACACGCCTGCACACAAGTGTTTGTAGGCGCGAATATGCCGTGTATTCTCAAAGCATAAGAGATTTTATACCAAGAACCCAAACCTTCATGTGTATGAAGAAGACTGAGGCTTAGATTCATGATACATTTCCTTAAAGGGTTGCTTTGAACTTTTTACTATATGAAAAGGGAGAAGGAAAGGGGAAGCCCTGTCTGGAGTACTCACTATACTGCTTCATTTTGGACAATTTCTCCCCCATCCTTGCACTATCCCAGAGTAATGCCTTTTCTTTCCATTGTCTTGAGGAAACACCCAAATCAAGCGGCTCTTCAATTTCAAAATCAATAACTTCATGAAAGGCACAAACTTCTTCCATGAAGGTCTTAAATCCCACGGGAGGGGCTATGAACCCTTTTAGCAGAGCAGCGGAGGGCGAAGCGTTGGAAGTGACATGGTTCATCACTTCTCAATCGATGATTCTGCACATGGGTCATGAAAGACGCGAGCCCAGGCTCACAGCACATTTCCTCTGTGGGTGCACATCGAGGCGGCCCAGGATACCCCCCGCCCCCAGATCTTGTCCTCAATTTGGTGAAGCCAGTTTACCTCGGTGTCCCCCAAAGCCTCAAGACCACAGAGGATACATGGGACTATACCCGTTTAGATAAAGAAGGATAAGTCCCTCCACAGAATACCCCCCTCTGGAAGTATTACATGCCTTAATCAATCTCATTATCTTAATCATTTTAGGAGTGATTGAGCTGCACGAGGCAGGCTGTAGTAAATACTCAGAGGTAGTTATTCTCTTTTACAATGTCTACCTGTGTACCCTCAATTTTCCAGAGACATGTGGATGGTTTCCTAGTGTAATCTCCAACGACTAATATCTTAGTCTGTGGTACATTTAATGGCAATCCTTTTGCCTTAGAGTAGTCACCCAAATCATCCATACTCCTCTGCAACGCTATGGGTGTCCTGTCAAGGAGCACAGTGCCGTCTGCGTAGGGAAGCCAGGGCAGCGTGTTATCACCAAACCGTAGAGGAACCTTCCTGCACCAATGGAAACAGATGCCCGTATCGGCAACATACCAGGTGTAATAACGGTGCAAGCACGCGGCCCTGCTTAACACCCTCCCTTTTCATACATCCGCAGACGACCTGCCCTCCAAATCGAGCCGAATAGAGGCAATTGTGTCCTGATAAAATCGTTAAACCATATTCAAGATTGAGAGAATACACTCCCAAACTTCTAGTTTCCTCTGCAGCTCATCCCGCAAGACAGAATCAAGGACTGCAGAGTGATGCACACAACAGATGTGTAGCTTTCCTACCTTACTCTCAAGAAGGGTTCGTATCAAATAGATTAAACTCCAGATATTGCACGTGCTCCCAGAGCCCTTACGAGACCCCGTCTGCTGACTGGACGGCAATTTCTTATCAGCAGCGCAGTCAGTTAACGTTTTAAGGGTACAGGTGGCATACATTTAGAGATTTAATCTGTAAATGCAGCAACCGATGATTGATGGGGTTTCCTTTGTCACCTGTTTTAAAGATGGAAGCGGAGCATATTCAGTAAACATGGCCTGTAATATGCCTGTAAGAGATATTCAGTAAACATGTCCTGCAATATGCCTGTAAGAGATATTCAGTAAACATGGCCTGTAATATGCCTGTAAGAGATATTCAGTAAACATGGCCTGTAATATGCCTGTAAGAGATATTCAGTAAACATGGCCTGTAATTACTCAGGCCAATAATCTGCCTTGGCCTTGACCACAACATTAGGTGACCATCGGGCACACGGTACCTAGAATGCGTGTATGATTTCCAATACATCCATGGCAGTATATGTGTACCATTCACCATGAGTCTGTACAGGCTGTCTGCCATATGACAAGAGCCATTCTGGGTCAGGCACCCGCACCTGCTCTTTAATATGAGTTGAAGATGGATTGTCCACCCTGTGTGAGGAATTCCGCCGTCAACACGGTCGGCGTGCTCTCACCTGGGCGTTTTGAAATCTTTAATTAAATGGAATGATGTAGACCAACCTCTGGAAAATGTGTGGGGCTAATCCACACATATTCTCCTATGCTCACACCACGGAAAATGCATAGACCTGTGTACTCTGGGTGGACACAGCCTTAAGGCACAGTCCTCCCTGTCATATTTAGTTGAAATGTGACAACCAGGAGTACATTATGTCATCTCCAGGAAGCGGGAGGACCAAGTTTCCCCTGCCATGCCCAGTCTGATTAACTAACACAGGCTCCAAGGACCCGCTGTGCTCTTTTGTTAGGCCATGCAACTGGTGGCAGTGTTTAACACACTAATAGAGTGTACTTCAAACAGGCTTAGCAACCGACTGCAACGCTGATTGTTGTTAAGCCGCAGTCGCTTAAAGATATCCGAGATGCCTTGAACAGTGCTTCAGACTTGCCAAACAGCACTGAGACAACCATTCCTGACCTTGAGTTGCTGTGTAGGCCAGCCTGAAGCTATTCATCCAGCTTTTCTTGCCAAACCATCTTGCCGCCTGATAACCGCAGCTGACACCCGTCTCGAACTGTGTCAAAGAATCCTGCAAAGTGCCCTGAAGCTGACTCGACCCTGTCGAGCACCAAGAACACCTACAGCACAAGGTTCATTCTGGTTCTGCCCCCATGGTCCTTCCCAGACGGCCCTAGAGGCATTTTACGACCCATTTCTCCCTTTGTGCTGAAGCCAAGTAACCGTAAACTGTTGTGGTTATTCACTATACCAACTACTGCCAGATGGAATTACCAATAATGATCTCAGACCCAAATAACCGGACAGACTCAAAGAATATGGCAAACTACCTCTTTATTATCAGCTTAGAATAAAGTATGGTAATCTAGCGAACAACAAACTGTAGTCCATGCACTCACACTTCAATTTTGATTACACAAAGGCTTTATACCTCGATATGCATCAGCTATGATGTCATCCTATGTGGAAAACTGTAAAATCTATTGAAGGGAAGGATTGGTTAAGGGAGCATATGTACCTACATATATTATAAGTATTAGTAATATTACTGGATGCTCCTTATCTGGTAGGCAAGCCTTTTAGCCACATCTAAATACATTTAATACAGATTATAGCAGAATAACAGCAGAGGTTGGTCTGTGCAACATTGTATAGCATGTTGCTACATAGACTCTCTGATTGGTTGGCATTCTCTCCCAACCTCAGACTTTCGGCTTGTTAGCAGCATGTAACCAAAACGAAATGTAGGTGCAGAGAACAACGTCAGACTACTACCAACTTTGCCCAAATAGTCCATCATCTGTCATCGGTCAGGCCCTAAGCCAAGGCTTCTTCATTATAGTTTACCTTGCAGCCTGGTCTTTGTTCTGGGACTTTTAAAGGAGTGGAGGTACACCATTATCTTCCTCTGGAGCTTAATAAATAGTCCTTGTTTTCGACTTCTGGATCACGTTTGAGGAGACCACGATTTTGTCAATTTCAATCTTGTATTTACTGGTATTTTATTTCATTAGGCTGGGTGTCATTACTCTTCTTGTATATGTGTATTCTCTGCTGATTGGAAGGAGCGTTTCATTTCTCCTTCGAACGCTCGTGCTTGCAAGGTCCATCCCTCACAGCTGCACTGCGAGCAGAGCTCTTGCAGCCCATTCTGCTTCCTGGAGGGGGCGGACCCCTTCCTGAACACGTGACACAGCACGTGACTGCCAGCCTGCACAAGTTGCCGGCACAGCCGCCCTTGCGGCGTATTCTCTGCTGATTGGAAGGAGCGTTTCATTTCTCCTTCGAACGCTCGTGCTTGCAAGGTCCATCCCTCACAGCTGCACTGCGAGCAGAGCTCTTGCAGCCCATTCTGCTTCCTGGAGGGGGCGGACCCCTTCCTGAACACGTGACACAGCACGTGACTGCCAGCCTGCACAAGTTGCCGGCACAGCCGCCCTTGCGGCGTATTCTCTGCTGATTGGAAGGAGCGTTTCATTTCTCCTTCGAACGCTCGTGCTTGCAAGGTCCATCCCTCACAGCTGCACTGCGAGCAGAGCTCTTGCAGCCCATTCTGCTTCCTGGAGGGGGCGGACCCCTTCCTGAACACGTGACACAGCACGTGACTGCCAGCCTGCACAAGTTGCCGGCACAGCCGCCCTTGCGGCGTATTCTCTGCTGATTGGAAGGAGCGTTTCATTTCTCCTTCGAACGCTCGTGCTTGCAAGGTCCATCCCTCACAGCTGCACTGCGAGCAGAGCTCTTGCAGCCCATTCTGCTTCCTGGAGGGGGCGGACCCCTTCCTGAACACGTGACACAGCACGTGACTGCCAGCCTGCACAAGTTGCCGGCACAGCAGCCCTTGTGGCGTTAAGCCCTGGAGACTGTAAGGGCTGGAGATACTGTTTTGCTGTTTGGCTGTGATCTGTGAGTACACTGTTCTGGGCCTTCCCTAGCCAACCCAATTGAAGTTGCATTCCTATTACGAGGGTTTGGGGTGGAGAGTCGGACTCTGGCAGCTCCACAAGCCGTCGGGCGTTCCCTCCCCAAAAAATGACTATTACGCTGACACAACTCATTTACTAAAACTTTTATTTAATTGAGTGTGTAATATTGCTTTTTATTTTTTTAATTCGCTCTTAATGCTAGGCTATATATATATTTCATAGGGTTTTTAGACAATGTACTGGTTTTTCAGAGTTTGATTTTTGCTATTTGTGCCATATTCTAACACTTGCATTTTTTAAAATTTAAAAACTGCCTAGTATTTTTTGCTGTGTGTCTCTATGTCTAACTTCCCCTGACATCTAGGCTTATTTCCAGTGTATTTCTGGGTACCTTCTCTGGCATAACTCTTAGTTTTCTTTCTCTTTCTCCCTACTGTTAGGCTGAGGTTTTATCCGAATGACACGTAGGGGACTTAGAAGTCAGACTGCTATGGAGGTCTCACTTCCTTTGTCTCCTTCGCCCATTGTCGGTATGCCCTCCATGCCATCTACAGTTATTGTGCCAGAAACCCCCATTCCTATTGCTATGGGGAGTTCTGATGATGCTCCACTTCAGGACCATTATAACCCTCTCCTTTTAAGGGACATAGCCCAGGCCCAAATTCATCTGAGAGAGAGGTCTGAGGTTTGCAATGCTATGGGTATCACTTCACGTAATACAGCTTATAATAACTGTATTTTCAATGGAATACATGACATTTCTATAGATACTCAGGAAGAACGTCTAGCTGCTACTCTTGCCTCCAATCTTTTGGTTGGGGTCAGTTTCTCAAAGATTAAAACTAACATGGCATATGACAACAACCCTCTGCCTAACATCCCTCTTCCATCGATTGCCTCACTGAATCCTAGTATGCCCATACCCCCAGTCATGGTGGGTGAATCAGAAGTTATTGCATCACAACTATTAGAGAAGAAGGACAGTGGGAGCGTTGCTATCTCCCACACTCAACCCTCTTTAGGATCCAAAGCATTACTCAGTGATACTAAGCACACATCTTCTTCTCACGTTAACCTTTCTACTAGTGTGGTGGGAACTTCCTTCTCCCCTAATGGGATCTCTTTGCCGTTCAAAACCCCTCTTAACAAGCCCCGTAACTCAATATCAAAAATAAAAATTAATCTAGGTACCCAGGGTAATCCAATCCAGGGGAAAAACATCACACATTTCTTTGGTAAGAAATCTGTCTCTAGCACTCTGGCTAAATCTCCTCACCCTCTTCCTTCAGTATATACCCCGGCCCACACCAACTTAATTAACGTAGCTAAGAAACTGGATATTGAAGATCTCTCAGTCCAGGATATTGATGACATCAGTATCATAGAATGTGCAGATAAGGCAATTGCTGATAGCCACTTGGACTCCCATCTTAACAAAACAAATAATGTTACACAACAAATTTGTGATGAATCATTGGCAGGTTCCCCTTCAGATCTCACCAACTTTATTGACGAGTATACTGAAAAACAAAACTGGTTAAAAGAAAGAGGTCTTCTTCCGGACTTCAAAACTGATCCGCCCAGTGAGTCTATTCTACATCATACCCTTAAAGATGTTGATGATAGAATTAAACTCTCCCATCCAACTATCTCTGCGTTGAATATGGTTCTGAGTTCCTTTGTGAGTCTCTATGATAACATCTGGTCAGAGGTTAGATCCCATTCACGTATACTTTCCGAAATATATTCTAGGCTGGAGGGCCTAGATAGATTTGAAGAATTAGTAAAAATTATAAAAGAAGAAAACCAATTTTTGACCACTCAAGGCCTTGACCCTACCTCTTTCAATCCACCTTTGGCCCCTACACACGATTTTCATCAGGAGCCTACAGGGATCACGGCAACTACTTTAGGGGCGGTCCCCAATGCGGCCCTGGGTCTTCCGGTTCTCCAACCTCCAGATCCTGATTCCCGGGGCTCTTCCTCTATGACTCCCCGTGCTGCCTTTGATGGTTTGCGAGAGGCTGACGACCCTACAGATATACTTCCTAGTGTCCCGACTGTATTCTCTATGGAAAGAGGAGAGGACAAAGTACAGGAGGATCTGCCAAGGGTATCCCTCAAACCCTCTATACAAGACCGTTCATGTGCAGGTGGGACTGCAGAGTTGGCCGTCCGTTCTAAAGGTGACCATGTCGCATCCTCAGGAGAAAACATGACTATCCTAACTCCAGAGATCGCAGCAATTTCCTCTGAGCCCCCAGTGGAAACTTCCTGTCCAAAAGTCCTCCCCTGTCTAGGAAAGAAAAGGAAAATGAGCCAACAAATGAAGAAAACAAAAAATCAGAAGAATGTCAAAAAGATTACTTCGTATACTAATCAATTTTTCAAAAACCTCTTTATGGCAAACTCTATAGTCCCTTCAACCACTGTTTCAGTTCCACAGGGGACTGATAACTCTGTTGAACCAATCCCCTCTCCCATCCATGTGACCACTCCAGATACCGCCAATGCTCCACCTATTTTACCACGTGCATCTGTCTCAACGGATGCGGTGGGTATGCTGATTAACACCTCTGCTTCTATTGATGCGGGGCCAAGGACTGTTGGTACTGGTGAAATTGCAGTTTCTAGCATTCAGATAACACCTCTTACCGTACCACCATCCACTAGTACTAACCCTATAGCACTGCCAACTGATATTGTTGCAGCGGAGGTTATGGACTCTGCCCCAGAAGCAATTCTCCCTTCTACTTCTCTGGAGTCTACTTCTGGTAAAAGCCTGAATCATCCGGACACTTCTCTAACTATGCCGACTGTTAATATGGTTAACATTGATATGGCTAAACATTTACTTCAGTCGCTACTTGTTCCCAAGATCAGCAAGGTGACAGTGTCTAATTCAAATGTAAGCTTGTCACAGGACGAGGTTCCTACTACTCGGCTCTCTTCTTTTGATCCGGCACTCTTGTCTGCTCCTGAGGAGCCCCCTGTTAATATGGGCTGCATTAAGAGGGATGGAGATATGACAGATCGATCAGACAATGTCTCATCGACTCTCCCCCCTTTTAACCATGCGTCTCTTAGCATCTCAAATATGCGCATGTCTGCGGTTCGCGAAGCGGTCCCCTCTGGGTTTGACTTTGCCTATAATAAGAACGTTTCCAATTCTTGGGAAAGATTTCCACTGGGGCCAAATGTCAACCATAATAGGACTATACTAAGAGGGGCGAGGGGTTGTGATCTGGCGGCTGACCCCCTTGGGCACTTTACCAAAAAAATTATTGAGTCCTTGCCTGTCTCTGCAACAACAAAAGTCTCTGGTGATGTTATACAGCTTTCCAGTCTCTGGGGCGAAGATATGCCAATCTGTTTAAATCGTGGTAACATACTTAAAATCTTTCACCAACTTCCTTCGCTTTCGCTTATCTCTAGCTATGACATAGATTGCATCTTATTCCCTTTCCATGATCGGGTAGATGTTAGTAATATTATTCTTAGATCGAAGGTAGTTTTAGACTTGATCATGGGGCATATGGAAGGGTTGAAGCAACTAGGATTTGAAGCAAAAATAGTGGACTCTTCTCAATTTGCCAAAAATAAAGGAGAGGGCGCTGAATATAGAGGTAATCTTACAATGGTCTACCATCCAGAAAGAACTCCCCCACCCCAACGGAGGCATTTCTTGCCCAAATCTAATGGAGACTTCGCGAGCTGGGCACATGTCACCGCAGGCCTATGGAAATGATTTAATTCCCGCTAAATCAGAATCCTCTTCGAAGGCCCGCCCTCTATATAGCTTCGGTTTCTTTTCTTGGAACTCTAGAGGTAATTCTCATTTGTTCACGAACCTAGAAACGGTTGCCGTGATTAAGGCTTCGCATTGTTTTTTTCTCCAAGAAACTTGGCTACTTTCAACTCCAGTTCTTGATGGATTCGATATTTTCTCTCAATGTGCCAAACCTAGCCTGGGAGGCCGCGCATCGGGGGGACTCATTATAGGGGTAAGAACCTCCTTAGGTTCTGTCGCTAAGGTGCTTTCGGATACACCTTTTGGCTTTATGGCCTTAGAGGTGTTCTTTCCGGATTCCAATTGCTACTTTCTCTTGGTCAATGTTTACTGGCATATGGGAATCTCTCCTCTCGAATTGTTTCTGGAGAAGTTAACTGATACAATCCTTGCCTGGAGATATCTGCACCCCATGGGCAAACTCATTCTGGCGGGCGATCTTAATTCAGACTGTACTCTCTGTCTGGAATCCAATTATGATGACCTGGGCTTGGTTATGGAAGACGATCCACGTACAGGACTAAAACTTACATGGGGTCGATCTTGGAATCTGGCTTTGGATTCAATTGGCCTAACTTGTCTTAACAGCCATTATGATGCTACTAATCCTTCCTGCCCAACTTGGCGTAGATCGTCCTTATCTTCCACCTTAGACTACGTCTTTGTCGACCATTCCCTGATTCCATTTTCTTCTAATGTCGAGGTGTCCTTCAATTCATGGAGCGACCATGGTATTCTCCGGGTTCAATTTCTATGCCCCTTTCTTACCAAGCTTCTGCCGGAGGGTGGACCCACTCAGCTTTATACTGTTAGTCAAGGGACAGGGATAAGGTGGTCTCCTTTTAACATCAGTGTTCTTAATAACAAACTGATCTCTTCCCTTAACCACACCTCGCTCTGCTGGAAAATAGCAGTCTTTAACACCTCTTCTTTTGATAGCTTTCTCAATGTCTTACAGAGTAGTATTTATGGCCAGCTAAGGAAAGGAGTCTCCAAAAAACTTCACAACCATAGTTTCGACCAACAATTGGCCGATGTAAAGGCCCTTACTAAGAAACTTATTAGGGATGTTCAAGCCCTAGATATGGATTGGGCAGATAAAACAACAAAAATTAAAACCATTCGCCAAAAATACAAAAACTACTGTAAGCATAGAAAAATGACTATGATTCAAAATGATGCACAGTATATGCTTGCAGTACTAATAAAACGAGATGTGAGGGCCTTCTGGGCTTCGGTTTCCAGCCTAGATAACACATTGATGGCTGATCAGCTTAATGCAATCCCAGAGGCCAAATGGTTTGACTACTACTCTAAACTTTTTGATATTGGGGAGGAAGACTTGGCTTCGGATGTATCGATGATTTACCCATCGAAAGACGCATGGAAACCAGTTTTTGATCTTGAGACAGTGTTCTGTCTTATTTCTAAGGCTAAGAAATTTAGGGCGCCAGGCCCAAATGGCCTTACGAACAATACGTTCAAAGCCGAGCCTGAGATTTGGGCCAATCTACTCTTCCTGCTTTTTCAGGACGTCGTAAATTCCGGGAAGGTCCCTATGAGCTGGCATACGGCCCATATTGTCCCAATCTTTAAGAGAGGCTTACGCTCTGAGGTAAAGAATTATAGACCGATCTCTCTTATAGACGCGGACTGTAAGCTTTTTGCTTCTCTGCTCCTCTCCCATCTTAACATATGGATTAGGGACAATCATATTCTCCCCAAATACCAAACTGGCTTCAGGGCCGGCCACTCTACCAATCTCAATGGTCTTATTATAACTGCCCTTCAGACCTCCTCTTGGGGAAAATCTGATGGTCCTCTGTATGTCGCCTCTATTGATTTATCTAATGCATTTGATCTGGTCATTAGATCCAGATTATGGGAAAAATTAACTAAATGGGGCATCCCGGCGGGCCTCCTTTCTCTCATTATGGCCCTCTATGAAAACTCGGGGGTACACATCAGGCTTGATTTGGCTGGTACTCTCTCTAGGAGAATTAGGACGCGTATTGGGGTGAGACAGGGTTGCTCGTTAGCTCCCTGTCTATTTATCCTCTATTTGGCTGATGTGGATAACTTCCTGAAAAATGCAGGCATGGTGAGTGCTAAACTTGGGGACCTGAGATTCTCATGGTTGGCATATGCCGATGACTTTCTCTTGTTCGACCAGACCAAAGTGGGCCTGCAGAGGCTCCTGTGTAAATTTGAACAGTACGCACTGCTAAATGGGCTGAAGATCAATCCTGGTAAAACACGTATCATGGAATTCTCAAAGGGGAGAACCCGAAACAACAAAGTATGGAAAATGGGGGGAGCAAACATTTCTCGAGTTAATAAAATCGTCTACTTGGGCTTTTTGATCTTGGCCCAACCATCGGTGATAGAACTGAGACGATTTCTTAGACAGAAACTGCTCCCTCTCATCTCCCAATCACGTACTTTGGAGAATAAATATTGTATGTTTTCCCTCAAACCCGTGGTAGACTTTTTCAAGGGTAAGGTGACTCCAAAGTTATTGTATGGTATGGAACTCCATTACTTTACACTTTTGCCCTTCTGGGACTCTCTTGAAGGTATTTACTGGAGGAAAGTTTTAAAACTGCCCAATTCAATTCCTACTGTTGCCATTAGATATGAGTTGGGTCTGGTTTCTCTACGAGCTAGGATTCTTTGGAGGGTTCTCTCATTGTTCTCAGCCTTGCTTTCCCCTAGACCTGATACTTTATATGTTGATGTGGGCCGCATGATTTTTTCCCAGACACACTCGGGCCACAACATATATCTCCATCTTTTCTCCACTCTCTGCGATAAGACCCTTATGGACATTTCCTCCGACAGGGATACATTACTTACAAACCCTAATAAGGTAAAGGAGTCTCTCTTCAGCCATGATTGGAGTAACACTATCGAAAAACTTCATGGTTATTCCTCACTGAGTGATCTTCAATTTGATCATAAGAAGAGAGGTGTGATGTCTTTTATTTTGATCCAATTTCCTAATAGACATTACCGCTCTCTTCTTATTAAACTCAGATGGAACCTTCTTCCCACTCGGGAAGTCCTATGCAAAAGGAAGAAGTTTTCTGATTTGGATCCCACCTGTCGTTTTTGCAAACTTTTGGGGGTCACTGAAACTTCTCGGCATCTCATTCTTGACTGCAAGGCCTTGACCTCTTTAAGGGACAAATATCTAGGCATTTTTAATGTTATGGGGCGACTGGGGGTAGACAATTGGATTTGGTCACAATGTCTCTCAATCTCGAACATCAAGGTTGGTCTGGCTGTGGCGGGCTTTATCAGAGCCCTTGACCTATATGCCCCTTTGGTCTGATTTTTGCTCCTATTCTTGGAACTATGAATTTTTTACTATATGAGCACAGTGTTTTTAATATGAGCAATGTATTTCATATTTTATACCTTGCATTTATTCTATTTGTTATTCTCTATAACTAGTACTTTGTATTGACTCGACTAATCTTAGACAATCAAATTTTAAATCTGAAACCGGTTGATTATCTATTGTTTGTCCCTTTTCTGTAAAATTTGCAAACTTTTACAACCTATGTAAATCTGTAATTTCGTATTTCTTTAGCGGGCATTTTCTTTTTTCTCTTTTTTTAAATACAAATGCAAAGCAATGAATGTTTATCTTTCTTTTACTATCTTGTTTTTTAATTATAAAGTCTGTTCTATTTGTAAAGGTTTTTTGTAAACCATATACAATAAAAAAAAAAAAAAAAAAAACATTACTCTTCTTGGCCTCTGGAGATTTGCTCACTCCACCTTGCATAGGCTTTTCACATCTTTAATTATGCAGCAGAGTTTTAGCAAACTATCCATGTTGGGGCCACAGGCTAGTTGGGCCTGGGTGTTAGAATCACTTAAACACAAGTTTGCTAAGGAAATGGAGGTGGAAAGTGATCTCTGACCCTGGAAAATCAGAAATAGCTGTATGGAGCACGAGAGATTTTAATCGCTTCATGAAATATGAAAAAAAGAAACAATCTCGCAAGAAACGTGGTTGACCGATTCAATCTGCTTAGATGGATTTAAAATGATCCAAAAATGTGGGCAGAAATCTAGGATCGGCCGCCAAGCGGGGGATGTTCATTGCGCTCAGAAATGCTAAATGTCAGTTGATAAATAGTATGTCTGAGAACATACCGGGTTTCTTAGCTATTTCTATGAAATATAAGATGGGTGAGAAAAGTCAGTACATTCTGATCAGATATATATTTTGGAACTAGAAAATTATACACATAGTGGGTCATTGCAAGGTTGGCGTTAGCCGTGCCGGTAAATACCAGTACGGTTGCTGCCGGAGTCATTTTGTTTCTGGCGCCCGGCAATGGGCAATTACCGGGCCATTACAGCCCCGGTGGACCCGGTATTTGCCCTTTTCTGGGCACCAGAAAAAATTACTCCCCATTCCCATTTGAGTCCCATTGGACTCAATGGGAATGGGGAGGACAGTAGCACCAGAACCATTCATAATGGTGCCAGTGCTACCGTCAAGGTCTGTGGGCGGGTGCCGTTCCACCCGCCAGGTTGGACCTGGTGGGCGGGATGGCACGCGCCCACTAAACTCGTAGTTTGCCAGTCCGGAAACAACGGTACCGGCAAGCTTACCGGTACCGTTGTTTCTGCACTGGCAAGCTTGTAATGAGGCCCATAGATTATATTTTCTAAACCGTATCTGGGAATGCACGGGAAGATGAATGATCTGTGATGGCAGGTGACCTTAACTCGAGCCGTACACCTGACCATACCAGGGACAGAAGTTCTAATACTATTGGATCAATCACCTTGAAGAATGGGACTTGCTAGTGGCAGATGGAAATGTGGAGGGCCATTCAGAGTGAATGTCAACTTGGAAAAGAGGTGATCAGAGGTCTAATATTGACTATGTTATTTTGTCTCCACGATATCCATGAGTGACCACAACATACTTACAGCAATATTCAAATTGAATGTTAAACGGGATAAGTCAGTCCGTCTTCAGCATTTGGTTGTAAGTAGTAGTGGAAACCGAATTAAAATGTTTTGTAAGAAAGGGCTACATCTAACAAGGAAATTGGAGAATTATATTTGTAAAGCACCAAAAGATAAAATCCTGTTGGATTACACGAGAAGTTGCTTTCAGGACTTAATTTGGGATAGGGAAATGACTAGAGCTCCCAAGAATGATAAAACTTCCCATTTGCATACGTTCAACTGGTTGGTATGGGAGCAGACGAAAAATCACAAGACATGTCTTTAACAATTGCATCAAAAGTTCATTGACCACAATACTTACTATAAAAAAATCAACAGCTAATAGGAGGTCTTAAAAACGGGCGCAGGAATCATAAAGGTCACGCGGTACAGCAAGATAGTGAGGGGATGACAATCCCTTGCTCAAAGCAATACATGAAACGTCTGGTCACCTATAAACAATGCCAGTGTGCATCAAATTGAAACACTAAGCAATGGAGTTGATGAAAACAAGTGGCGGGTGAACTGGGTGGAAATGTTTCAGATATCTGAAAAGCAGAATATTATCAACACCTTATGGGAAGTGGACTTTGAGCAAGAGGATATTAAACATATCATCACAACATCTTGGGCCTCTTACGCTGCTGGGCCAAATGGGCTAACTAATGCGTTGTTTAAATTGAATATTGATCCGTGGCCATGTGTGCTCTCATTATTGTCTATAGATATTTGCAAAAATTGTAATATGCCTAAATCCTGGAAGGAATCTATTAGTATCCCAGTCTTTAAAAAGCGGAACCACTCTGATCGGAACAAATATCAGCCCATTACCCTCTTAGACTGTGATAGGAAAATGTGGGCAGCCTTACTTTTGGAATAACTCAGGGTCTGGATGACAGAAATTGACATCTTACCTAGATTCCAATGTGGATTAAGAAAGGGGTTATTCACTGCACTAAATGTGATGATTTTGTCACTGATCAAGGATGGAACTAAGCAAATGGGGAAGGGCAAACCTGAGAAAGTATATGTCCCCTCATAGATTTCTATAATGCATTTCATCTGGTTAAGCGCCATTTGCTTTGGAGTAAACTGAAAAATTGGGGATACCTACTTCTCTGATATCCATTTTAGAGTGCATTCATGAAGGTCCGTCAGTGAGGGTCAGGTTAGATGCAAAGGGACCTCTCACTGATCATTTCCCCACTTCTAAAGGGCTGTACCAAGGCTGCATTTTGGCCCCGTGTCTAACCTGGATGAAGCTTTTGGGAGTGTGGCGCTGATTAGTCCTAAGATTGGGGGGCACGGAATCAGTTGGTTATCCTGTGCTGATGACTTGGCCCTTCTGGATGGTTCACCGATCAGACTACAAAGGCTTCTTACAGTGATGAATAATTACTCAAAGATCAATGAATCGATTGGAAATCATAAAAAAATGCCATATTATCATCTTCAGTAATTGTAGAAAGGAAACAACTAGAGTAAAGTGGACCATCGATGACATCCCCTTTGAAACCAGGAAGGAGGTTGTCTATGTGGGCTTAAATGTATGTAAACATTTTAATAGAATGGTGACAATCAATAACACTGAGAAAAAAATTAGACCAATTGTCTTTCCAAAGGAGGCAATCTCTGCAAGATTTAGCATTTTTTCCTATTACACCTCTAGTAAAATTCTATATTGGAAAAGTAATCCCAAAGATTTTGTATGGCATGGACATAGATCTAACAGCTTATGAGATCCTATGGGACAGATTGAAGGGCAGACTCTGGAAGAGGGTCCTGGATCTGCCTCCCTCTCTTCCCATGGCTTCTCTACGCTTTGAACTTGGCCGATTGTTATTACGTTTTTGGTTTAACTTGTGAGTTCTATGCAATGTCGGGAAAAATACTACTAGCGCAATATAACTCCCTCTATGACAATCTTTATGACTGTATGAGTAAAACATCTCCTTTTCTGAATGCAATGGTATTATTCAGCCTTAAATTGCTGCTTGATCTGGAAAAAGAGCCTCCGGATCTAGTGGAAAATCCTCTCGCCGCAAAGCAAACATTAAAGGAGATGGATTGGATTGCAAGGATAAGCCAAACCAGAGGCTATGAAGTACATGGGACCTTCTCAATAGTAGATAAATCCCTGGGGGACTTGCCAAAATATTTAATCCAATAGCCGTGCCCTGTTGTTATACACCAATTCCTAAGTTTTCAGCTGAATCCTCCCCCCACAGGGGAAAGTAAGCATGTTCCCTCAAGAAAGACTGCTAACACAAACAATGTTTGTACACATTGTAATTCCTGAGGAAAACCAGAATCTTTTAAACATCTACTGGTGGAACGCAATAACCTGGTGGCAATGAGAACAAAGTACTTGGGTTGTTTTTTTAGTCAGAATGAGTATGTAATTTTAGATGATTTGCGGAATCGCATTTGTGCAGGACATGAATTATTTTTAACGTCGGCTATTGTAAAAATGTTGAATGACATAGGTTTTTTAAACTTAGGTGAAGATTTGATATGATATGATATGGTATTTATAACATGCCTATACACAGGTGTCTCAAGGCATGACACGGCAAGGGAGGGAGAAAAGAGGGAAGACAGAGACAACGATCCTACTAAACCAAGTGTCATTCAGATCACGCAAGTGCAGGGGAAGGGGAAAGTGCGGAATTGGAGGGGGTGGGGACAGTGCAGTACATGGGATAAGGGAATAAATAAAAAAACAATAAGAGAAGTAGGGCCAGCTGGTAGGGGTACAGAAAAACAGTCCCCGGATGCGGGAAATTGCCAGGGAGGCAGTGCAGGTGTGTAACTGGTGGGGGAGGGGACCTGGGCCCGAGATCAGAGGGGGGCCAGGTAACCAGTACCATTTCAGCCAGGTATTCAACAGGAGAGAGGAGGAAAGCAGAAGCAAAGAGGGAGGTTTTGTAGTGCTTCCAGAATCCGAACCGGAGGTGGTTCTCCTCAAGTTTCAGGGAGGCAGGGAAGCTGTTCCAGAGGGAGGCCCCAATGGAGGATAGCGATCTACCACCAACTCGTTGCTTGAAGAAGCGACTGACCTTGAGGGGGTTGGAGGCGGATGAGCAAAGAGCACGAGAAGGAAGATATTTAGGAAGAGAGAGTTGAAGGTATTGAGGCCCCAGGCCCCAGAAGGCCTTGTGGACAATGCAGAGGGTTTTGAACTTAATCTTCACAACCACTGGGAGCCAGTGCAGATATTTCAGTCCTGGAGAGATACGATCCCTGGGCTTGAGGCCAAGGAAAAGTCTTGCTGTCCTGTTCTGGATGAGTTGCAGAGGGCGGAGAGTAGAGGCAGGCAAATTTAGAAAGAGGCTGTTGCAATAGTCCAGCCTAGAGAGAACCAGAGCTCTGGAGACAGTGAGCTTCTGGGGTAAGAAGAGGAAGGAAGAATACCTGTGAGAAGGTGCAGCTGGTAGTGAGACTTCTTAGAGATATCAGAGATGTGAGGAGAGAAGGAGAGTGTGGAGTCGAAGATAACCCTGAGGTTTTTAGCCTCGCAGGTGGGAGCAGAAAGAGGGCCAAGAGAGGCCGGCCAGAGAGTGACAGGAAAGGAGGGTGCAGGTGTGCTGATGAAGAGAATCTCAGTCTTACTGGCATTAAGGCAGAGATCATTGGCGGCACACCACTCCTGGAGAGCAGACAGTCAGAGATGAGAGACGGAGAAGAGGTGGCATAATTGACATTGGCTATAGGAAATACCTAATTGTTTTTTTTTCTTTCTTTTTCATTATGTATTTCTATTTTTACATATTTAAAGAAAGTTCCCTTTTTTCTTCTTTTTTTGCTTTTTCTCCTGTTAATCGTTAATGATTATCTGTATGTATCTTCATTTTTGTAATTTGTAAAAGGTCAAATGGTCGAAAACATGCATATGACAAAGCCTTGGTGGAAAAAAGAAAAGAACTAAGGAAAATAAAATGAGAAGAAAAAACCTTAGGTCCTGTGAAGACAAACCCGCTTGTCAAAGAAGCCCTGCAGAGGTACAAATCATGGCTCAGAAACCATCGCAGAATGACGCAAAAACTATCCAAAGAGCCATAAGTGGGAATAAAAGCAGAGAATTCTGGTCCCTCTTGAATTCAGTTACTCCATCAGAAGAAGTTTGGTGCCATTTATCACCACACTCATAAACTCATCATTCAGCTCAGGGATTGTCCTGGACAATCTCAAGGATGCCTGGGTCATTTCTCTTCTGAAAAAAACAACTTTGGACGCTAACACACCCACCAATTACAGACCAATCGCCACTGTCCCTTTTCTTTTAAAAATTCTTGATCCAGCTGCATACTTGCAGATCCAAGATTATCTCGAAACCAACAACCTCCTGGGTCTAGGGCAATCTGGTTTCCGCCCCCGTTTTGGCATAGAAACTGCTCTCTTAGACCTCAAAACTCAAATTGAAGACCTAAAAGACAAGGGAAAACTGGCCCTTCTACTCTTATTAGATCTTTCCGCAGCATTTGATTTAGTTAATCATCAAATCCTATGCCGCCACCTTAAAACTGCTGCCCACTTCTCGGATAAAGCTACAGCTTGGATCACCTCCTTCCTAGACAATAGATCCATGAGAGTTTTCTCCCCCTCCGCCACTGCTGAACCCTCCCCTGTCACTTGTGGAGTCCCCCAAGGATCATGTGTGTCCCCGACTCTCTACAATGTCTTCACAAAACCTCTATTTGACATCTTGGATCTCGTGGGTGTCACGTACACCAACTACGCCGATGACACCCAGATACTTATCCCCATTACAGGTGACCACAAAACTGACTCTCTATCTATCAGTGCCATTCATCAAGTAATCCATGCCTGGATGGCGCAGCACAAACTCTGCTTAAACGAGAAGACTGAGCTCCTCATCCTTGGCTCACCCCAAAAACTCAGTAAGTTCGACTAATTGTTCAAATCTTTTACCATTGATAGCAACTCCATCAAAGTGGCCAAGGATACCAAGATGCTAGGTATATTCCTTGATTCCACCCTCTCCTTATCTAGACAAACTAATGCAGTTTCATCAGCCGCATCTTACACATGCAAGCTCATCACAGCATGCCGCCCTTTTTTGTCCCCTGCCAACTGCACGACACTAGCCAGGACTCTGGTCCTCTCCAGAATTGATTATTGCAACGCCCTTTATCTGGGTACTAACCAATGCAATATCAGAAAACTTCAAATTATTAAAAACAATGCAATTATAGCAGCCCTTAACATTCCTAGGACTTCACATATCTCTGAATACAGACGGAGCCTCCGGTGAAGGGGCCACTAGGGGACCCTCGCGTATGGAAACAAGGCACAATCACCACACACGAACTGATACGCCAGACACAAGGTTGTATTCCCAAATGCTAGGGTTTATTGCAAAGCAAATATTCACAGTTGGCCAACTGGGTCCCACGCCCCGCGACATGTGTTTCCAGACCCCCGGGGACGCAAGAGAGTGAGAATCGTACAACAGTTACATATCTACAAAGCAGGCATCTTACAATCAGTGGTGACACATTCAATACCGCCCATAATGTATTTCCTTTGAATTGGGTACGATGATTGACAATTGTGACGAGTATGAAACTTTCAGACATTTATTTAGCAACAGTTTGCAATTTCATGAGCCTGCAGACACAATTATTTGTTATAAGAACACACTGCTTCTGTTCTCTGCAAGCAAGCTGCGTGCAGGGGGAGACACATTCCAGGCCTCACTATCTCCTAGTTTGCATTCGTGCACTGGGGGTCAACTTGCTCTCCAGGGCTTACAGGGCTCAGGAAAAGGAGAGGCCGCAAAGAAGAGCATAATTCAAGCCATTTAATGTTCGCTTCTAACATTTCTACTGCATTAGCGAGACTAGCTGGCACCTGTGTACTGATTAAATGCCTTGCTGCTTACTTCCAAGGACTTGTGAGGGAGGAGACCGGGCATTTCCGTCTGGGTTGCTGCGTTATATTTCAACAAGTCTCTCGCTTCCTTGCTCTATGCATGAACAATAATGTACTAGTGGAGAAGAAAACGTTTTCAGCAATTCGGTTTTAACAGAAAGCAAGAAGCAAACATTAGAAAACAAAATGGCGATTTCAATCACTTCAAAATGGCCGCACTTTAGTCAAGCTTATGACTATGTATTTCTAATACTAAACACATGAGGCGATTGGTCTTCGGCCAACAAAGTACATTGCCTCCATCATTGAGGGGTGTCTACTTTTTCTGGACTGACACCGTTGGCTCTCAGTTACTCAAAGCGTCTCTCTTAAAGATCTTGCACTCACACACAAAAGTATCGCCAACCAAGCCCATCAGCTACCTTACCAACAGGTTGACATCTCACATGGCTGCGAGACCACTCAGAAGTGCCCAAACTAACTGCCTCGTCATCCCACGCTTCAACCTCCAAAGATCAGGTGGTCGCAGCTTCCCTGTCTTGGCAGCCAAGTTGTGGAATGCTTTACCCAATCCGCTCAGAGCTGAACCCTCTTTCCCAGCCTTTAAGCGCAAAGCCAGAGCCAATGGCTGTCCACCCACGACTCTGCATGACACTGGGCCTCATTACGACCCTGGCGGAGGACCATGGTGCAATTTGCACCATGGTCCATGGCGCAGAGCTGCCAACTCCGCCATGGGGGTTGGCGGACTCACCGCCCCATTCCGACCTTGGCGGGGCGGTTAGTCCCCAATCCCCATTTACCCTTCCCCATTCCCATTTTTGCCCCATGGGGTATAATGGGAGTGGGGAAGGCGTTAATTATGCCACCGTAGATTACGGTGGCGTAATTAACAAGAGGTCCCGTAGCGCCATGGATTTTTCCGCCCGGAAAATCCGGGCGTAAAAATCACCATGGCGCTACGGAAAGTCGTAATCTGGCGGAGAGGTATGCCATGCATTACGCTGGCGTAAACCCCTCTCCGCCAGGGTCGTAATGAGGGCCACTGACTGTAACTTCTACCTATTGCATTATAGACCTTTGTATCATATCCTGCCTTGCATTCTTGCGCAGCCCTGTGTAACCTGCATTACCCTTGTTTATGTAACATGTATATCTTGTATATTTTATGTAAATACTTCTGCCTGTAACTGCCTGTAACTAAGTAATGCGCCCTGTTGCCCTCGGGCCTGGTGCACTATACAAATAAATAAAATACAAAATACAAATACAAGTTTCGATCCTAAACAACATAGGTGAAACCACCTGGGTAAACTTCTTCAGCGCGCTGTTTCAGTGCCCAGGGACCACCCTACATTTGAAACAACACTAAACTGGGGTTGAGTGGGCTTGCCTTGACAACATAGCCAAGATCGTCCGGACGATTAAGTCCCTTAAGAACTCCAGGGCCCCTGGGCCCGATGGAATTACAAACATGGACCTAAAGACACCCGGAAGAATAGGCAGATCTTCTAAGCAAAATATTTCAAAATTGTGCGGAGCTCAAATCGATCCCACAATCATGGAAAACGGCCACTGTAGTTCCGATCTACAAAAATGGAAACAAGAGCGATCCGGCCAACTACAGGCCAATCGCCTTATTAGACTGCATTGGTAAGGTTTTCGGAACTATGCTTCTAAACAACTGTAAGGTCTGGGCAAAAGGGGCGCTGTGCGAGGACTTCCTACAAACAGGGTTTAAGAAAAACACAGGAACAGCAGCCAACATCTTGACGCTAAACATCTTAAAACATAAAGTCCTTGAGGGAGGTCCACGAATACTAATCATCTTTGTGGACCTTACACAAGCATTTGACTGTGTAGACAGGTCACTGCTCTGGAACAAACTAGAGAGGTGGAACTGTCCCGCTTCAATACTGGCACCTATCAGAGCCTTATGCTCAGGCACTGACATGCGGGTGCGACTGGACCAACAAGGCTCACTATCATCAGAAATGTTCACCTATAGAGGAGTTAAGCAGGGGTGCCCATTGGCGCCGGCTCTGTTTTTGGCATTTATAGGAGACATCAAAGACACAGAGATAGAGGCACATTGTTTTCCTCCCAAGATGGGTAGAACTCCCATCAACAGACTCTTATATGCCGACGATCTGATTCTCCTCGACTATATATCCATAGGTTTGCAACACCAGCTCAGCATCCTTCAGAATTACATCTCAACAAACAACTTGGAGATCAATAAAGACAAAACTAAATTTATGATTTTGTCGAAAGTCACAAAAAGAAAGGAAAAAATCACATTAAGCCTGGATGGGAAAGCTATTGAAAAAGTATGCAAGTTTAAATACATTGGAGTAACACTCGACAATACCAAAAACGAGCAAGCCATGCAGAAGTTCTTGAACGATAAAACTGGAAAATTAGCGGCCCAAGGACGCACCATCGACATAAAATTTGGCCGATTTTCGTTGATCCCTGTCTTAAACTTCTATAAGATGAAAGTAGTACCACCATTGACCTACGTGGTCGAGGCGATGCCAATTATCCCGAAGACGCTGTGGCCTAAACTGGAGGCCAAATTCTGGAGAAAGGTGTTGGGCCTGCCAAACAGCACTGCGATCGCCTGTATCAGGAAAGAACGAAGCCTTTCATCACTTGCAGCTACTGTCAAATGCAACACCCTGATGCAGTTCCGGAAATGTCATCTCTCGGAAGAACCCTCAATCTACAACCTTATCCTACAAGAAATTTCGGGAGAAAGATGTAAGATGCTGAAGAGGTGGGGATGGACAAAGAAACTCTTAAAACAAATCCGGCGAAAGTCCTGAATAAGATCAAGGAGCTTGACTGGATTGTTACAGGAGAACTAGCTCCTGCAAACAAACTAACACGTTACCTACCGCAAAATCCGAGGAAACTGAACGAGACTCAACCATTCTTAAAGCAGTTTCCATCAAAACAGTCTAGGAACCTACTATTGAGAGCAAGGTTCAACTTATTACACACAAATTAAATCTTGACTATTCGAGGGCAAGCGACTTTCATAGGATGCAGATTTTGCAACTCACCAGACTTGGTGGAGTCGATCCGTCATCTTCTTCTTTCTTGTTCTACTACATGAAACACCTATTTTCAGACTTTGTATTGAGGGACGAAGACCTATGTTGGTCTCGCATTATGATGGGAGACAAAACCTCATGGCTGGTAGCCATCTATAAACTTTTGCAACACATAGAAAAATCTCTCTTTCTAATAATCCAGGGTCCACGGACAACACACCTGAGTGCCTGAACCTTGTTTGATTTTCTTCAGAACCTCATCTGAACTCCTCTCACTTTTCGCAAGACTTTTTTTTTCCGCAAGATATGGAAACACCTTAGAGATTAAACAGTTGATTTGTAACTTCTTTTGTAAAAATCAAATTTGATTAATATACAAAATACATTTTAAAAAAAGGTCAAATGTGTTCTTCGTTGCTTAATCTAAGAGAAACATGTTTTACATACATGGTTATCCTCTTGAATCCCTGTGTGCCTTGCAGTTATTCCTTGATGTAGCATCCGTGATCCCGTAGCAATAGACTCCTCTTTGCTCCTCACATGAAGCTGTTTTCCAGCATCTCCTGACTCTGCAGCCCTGGTCTGCCTCTGAGGTAGCTTGTTTGGTTTCAACACACGTCCGGCATCCATCTTTCTATCATAGCCGCTCTAGCCACGTTATGTTTTCTTCTGCAGCAAGGTTCTATATGTCTCGGCTACCTTGCCTTTCTGCGTATATACATTCATTTCACCTCTACTCACTAATGTATTTGGTGCATGTGATTTCTTCATCTTTGATTACATGTTTCTTTTATTACTCCAGTTACATCTTCATTCTTTAAGTATTTGCATATTGTTTCAGTGTGTCTTTGTGTCTTTCTTTCATGGCGTCACTCTGCCCTTGTCCAATTTCCCTTATAGCTCTTCAGTGTCCATTGGTGTGTGCAAACATCCGTCCGCTCTATTAGTATGGCAGACCATTCAATACGGTTGTCTGAGTGCATATCGTCTCTCATACACTCGATGTGGTAGTGGGATCATACCTGGTGTCCCACCTAGGGCTCTCTTCTCCTACTGTTCCAGTATGATGGAGGTGAGGGGGCGGGAGCTAGGGATGATGTGTCCACCTGCTCCTCTACATTCCCCCCTCTGGTTGAGACCTCCACCACATCCTCCTCTTCAATCTTCTTTATTTTCTCTTCACTCTGTCGCTTCTTGTGATCCATATCTTCATCACGCCCTCAGGTGACTTGCATTCTTTATATGTTTATACACACTCCAAGTCATATGGTAGCACCCCCAAGATGGTGGACGAAATATCCAATGTCCTACATATTTCATGTGATCCTTAGGGTAGTCGAACTTCATTCCTGGGGGTGCCAAGGGACTTCTTTTTATGTTATCACTGGTGCTGCTTTCATGTTGCATGTGTTTTACCAGTTTCAGCATCTATATCGACCATTATCTTCATCCCAATGGCTTTCTTTTCTGTCTTTGTGCATTGTCCTATAATGAACATTACAAGATGGAATCCTAGCAATACCATTACTAGTATTGTTTCACGTAGCTTGAAGGTATTCACCAGCCAAGTTGGAATCCATGCCAACAGAGACATGTACCAATCATCGTCTTCCAGCTCATCAGCTTCATCTTCCGTCTGTGTATGCAGGATTGTCCGCATAGATATCGCTTCTGTCAGGGTGCCGTTTTCTCCATCATGGGCAGCTTTGGATGTGCAGAGAGAAGGCCTGATATTGGCGCACACGCTTCCTTCCATTGCAGTAATTAAGTCCAGGACATACCTGTGCTGGGGGGTCATGAGTTTGATGGCCCTCAATTCTTCTTTGATTGCATTAAATCCTTTTATTGTCAAGTTGATCATTTGTAGCAGCGCCCACCTGGATTCCTGGCATGAGTATAGATGTAAATATCATCGCAGTCTTGCTGAAAAATCTATGCTCCGCTAGAATATCGTCATAGGCTGCTAGTGACTTTCATGAGAATTAATTCTCCCTCTTCTTTCTCTAGTATTCATTTATTTTTGGGAAGTCATTAATATTAAGGTCACATTGGGGAATCACTAATGCAGGAAGATGTATGACCGCAGTAGAACATTTCCTCCAACTAGGACTAGGCCTTTGTTCCTGAAGCATGTTGTCACATTATTTATTGGTATTATACATACTGATCCTGCTTCATTGTCAACCCATGTAAATAGTTTAGAATACTTGGCCCATGAAATTAGGCATATGTTGTTTACTATTTGCACTATGTTTACTGGTTCCCCCTTCAATTGGTGTGTGGTGCAAGATAACATTCCTACTTCCCATCCTGTTCTGGTGGCAACTTGTTCATATACCAATAGCTGAGGTCTCTCCCAGCATCCTGGTTCTCCTGGTGTTTCCAGTCTATCTGAACAATCCATCCTTTTGATTTCAACAACCTTTATTTGTTTTCCAGTCAGGAAAGGATATATAAGCATCTTGCTTATCCAGCCTATATCTTTTTCAATCTTTTGTGTTTTCACATAAGCATCTTCATATGGAAACGTTCTACTTGATCGCCGTTGGTTTCCCTTCTTCCTACGAATTTTCCTCTGGTTCTGCACACTGCAAGATGACTGAGGCACTTTGCATCGTGTGCAGGTATTTCTCTTGCACTTAATGTTCTGGCTGCATTCATGGAATAAGCGATGAGAGAACACACATAGCAGCTATGATCTGACATTCTCTCTCCAACCTCCTTCAAGTGCTGATACCACATGTTATTCTTTAAATGGGCCAAATTATCAAGATATGGATTTATTTTTCATTATCGTCACAAAAATCTCTCTTTGCTCGATCAATTTGTTCAGAAATATCAGGAAAATGTCACTCATACCGTTGTCAAGGACAAAAATAGACGTCTAGTTCTCAGATAATTCAAACGACTTATAAAATAATATCTCGCAGAAGGGAAAGAGTATAGGAAAATACAAACAACATATAAAGTTAAATGTAGTTGTAAAAAGTATTTTCCATAGTATTTAAATGACACAATTTCTTGTGGAGTAGCTGGTCTCCTTGTTAGTGTGCATTTTATATACTGAAAAACTAACATGTTGTTTTAATTCAATATTTAATTGTATTTCTTGCAAATCACACTTTTATATACAAAACTGTAGGATAATAGCAACAATGATTCTGAAAATAATATGATTGTTTTTAGGATTGCCAAGAAATGTCACAATGTCCATGTGTCATCTTATCAGAGCTGGGTAAGACTGTAATCGGCAGGTAAAAGCAGCATACAAGAATGTGTCCAATGTTATTGTGATTGGCAGCATAGATGATGCAGTGTGCTCTTTTTCTTTGGATCTGGTAAGTCAACACATTGGGCCTCATTAAGACCCGGGCGGTAAGTACCGGTCATTACCGGCATGGCGCAATTACCGTGTCCGTGCTGGCAATAGACCGCTAAAAGCGGCCCATTACGAGTTTGCGGGCACAAGCTATGCGCCATGCCGATAATGAACTCACTGCCATGCCGCAAAAGCCCGGAAAATCCCCCTTTCCGGCATCTACTGCAAGGGGAAATAGCACCTCCGGCATCCTAGCCATCGGCATTAGCGGTCACCTCTAATAGCGGTCACCTCAAATAGCGGTAACTGCTATTAGCGGTGACCGTAAATACGCTGAACCGGAAGTAGCGTCATCGCACAGGAACGGGAAAGAGCACGGCGGCCATCTTTAAAAACACAATCCATTGCCATCCACCACAAACAGGAGCCATCTGACCCCCAGAACTCCCACACACCTCTACCACTACCTGTTGGAATTTAGGATGCCAAAAGCTGTTAAAAAAATGGGAGATCGGCTGCGCCAGGAGCGCTTCTCCAGAGAGGAGCTAAGCATGTTAGCAGAGACACTGCAGGAGCATGCAGATGTGGTGTTTGCTAATGACATGTGCCGTCCAGCACTGCAGCGTAAAAAGCAGATTTGGGCATTGTTCGCCCAGCGAGTCAGTGCTGTCGCCACCAAACCCCACACACCAAAACAATGCCGTAAGCGCTGGGACGACCTACGTCTATGTGTGCGAAGTATACTCTCGGCCAACCGAAACCTTGGTATGGCGACAGGTGGAGGTGCAGTGTTGCCCATAAAACTCCAACCATGCGAGGAGATATGTGCCACCACCATAGGCACAGAGGCAATAGAGGGAGTCGGGGACATGGAGAGAGGAGCCCCTTCATCAGCCGATTCTATATGTCTCGGCTACCTTGCCTTTCTGCGTATATACATTAATTTCACCTCTACTCACTAATTTATTTGGTGCATATGATTTCTTCATCTTTGATTACATGTTTCTTTTATTACTCCAGTTACATCTTCATTCTTTAAGTATTTGCATATTGTTTCAGTGCATCTTTGTGTCTTTCTTTCATGGCGTCACTCTGCCCTTGTCCAATTTCCCTTATAGCTCTTCAGTGTCCATTGGTGTGTGCAAACATCCGTCCGCTCTATTAGTATGGGAGCCCATTCAATACGGTTGTCTGAGTGCATATCGTCTCTCATACACTCGATGTGGTAGTGGGATCATACCTGGTGTCCCACCTAGGGCTCTCTTCTCCTACTGTTCCAGTATGATGGAGGTGAGGGGGCGGGAGCTAGGGATGATGTGTCCACCTGCTCCTCTACATTCCCCCCTCTGGTTGAGACCTCCACCACATCCTCCTCTTCAATCTTCTTTATTTTCTCTTCACTCTGTCGCTTCTTGTGATCCATATCTTCATCACGCCCTCAGGTGACTTGCATTCTTTATATGTTTATACACACTCCAAGTCATATGGTAGCACCCCCAAGATGGTGGACGAAATATCCAATGTCCTACATATTTCATGTGATCCTTAGGGTAGTCGAACTTCATTCCTGGGGGTGCCAAGGGACTTCTTTTTATGTTATCACTGGTGCTGCTTTCATGTTGCATGTGTTTTACCAGTTTCAGCATCTATATCGACCATTATCTTCATCCCAATGGCTTTCTTTTCTGTCTTTGTGCATTGTCCTATAATGAACATTACAAGATGGAATCCTAGCAATACCATTACTAGTATTGTTTCACGTAGCTTGAAGGTATTCACCAGCCAAGTTGGAATCCATGCCAACAGAGACATGTACCAATCATCGTCTTCCGGCTCATCAGTTCATCCTCCGTCTTTGTATGCAGGATTGTCCGCATAGATATCGCTTCTGTCAGGGTGCCGTTTTCTCCATCATGGGCAGCTTTGACATGTGCCGTCCAGCACTGCAGCGTAAAAAGCAGATTTGGGCATTGTTCGCCCAGCGAGTCAGTGCTGTCGCCACCAAACCCCACACACCAAAACAATGCCGTAAGCGCTGGGACGACCTACGTCTATGTGTGCGAAGTATACTCTCGGCCAACCGAAACCTTGGTATGGCGACAGGTGGAGGTGCAGTGTTGCCCATAAAACTCCAACCATGCGAGGAGATATGTGCCACCACCATAGGCACAGAGGCAATAGAGGGAGTCGGGGACATGGAGAGAGGAGCCCCATCATCAGCCGATGCAGGTAGGTGTCTCTAATTAAATAATGCCAATACCACCACTATGATGTCCACCTGAACTGACAGTGCAATGATGTATAGCAGGGTCCACCAGACACATAAGCACAAGACTGCCTACAGGCAGTGCAGAGCATCACCTTGTCCACATGAATGATGCACCCCATTTGTGTTGCAACCCAAATGCCTCCATGCATCACCCACCCAAGAGTGAGGCAACCTGTATGTCACTCCCCCCAATGTAACTCATCTACCAATCCATATCAATGCAGCCACCCCAATGCATGCCCAATGCCCGTAGACCCATCACTAACCCGCTCCCTCCTTTGGTCCCCCACAGGCACACATTCTGACAGCAGTGATGAGGACACCGGTGCCAAACCACGGAAGAAGGCCAGGGCCGAGGAGGGACAACACCACCCCTCCACTTCAAGGGGCATAGGCCAACCGGCACCACATCAGAAGGCCAAAACAACACCACAGGCCACAGCACCAATGTGCTCTACGGCCCCCACTGCAGCGCCCACAACAGCCACCAGCACCCAAGTGGCAGCAGCAGAAGGGACTGCATCGGCTGCAAGCAGCACAGTGGGCGAGACAGCTGCCACAGCAGCAGTCTCAGATGATGATGAAGAGGATCAGCTGCATGTTGCAACTCCCACCACAGGCCCCCTGCATTCCCCACAACTGTCACCATGCAGCATGCGCGACACCAGCATGCACGGGCAGTCTCTGGATCAATCATGGCCTGCAACTCCCAGCACCACACCAACTGTGCCCGAGGAACATAGTGCTTTTGAAACCCCTCAAAGATCCACCGCAGCCCCAACCACCCAAGAGGGGATCCAGGACATTCAGAGGTGCCAACAGGAGCTACCTGGCCTGTTGATGCAGCACATAACTGAATGTGGGGGTGTAAGGGATGACATCCGGGAATGTGCTGCGTCTTTGAAATCAGCCATAGAGTCATCCTCTAAGGACATTTGTGCCGAATTGGCAGCGGTGTAGCACGTCCTCAGTGAGATGCTGGCAGCGATGCAGGCCATGCGTCCAACACAGTTATCTGAACAAGCGGGTACATCATCAACTGCTAGTTCAACCAGGACCAGCCCTGTGCGGAGGTCTGGCAGGAACCTGAGGAGATCCAACAGGGGGGCACCTGGTGCTGGAAGAGGGGGAGGCCAGTAGGGACAGCCAATGCGGCCACTGGTGCAGCCTACTGCAAACCATGTGGGGGGAGTTGAGGGGGAAGAGGGGAGAGGGTGTGTGGGGGAGTTGAGGGGGGAGGGGGAAGAGGGTGTGTGGGGGAGTTGAGGGTGGAGGGGGGAGATGGTGTGTGGGGGAGTTGAGGGGAGAGGGGGAGAGGGTGTGTGGGGTAGTTGAGGAGGGAGGGGGGAGAGGGTGTGTGGGGTGGAGGGCTTGTTCACTTTGTCATAAATCTTCAATACACATTTTGGTAACTCATAATTCACATGTGTGGACATTGCTTATTGCCTACGTGTGCTTTATTGCTGAACAGTCTGCAGTGTCCATGTCCCTGACACGCCCAGTGCCCCGAGTGCCATCTCCATGTCACACTCCCCATCCACGAGTGCTAGAAACATTGGTTGATCAGAGTCCAACACATGTCACGTCCCTCCTGTGCATCGCTGCCTCCCTGAGGTGCTGCCCCATCCCCACCCTCCTCATCCTCATCGTCAGGTAGTTGCAGTTCAGCGTCAGGGGGCAGGGGCACATTCCGTCTGATGCACATATTGTGTAGCATGACACATGCCATGACGATCTTTGCCACCTTCCCACTAGACCTGCTGAGGCAGCGAAACCGTGCCTTCAAGAGGCCAAATGTCTGCTCAATCACCACACGGATTAGTGTATGGGCACGATTATAGTCCTCCTTGTGCCTGTTCTGTGGGTTCCGGGCTGGGGTAAGGAGCCACCTCTTCAAGGGATAGCCTGCATCACCAGCATGTGGGCAACAATGTATATGTGTAAGTCATCATATCATATGGGACCTGTATCAATGACACCATAGCATGCATTTATTTGTTCATTTCAACCCCATTACCATGCATGAATGGAGACACACGATGTGACTGCTATGTGTGTATTCCTCTAATGGACTGGTGTGCGTGCCATCAACTAGTGGGCCAGGTGGGTCCAGTTCCTTGTGAGTGCTCATGCACTGTGTTAGTCCACGATTGTTGTTTCTGTGATCTGGCAGATGTCCAGTAATTTGTATGCTTTCATCCTGGCAACGTTGATGTCCGCCTCATGATGCTCTCACTACGCACAACAAATGGTGTCATGCAATTCAGTTGGCCCTCTGTGTCAGTGTAGTGGTGTATTGATGTATTTGGCCCTCATTTGTACGCATTATTGGGGGACTGTCCTTTCAGTTGATGGTGTTTGGTGCTGTATATTGGCTATAGTCATTGCTTGTAGCTGCATTGTGTTGAGGGGGTTGCGATCTGATTTGGTACAGTGCACATGCAGATGGCTGTGGAATGGTTGTGACACTGCTTCATTTACATGGTAGGGCTGCTTACATCTTGCATTATGTGGTCAGGTGTCAGGTCCAGTCTGGGCTGCTTTGGGGTATGAGCATGGTCCATTCCCTCTGGCACTCGCAGCCAGGTGAAGTATGCATCTCTCCCCCCATCTCAGTCAGGTGAAGTATGCATCTCCCCCACCGCCATCTCAGCCAGGTGAAGTATGCATCTCTCCCCCCATCTCAGTCAGGTGAAGTATGCATCTACCCCACCGCCATCTCAGCCAGGTGAAGTATGCATCTCCCCCCACCATCTCAGCCAGGTGAAGTATGCATCTCTACCCCCACCATCTCAGCCAGGTGAAGTATGCATCTATACCCCAATCACCTACCCACATCACATTTCTATGGGTCTAACATGCCACTCACCGAGAAGCCAGGATCTCTGCCCTGCATGTTGCTCCATGTAGCGTGGTATCGTGGAGTTCCGCAGGACCATTGAATCATGGGTTGATCCGGGGAATCGGGCACAACAATGTGTGATGATCCTGTTTGAGTCACATACCATTTGCACGTTGATTGAGTGGTATAGCTTACGGTTGCGGTACGCTACCTCCATGGCATGTGGGACCACCAATTCCACATGGGTGCAGTCGATGGCGCCAATGCAACCAGGGATGCCGGCCAGTGAATAGAAACCTACTTTGGTGTTTGAGATCTCCTGGGCAGACCGTGGTAAGGAAATGTGGTCGTCTGTGTGCTTGAGTAGGGCATCAAGCACTTGGTTCCGCGTACGTGAGAATAATGGTTGTGAAATGCCATGCATGTGCCCCACTGTGTGCTGGTAGGTGCCTGTGTCCAGGAAGTGGAGCACAGACACTACCTTCAGTAGGGGTGGGATGGCGGTGCGTGTTTCATTCAGGCTGACAATGTCGTCATGTATCATGTCCACAATGGTGGTGATGGTGTCCCGGTCCAGACGGTACAGGGTGTGGATCTGCTCACGGGTTAGGTTGAATGGACTGGCTCTGAGGCGTGGAATTGGGGGCTGCCTGCGTGGTGCCACTGGCTGCACTGGTGAGGCATGCTGGCCCTGCCTTGCCCTCCTTCTCCTCCTGCATCTCCTCTGTGCTGCCTGTTGTTGTTGTTGTTGTAGCACTTCCACTGCAATCAAGTCCTCCAGGCCCTGCATTGCTAGTAGTATTGGAAACATTGTGGAGTGTGACTGGGTATGGGAATGGGTGGGGTGTGCTCCTTTTCTGCTGGCCCAGTCTGTATTGCCTCCACCTGTGCTGATTGTGTGCACCTGTGGCAGTTGGGAACACTGCACATGGCCATTTGCGGGTGGTCCGCGATGCCGATATTTGCACCATGGCGGTAAGGTACTTTACGGCCTTCACTAGGGCGTTATTTGCATGTCCGCGTTACTCGTGATGTTCCCCTGTTTGCGCCATGCCGGTATTTACAGCATGTGTGGTTGCGTGCCCGCGCACTTGCCGCTTTTAGCGGCACCGTTTATTACGGTGACGCTAATAGTGCTTTATCAGGTCATAATCGCCCGGGTCGTAATGAGACCATTGTCTCTTGTTCCTTTCTAGAATAGTTCCAGGATAGTTTCAATTCCATTCATTTCTTTTTAGATTTAAGGAAAGTCCATTTTTATTCCAAAATGTTTTTATCCGATCTGATCTGAATGCGTGAAACATCTTCTCTTGCTTCACTGTCAGGAGATGCAGGGGGAGTCAAGGTCTCTCCTTTGAACAGTTTGATGTCATGCAGATGCAGCCAGGCTTGTCCTCCTTGTAGCTTGATGGCTGTGGGAGTAACTTCTTCCACTTCAATTGGTCCCTCAAAACGGGGTTTGTTCCAAGTGTGAACAAACTTGCGTACCAGCACCTGGTCCCCTGGATATGAACTAGGTTGCTTCAATAGACTGTGGGGATCAATTGGTTGGCTGTCTTCTTCAATTATCTTTGACTCCTCCCTCCGGTTCTTCATCTGTTGAGAAATAAAAGAGACACTAGCAGTCATAGTTACCAAACAATCGTGCACCTCATCACCTAATGTCTTTATTACCATGTGAGCATCAGTTTCTAACCTACTAGGAGGAGCAAGAAGTATTCACATACAGGGTCCAGTCACCAACTCATGAGGAGTTAAGTGGTGATATGAGTCAGGCTGATTTCGTAGTGCATACATGCAAGGGGAAGGCAATGTAACCAACCTTTCTTTAAAGTGATCTTTATTTTTGCAATTCTCTCCGTGAGGAGTCCATTTAAATATTAACAAATCCCATTCTCCCTAGGTGAAAGGCAGAAGAGAACGTATGCTTTATATCTAATAAAAGGGTAACCTGCTCAAATTGTTCATTTACAAAATGCGGTCCATTGTCAGACCACAGAGCTTCAAAAACTCTCATCTTGGAAACACCTCATGCATGAGGAACTTGCCAGCGCATGTGGCATCGGGGTGCATACATGGACCTGCCTCAATCCATCTGGAAAAGGGACATACCACGACTAGCATGTACATATAGCCTTTGCATGTCTGCAACATATCCACTTAATCTATATGTTGAAATGGGACATTGGGTTTAGGGATTGCTCCTCTCATCTGTTTGAAAAGTGTGCCCTGCTGTAAATAATTTCTGGCACACAATGAAATTTACAATAAGCTGTGCCACAGTTCTAATAAATTTGATGAGAAACCAATTTTCTGCAATTGTAGCAGCAAGACTCTCAAGAGTCATAGGTGCAGGGTAGTGAAGCAGCTGCAGCGCTATCCTCAATATTGCTAGAGACATAAGTGACTTTCCAGTGATATCTTGCATACATATTGCCTCAGTATGGAATAAAGAACACCCCCGCTTTCTGAATAGGTCTTGCTCTTCCTGTGGGGCTTGTTCTTGCACCTCAATTAACTGAACAATACACAACATGGTAAAAGCCTCCTTTACCATCATATACCACCCTGACATCTGTTTAACACTTTTTACTTCAAAATCAGAAATGTTTGGAAAATATGCTGCATTCTTGCATTCAAAATCTGCATCTTCGTTACTGTGAAAAATCATGTCTGTTCTTTTAGTGTGGGCTGCGCATTTCATGACTGCGATAGCCAATGGGAGTCTTACTGCCTCAATAAGCTTATCCAATAAGGACGCATTTTGCACTGGTGTGCTGTTTGCATGGAGGAAGCCCCTCCTTTTCCAGCGTGACAAACCTGCATGTACAGTTGACGTCACATAGGCAGAGTCAGAGTATACCATCACTTCCTCGTCCTCATATCTTTGAAGTTCAGTGATAAGCCCCACTAATTCTGCAGCCTGTGCTGAGCAATGCAAAGCCAATCTCACACTAGTTACTACTTAAAATGTACCCTCATGGTTCAGCTTCACTATTGCTGATCCAGTATCCCTTTCAGCAGTCGTTTGGTCAATTTGTGAAGAACCATCCATAAAGAGAATCCCCCCCCCCCAGATCATTTTCTCTAACACAGGGAATGTCATCATAAAACTCAGTATACGTTTTGCAGTCATGTACTTTGTCATCCTTTCCTACTGGTTCTGCTATGCATGTTTCTGGGTTCACTATTCGGCATATAACAATTTTGATCGCAGGGTTCAAAATAATTACCTTGTACCATGATGTTCTTTGTGTAGTCAATGTACTTTTGGGATTCTCTAAAATAGCAAATAATGCATGTTCGACAAATAATGCCCGAAACATCCCATTGTAATACTTGAAGCTTTTTCAGTTGTAAATGCAGCAGCATTTAATGCTTGTTCACAAGAGAAATGCCCTTTAATTATTGGGTCTAACAACCCACTGTAATAACCCAATGGTTTGTATCCATGTCCTAATGTCATTTTCTGTGTGGAATGCTGTCATAACTTAACCATTTGAATGGGGAAATAGGTAGAATTCTTCTTAATAGGCTGGAACTCATAACACAGGAGCTGTACTGATCGTCATTTTTAATTCTTCCAATCCTTCAGTCATTTCCTCTGTCCATGTTATCTTACTTTTTTCAACCTGTGCCTCTTTAAGTCCATATACAAGTGGCTGGATATATCTCCTGTAGTCAGAAACACAGGCTCTGAAGTAGTTACATAGACCAAAACATTGTTACATTTCTCTCATTGTTTGAGGTTCTGAAGTCTTCATAATTGCTTCTGCTCTTTCAGGTGTCACTTTGCTTCCTTCTTGAGAGATCAACTGTCCTATGTACAGGACCTCTTCTGACAATATTGGAACATTTCTTTGTTTACATTGTATCCATTCTCTTCTAGTATGGTCATGAGTTGAACTGAATATTCTCTACATCTTCCTTCTGTCTCACTGCGCACCAAAATGGCATCTACGTACTGAATTATTGTACTCTCAAGCTGTACATTGCATAGGTACTTCTGGAGGACCCTTTTAAAGATTGAGGGGGAAACACAGTACTCCTGGGGCAAAAAGGTATGTTTCAGGCACATATTTCTTTACAAAAACTAAGTCAACTCTTGTGAGTCTTCATGAAGGGGAATTGAGAAAAAGGTGTTTTTTAAAATCTATAACTGTAAAATAGTTGGCCTTTATATGGGATATGACATAATATTGTTGCAGCATTTGGAACTAAAGGAAACTCTGCTTCTACAATATTGTTTAGGGGCAGAGATCCTGTATAATTATCCATGACTACCCAGTTGATTTCTTCACTGCGTACACAGCCGTGTTACATGGGGACTCAGATGGCACCAATATTCATTGCTTCATTATAGTTCAAATGCCCTCAAATATACCTTCATCCACTTCTCTAGACAGTGATGGTCAGTCCCGCTGCCTTAGAACAAGAAGCTATAGACTCTGAGCTCAAGGAGGAATCTTCCATATCAGCATTGCTATGTATATCTTCTGCAATTTTAGCAAGGTCCGAGGTTTTAGCAATGTTAAAACCTATGATTGTTACTACACTCATTCGATGGATATTCTGGTATAATTAACTCCTGAGGACCAAGTGAGTCACACTGAAGTGTATAACAAAGGTTGAATAATGAGTTATTATTAGCTATGCTGCTAAATCGGGGTGATTGCAACAGTATGGTGGGCTTCGGAGATGAAGAACATGCCTCAATCAAGGTCGAAGGGGTCTAGGTCACATCAGCCATAGTTCTTACAATATCAAAAAAGGATGTTATTTTTTAAATTTTATTTTGTGCACTTTTAGTATCATTCTTGGTAGTATTTTCCATCAGGCCTGCAGGAATCTTTGCAGCTTCAACACTATCTGTTAGAGTCTTACCACGACCCCTCGTCCCAACCTTCCCTTGTTTCGCACAAACGGTGCTACAAAGCTGGTAGTTACATGCCCTTGCCAGCATAATATCAATGAGAGCCAAGATTTTACAAATACACTTACAATCACAGACCTCAGTAATCAGCCTTACCTGCTCAACAGAATCTCTCCTCCGCTTCTGCTGTATTGTGCACTTTTCATGTGCATGCACGCCAATGCCAACAGGGCAGTGATTTTATGCTTTCCATGAGAGCAGGGGAGGTGAGGCTCTCTTGCTCCAATGAAAGCACGAAAGTCCAACAAAAGAAAAGATTCTGGGACCGAGGTACAGTGAGACAGCACTCTCTTGTGCACTCTCCCAGTGCACACGTGCCAAAGCACTCAGGCTAGTGATTTCATTATTTTCCTGAGAATAAGGTAGGCAGGGCTCTCTTGCTCCAATGAAAGCATAAAGGTCCAGAAAAAGAAAACACTCAGGGACCAAAAAATGCCAAGACAGCACTCTCTTGTGCACTCTTCCAGTCCGCGTGCACCAATGCGTGCAGGCTGGTCATTCTATCCTTTTCCTGAGAGCAGGGTAGACAGGATTCTATTGCTCCAATGGAAGCACAATAGTCTAACAAACGGAAACGCTCCGGGACCGAAACACAGCGAGACAGGACTCTCTTGTGCACTCTTTCAGTGCACGAGCACCAATGCGTGCAGGGTGGTGATTTTATCCTTTTCCTGAGAGCAGGGTAGGTGGGGAACTCTTACTCCAATGAAATCATGATAGTCCAGCAAAAGAAAAGACTCAGGGACAGAGACACACTGAGACAGCACTCTCTTGTGCACTCTTCCAGTATGTCTCTGTCCCTCTCTCTCTCTTTCTCTCTGTACCTCTCTCACACACACACATGCAAGCATATGCAAGTGACTACTAGCACTTACCCCGTCCCTCATCCTTCTCTCTCTCTCTTCACTTGCACTCTCTGAATGCTCTCAAGGCCTAGTAGGACCTCTCTCTTTCATTGTTATATTTGCCTTCCATTCCCATGTTCCCTCCCTGTTGCCCTGTGGGTGCTTTGAAACACAATTTACTTGATGTATAAGTGCCTTACAAATGCACAATAAATAAATAAATAAATAAACAAACACAATTAAGCATTAACTCCCTGTTCCTAGGGCTGGAATGGGTGGTAACGGCCAAGGGCATGATTTAAAGGCCTGAGCATAGCAAGGCTGTTTAATGAGGGCCCCAGGATGTTACCACCCGTTCCAGCCCTTGGAACGGGTGGTTAACGCTATTAGCACCCGTCCCATGGGCTGGGACGGGGCTAATTTAAATTATTTTTTTCTGTGAATGGGTAGCCTCGCAGCGTCCCGTTCATGGAAAGAAAATACTATACAAACTTCTTGTCATGGAAAAGGAAGGTGGGGTTCCGTATGGAGCCCCTATTCCATTTCCATGGTGGCCAAACGGGGCAGAGCGGAAGGAACCGCCGCTGCGGCGGCAGCGACACTTGCTGCCACCGCAATGAGGTAAGTGGAGAGTCGGGGGATTAAAAAAAAGGGAACTGAAGTTGAAGGAAGGATGGCGGGGCGGCCGGCGCACCAGCCGTCAGGCAGATTGGAACGTGGGCTAGATCGGTAGTTTCAGCCCGCACTCCTAACCTCCGGATTGGTTGCCGCTCCCCGCACGGTGCTAATCTCTCTTTCCTTTCTCTCCCACTTTCACTCCATGGGATATTATCCATCCCTCTCCCAGTGCCTTTAATCCCATACACCCTTTGACTGTCAGCATGTCCTCGTCTTTTTCCACATTGCATTGACCCCCCCCCCCCACAGACCCCCATGTCCCTAAAGTTCCGTCTGAGCGCTCCCACTGTCATCCATTAAGCCCTGGCCCTTCACCAGTGAGACATATTATATACTTGGTGACCTGCCATGCATCTTCCTATTGCCTGAAATGGGGAGTAATGGCAGCTCTGAAGCCAAGACAATGCAGCAGAGGATTCATTTCCTGCTTCACAAATTAGCAGCAGCGCTGCCAACAAAAGTGTTTTCCTTCCAATCACTCCTTCATCTCGCTGCCTCCTCAGGAGCAGACAGCCTCATCCACTTCCTACTGCAGATCTTCCCAGCCTGTTCCCTCGCTGAACAACCAGTCCCTTCCACAGTCCTGTATTATTATATAACGAGTCATACGTGGGCTCTGAGCCAGAGCGTTGCAAGAGGGCATCTAGGCATCCATCAAGGGTACCCCACTCCGAGAACAGAGTCATCCCCTTCGTCGAACCTACTTATATGGCAGTACCAACAATCACTCCCAGTAGCAAAAACACTATCCAGAGGTGGTGCTGGGGGGGGTGAGGGGGATATACCCCCAGGTCTTTTGGTTGTATAGATAGAAGCTCAGGGGTTACAATCAAAAAGGCTAGCTAGCCCCCAGTCCCGACAGCCCCAAAATTAGCAGACCCCTGTATCTTTTCCAGACCTAGCAACACCCCTGCCACCATCCCTGAAATGCAATCAACACCAGCAATGAATGCCAGTTACACTTCATCACCAAGAGCACAACAACCTTACCAACCATCAACACAAATGCCACCGCAGGGGAGTCTTACCTCATTCATACACAGAGGTTGCGGCTCCCCAGTGAAGTGCACGTGTGCCTCCACGTGCAATTTTTGGAGCCTCTGTGGATGCAATTTGTTTTTTCAAAAAACGTTTTGTTTTCATTTTTCTCACTTCACGAGGAAATGTACTGTGTCCAATGTTTCCTGAAATACAGTTCCTGTGAGAAGGTTCTGTGTGCGCTAGACTGCTCCTGGCTGTCCAGTGTACACTCATCCCTTGGTCTGTGAGGAGTGGGGTGGGCACATGGGTTTTGGGTTGCGGCCCATACCAAAAAAGGGCTGCCTGTGCATCCAGTGACCACAAATACCCAATGTTTTGGGCATTTGGAAACCTGGTGGACAATCTGGGAAATGTGGCTGTGGCTGCCGGAGCTGCCCCAGCAAGAACACAAATACCACATTACCACATCAACCAGGACCACTGGCCCCAATGTCAGAGTTTGATGTCTCAGTGGCACCATCCAGTCTGGGCTCCAGGTGGAGATTGTGGATCGATTGCCTTGAGTTGTATTTTAGGGCCACAGCGGAAACCGATGATGAGGCCAAGGTGTCAACCCTTGTCTACGCAGCTGGTCCTGCGGTACATCGGATATTCAACAAGCTGCAGCCCGTTGATGGTACCTATGTAAGGGTGAAACATGCACTAAGGGAATACTTCATACCCCTTGCCAACCTGGATTATGAGAGGTTTGTTATGTGCAGTGCTAAGCAGAAGGACAATGAACCTCTGTACACTTTCTATGGCCGGCTACGATGTCTCTCATCCACGTGGGCAGCGGAAAATGAAGAGGGCATGATATGTAACCTGTTTATCCAAGGTTGTACATCGGGAAAACTACAGCGTCAAGTTTTAAGAGAGCCGGGCCTGACATTGGCATGTGTCCTTGAACTGGGCAGGTGGTATGAACTGGCAGACACACGTGCCTCTAAGATGGACACCGCCATATGAACACTAAAGTAGATGGTGTTTGTGCTGTGGGGCGCAACCAAGGAACGAGAGGTGCACGGAGGACCATAGTGCAAGCGAGATAGAGAAGTGCTAATTCACCTGCGTCATGCCCACTGCGTGGGTACGACCTCCCACACCCTTTGGAGTGTCCCATAAAGGGGAAGGCATGTGGAGGGGGGGAGGTGGTAAGGCCGACACTATGCTCAGATGTGTTGCGAGCCCTTTCCATGCATCATACTGAGAGGACTTGTTAGGGTGAGGCCGTTTTGACAATGACAGCCCCAGAGTGTAGCTCTCATGTCTGGGCAGGACGCTGAAGAGGAGGAGAATGAAGAGAACATTTTCTTTATCTCAAATGTCTATGCGATAAAGGCAAAGGCACGTAGACAGTCGAAGTGCGTAGTACGAGTTAATGGTTCCGAAGTTCCAGTTTTAGTGGACACTGGGGCATCAGTGAATTGTATGGCAAAAAGACACTATGACCAGATGACATATCCTCCAGCTCTAAAAAACCTGAGAGCACCCATATTTGCCTTTCGAGGAGACAAGCCTATCCCTTTGTTGGGTGTGTTTGTTTCACAGGTGGAACATGGGACCAGTTCAATTAAAGCCAGATTTTTCATCACTGACATAAGTGGCAACACCCTGTTGAGTTGTGCAGCAGCGTAGGCACTGAAGATAGTGACCTTTGCATACAGTGTGTATGTCAAGGATGTCAATGCTGTGCTCAAAAGGTTTGCTATTGTTTTTGTGGGCATTGGACAACTGGTAGGAGAACCCATAAGAATACACATTGATGACTCTTATCGCCCAGTTGCCTTGAAGCACCGTCGGATCCCATTTCACTTACAAGAATTTGTGGATAAGGAACTGGACAATCTCACGCGGCTCAACAACATTGAGAAAGTGGAATGGCCAATGCCCTGGGTGTCACCCATTATCGTGGTGAGAAAACCCAAGCAACCGATTTGGTGAGAATATGTGTGCACATGAGGCTACTGAACAAAGCCATCAAGAGGGAGAGACACTTGGCACCCACGATTGATGACATAATTACGGAATTGCAAGGAGTAAGGTTATTCTCGAAGCTGGACATAAGAGCTGGGTACCATAGTCATATTTCACCCTGAGTCCAGGTATTTTACCACATTTTTCACCCACAAAGGGCTCTACCATTACAAACGTCTCAGCTTTGGGATGTTGTCGGCCGCTGCAGTCTTTCAAAGCATAATACGTGGAGCACTGGCTGATCTGGACATCAGTGATGATATTCTGGTGTTCGCAGGTTCGGAAGCTGAGCACATCGGGCGGCTGATCAAGACACTGTAACAGATCCAATCACTAGGTCTCACACTGCAGAGTTTCTCAAGACCTGTATATAGTTCTATATCCTTTTTTTTAAAGAAGATGGGGTGTCTCCTGACCCAGGGAAAGTGAAGGACATCAAAGATGCCAGACCCCTAGAGACAGTGGCAGAAGAGCGCAGTTTCAAGGGTATGGTGAAATACTGTGGGTGGTTTATCAGGAATCTGGCCACTTTATCAGAGCCGTTAAGCAACCTGACTAAGAGGTACACTGTATGGCAGTGGGGCCCACTAAAACAGGCCATGTTCGATGAGGTGGAGATGGCCCTCATGGCAGTGGACACAATGGTATTTTTTTACCCGCCCTTACCATCTGAAGTTGTGGTTGACGCAAGCCTGTTTGGTCTTGGGGGGAGTGTTGACAAAACTTGACTCCATTGGTGAGGTGAGACCATTAGCATTCGCCAGTCAAGCTCTATCAGAAACCAAGCAGAGGTACTTTCAGATCGAATGGGAAGCATTGGCGGTTCTGTGGGGGTGCCAGCATTTCCACCTGTATGTGCTAGGAAGACCTGTGACTGTGGTAACAGATCACAAGCCCCTCATTCTGATCATGGCAGGCTCCTTTTCCAAACCACCAGCCAGAATCGAGAAGTGGATGTTAGCGCTCCCTGAATTAGGGTATGCCTGGTATACAGACCTGGTGCCAATAATGCAGCCGACTACCTGTCGAGGCATCCGCAGGGTGAACTGAAGGAGAATGAAAATGCTGCCAAGGAAGCGGAGGAGCATGTGCAGGTGATCATTGAGTGAAGCACACCGAATTCAATGCCCATTCAAGAACTTGCACAATCTTTAGAGGAGGACAAGTGTTCTGCCTTGTCTGAAGGGCGCTACAGAGGGGAGAATGGAAGAACATTTTGGAGGGCCTCAACAAAAGAACCCAAGGGGCTTGTGTCACTCTTGAAGCTGAGTGAAGAACTTGCATTCTCCGAAGGAGGCCTACTGTTGAGAGGATCCAAAATGGTGGTCCAGGGAGCAAAATCCAGCAAGTCATATCATTGACTCACAAAGGACACCAGGGCACGGCTAAAACCAAGGCGCGCCTGAGATTGAAGGTTTGGTTTCCAGACCTGGAAAGGAGAGTGGACGAATTTGTAGCCAGTGCGGATGGTGTGAGGAGGCTGCTCTGGACCAATGAGAGCCAGCTATTGAGTCAATGCCCAAAATAGCTAGCCATGGGATACGATACATGTGGATTTTGGCAGAGACACACATGTTCTGGTGGCCATAGACCAATGGACAAGATATCCCGAGGTGGAGCTCCTAGGGTCGGTAGCATTTGACAATGTATCAGCGGCCCTGGAAAAGGTATTTACCACACACGGATTGCTGCAGGTGGTGTGTTCGGATAATGGCCCACCTTTTCAAGGGGAAAGCTTTGGACAGTTCATGGGAGGATACGGAATTCATCACTGGATGATTTTTCCAGTGTGGCCCAGGGCAAACAGCGAGGGAGAAAGATTCATGAGGACTCTCAATAAGGTCTTCCATATTGCCCACGGCCAGGGACAGTGTCTCAAGAGAGCACTCTATCAGTTCCTGAGAGAGTATCGTGCAACGCCCCACTGCTCGCCAGGATAAGCACCCGTGGAAGCGTTGTTCAAAAGGTCCCCCAGGGGGTAGTTGACAGAAACTGGGGACAGAGAGCCCGCAGAAATTGAGGATGACCAGGTGGCCTAATAGAGGCGTGCATACAATAAACATGAGACCATTCGAAGACGGCTCCGACCGCACCACTTAGTGCCGGGAGACAAGGTGCTTGTGAGAAACAGACACCTGCAAGGGAAGATGTCACTTCCATATGAACCCAACCCCATGGACATGGTAAGAGTAAAGGGCTCGATGGTGACAGCATCAGACGGGCACGCTATCATTACAAGGAATGCCAGTTCCTTCAGGAAGATTGGGGACAGCACCCCGTCTAGTGCATCACCTCATAGGGGGTGTGCGGAGAAGCATGTAGAAGGTGAAGGGTGCGACCACCCCCCTGACTCCTTGGAGGGGCAGGTGAGGAGAGGCCAAGCTGGGGAGGGGGCCGGCGGTACCCACAAAGCGCAGTTCGTGGAAGACCAGTTTACCTGAATGACTATGTGCTGGAAAAGGAGGTATGTGGTGTGTTGCTTTAAGGAAAGCACGCCACAGAGTCACGTCACTTTGCTGCGTAAGAAACGAGGGCGTTCCAGCGACGTGAGTTCAGTGCACGCACAGAGCGTAGACAGATACCAACTTCTCCATGAGTCTTCTGTGGGGTCCGGGGTGCACCACAATGCTAGGCCCAACCAGGTGGGGGGTCCCAAAGCAGCCACCAGGAATCACTCCAGCCCTATGGACACAACAACACGAGAGGGGGTAACAGCCCCCTGTGTACTGCCCTGTTGCCAGAAAGGCTAGCGCTTTATAAATCCCACACTTATGTACATATACACAATAGCTAGACTTCACACCTCTGTACACAGCTAGACAATCACAATAACACATACCACCATCACAAACCTCAGGCAGCACAGCAGGTGGAGGACAGGTGAGGTGTGCAGCATAAGGGGGGGCTGAAGGACAGCCCCTAATTCTCCACCCTGTGATGATGTTCCCCTTAATTCTCCACCCTGTGATGATGTTGCCCCTTGCTTCCTGATCTCCCAGACCCACAGCCCACGCTGATCAGCACAGCCACTAATTCTCCACCCTGTGACGATGTTGCCCCTTGCTTCCCGATCTCCCAGCCCGACAGCCCACGCTGATCAGCACAGCCCCTAATTCTCCACCCTGTGACGATGTTGCCCCTTGCTTCCCGATCTCCCAGCCCCACAGCCCATGCTGATCAGCACAGCCCCTAATTCTCCACCCTGTGACGATGTTGCCCCTTGCTTCCCGATCTCCCAGCCCCACAGCCCACGCTGATCAGCACAGCCACTAATTCTCCACCCTGTGATGATGTTGCCCCTTGCTTCCCGATCTCCCAGCCCGACAGCCCACGCTGATCAGCACAGCCCCTAATTCTCCACCCTGTGATGATGTTGCCCCTTGCCTCCCGATCTCCCAGCCCCACAGCCCATGCTGATCAGCACAGCCCCTAATTCTCCACCCTGTGACGATGTTGCCCCTTGCTTCTCGATCTCCCAGCCCCACAGCCCACGCTGATCAGCACAGCCCCTAATTCTCCACCCTGTGATGATGTTGCCCCTTGCTTCCCAATCTCCCAGCCCCACAGCCCACGCTGATCAGCATAGCCCCTTAATTCTCCACCCTGTGATGATGTTGCCCCTTGCTTCCCGATCTCCCAGCCCGACAGCCCACGCTGATCAGCACAGCCCCTAATTCTCCACCCTGTGATGATGTTGCCCCTTGCCTCCCGATCTCCCAGCCCCACAGCCCATGCTGATCAGCACAGCCCCTAATTCTCCACCCTGTGACGATGTTGCCCCTTGCTTCTCGATCTCCCAGCCCCACAGCCCATGCTGATCAGCACAGCCCCTAATTCTCCACCCTGTGACGATGTTGCCCCTTGCTTCTCGATCTCCCAGCCCCACAGCCCACGCTGATCAGCACAGCCCCTAATTCGCCACCCTCTGATGATGTTGCCCCTTGCTTCCCGATCTCCCAGCCCGACAGCCCACGATGCTCAGCACCAGACGATGGCCATCATTCAATCTGGGCTCTTTTGCCAGCAGGCAGAGGTGGTGGCCCCTGCGGCCATCGCTCATCGTGAAAGGTGTCTATGAGGACCCTCCTCAATGGGGAGAGAAAGACGTCTCATTATCCATGAGGTCAGCGTCGCGCGCCTGCCCCCGCCAGCGGGGGGAGAGGGGCTACCTCAGCAGCGAATGTGTTCTGCGGTTCATTATCAAAAGAGCCTGTTTATTAAAAGCCCCTGGAGAGCCCCGGCCCATCTAATGAGAGCCTTTGGAGACCAGTTAGCAATTTATAAATCAGATAATTACCCACATGCATCCCGTCAGCACTGTCACATCACTCAGAAATATGACTTTTACAGAATAATGACTCATGAATTATGCACAAGTCATCGGAGCACTGGCGCGATCTTGGGTGCTGTTCGAAGAAACCGTTCATTCCCGGAACCAGGGTGCATTACGGTAGCTCGCCGGCTCGATCAGAGAATTGCACCCCTCATCCTTCCTCGGCAGTTTCCAGCCCTCTGTAGCAGCCCTACCTCCCCATCTCTTGAGCTCTGCTTCCCTCTCAAATCAGCCCTCTCAACTCTCAGAAGCTCTCCTTCCCCAAACTGAGCAGCTCTCCTTCCCCGCACTCAGCAGCTCTCCTTCCCCAAACTGAGCAGCTCTCCTTCCCAGCACTCAGCAGCTCTCCTTCCCCAAACTGAGCAGCTCTCCTTCCCCGCACTCAGCAGCTCTCCTTCCCCAAACTGAGCAGCTCTCCTTCCCCGCACTTAGCAGCTCTCCTTCCCCAAACTCAGCAGCTCAACGTCTCCACTCTCAGCAGCTCTCCTTCCCCAAACTGAGCAGCTCTCCTTCCCCGCACTCAGCAGCTCTCCTTCCCCAAACTCAGCATCTCAACTTCTCCACTCTCAGCAGCTCTCCTTCCCCAAACTGAGCAGCTCTCCTTCCCCGCACTCAGCAGCTCTCCTTCCAGAAACTCAGCATCTCTACTTCTCCACTGCCAGCAGCTCTCCTTCCCCACACTTAGCAGCTCTACTTCTCCACTCTCAGCAGCTCTCCTTCCCCAAACTGAGCAGCTCTCCTTCCCCGCACTCAGCAGCTCTCCTTCCCCAAACTCAGCAGCTCAACTTCTCCACTCTCAGCAGCTCTCCTTCCCCAAACTGAGCAGCTCCCCTTCCCCGCACTCAGCAGCTCTCCTTCCAGAAACTCAGCATCTCTGCTTCTCCACTGCCAGCAGCTCTCCTACCCCACACTTAGCAGCTCTACCTCTCCACTCTCAACAGCTCTCCTTCCCCAAACTCAGCAGCTCTATACTTCCCCAAACTCAGATCTACTTCTCCACTTTCAGCAGCTCACCTTCTCAAAACTCAGCAACTCTCCTTCCCCAAACTCAGTAGCTCAACTTCTCCACTCTCAGCAGCTCTCCTTCCCCAAACTCAGCAGCTCCACTGCTCCACTCTCAGCAGCTCTCCTTCCCCATACTCAGCAGCTCTACTTCTCCACTCTCAGCAGGTCTCTGTCTCCACTCTCAGCAGCTCTCCTTCCCCCACTGTCAAGAGCTCTACTTCTCCACTCTCAGCAGCTCTCCTTGCCCCACAATCAGCAGCTCTCCTTCCCCACACTCAGCAGCTCTACATCTCCACTCTCAGCAGCTCCCCTTTCCCCACACTCAGCAGCTCTCCTTTCCCTGCATTCAGCAGTTCTCCTTCCATAGCACTCAGTAACTCTCCTTCCCCACTCTCAGCAGCTCTCCTTCCCCGCACTCAGCAGCTCTCCTTTCCCACTCTCAGCAGCTCTCCTTCTCCACTGTCAGCATTTCTCCTTCTCCCATGCTCAGCAGCTCTCCTGCTCCACTTTCAACAGCTCTCCTTCCCCCACACTCAGCAGCTCTTCTTCCCTACCTAGGAAGCTCTCCTTCCCCACCCCCAACAGCTATCCTTCCCCTCTCTCAGTAGCTCTCCTCCCACATACCCAGCCCTCTGCAATACACTCAGGAGCTCGCCTTGCCCACTCACAGCATCTCTCCTTCCCTGCCCAGGCAGCTCCTTTTCCCCACTCTCTGCAGCTCCCCTTCTGACACACTCAGCAACTCTACTGTCCCACCCTCAGCAGCTCTCATTCCCCTACTCTCAGCAGCCTCCCTCCCCCAAATGAAGACACTTTACTTCCCCAACACTCAGCAGCTCTCCTTCTGCCATGCTCAGCAAATCTCCTTCCACCACTCTCAACAGCTCTCCCCAATAAGGCACTCTCCTTTCCCCACACTCAGCAGCTCTCCTTCCCCAACTCTCAGAAGCTCTCCGTCCCTACACTCAGCAGCTCTCCTTCCCCCACACTAAGCATCCCTCCTTCCCCCACATTCAGCAGCCCACCATCCCCACTCTCAGCAGCTCTCCTTCCGCCACACTAAGCATCTCTCCTTCCCCCACAATCAGCAACTCTCCTCCCCCCACACTCAGCAGCTCTCCTTCCCTACCTAGGAAGCTCTCCTTCCCCACTCCCAACAGCTATCCTTCCCTTCTCTCAGTAGCTCTCCTCCGATATACCCAGCAGCCCTCCACAATACACTCAGCAGCTCGCCTTGCCCACACACAACATCTCTCCTTCCCTGTCCAGGCAGCTCTTTTTCACCGCTCTCAGCAGCTGTCTTTCTACCACACCCAGCTGCTATAATGACCCACACTCAGTTGATCTCCTTCACCCACACTCAGCAGCGCTCCTTTCCTGCTCTCACCAGCTCTCCTCCCCCACACTCAGCAGCTCTCCTCCCCCCACACAGACACTCTCTTTCCCCTGCACTCAACAGCTCTCCTTCTCCCACACTCTAAAGCTCTCCTTTCCTGCTCTCACCAGCTCTCCTCCCCCACACTCAGCAGCTCTCCTTTCCTGCTCTCACCAGCTCTCCTCCCCCACACTCAGCAGCTCTCCTCCCCCCACACAGACACTCTCTTTCCCCTGCACTCAACAGCTCTCCTTCTCCCACACTCTGCAGCTCTCCTTTCCTCTTATGCCCTCTACATCTATGAAGTAGTCACAACCAAAACACCACTTGGCTTGGATGAGAAACTCACAATTTGTGGAGGCCAGTGCACACGAAGGCACAGCATTGCCAGGCTGGAAACAAAGAGTCGCCAGAGGGAAAGGAAACCGGAAGCAGAACTTTCCCTGTTATGCACCCTGTCTCCGGAACAAGTAGCGAAACCAAATGGGGTGTCCTCTTCCATTCTACACTTCAGCAAAGGCCTGAAGACACTACCTTCAAAACATTTTGCACATCAGTGATGGTGCGACTCAACAATATGTCTCCCCCTCTGGAGTTCTCCCCTTCCCCTTCTTCTCCTGCACAAGCCAGATCCTCTGCTAGAAGTGCGCCCTAATTGTAACCACTGGGTGTGTCCCCTTTCTACAGCGCTGCATTGTTTTCCAGATAGGTGTGTGTTTTTATAAACTGCATACATACATAAACGGAATCTCTCCTCCTCCACTCTCAGCAGCTCTCCTTCCCTCTCAAAAAACATTTCACCCTCCCCACTATCAACTGTTCTGTGTCCCTCTCAAATCAGATCTCTTTGCGCACTCTTAGGAGTTCTCCTTCCCCCACACTCCGCAGCACTCCTTCTCACTCAAGGCAGCTCTCCCTTCCCACTCTCAGCATCTCTCCTTCCCCACTCTTAGCAGCTCTCCTTCCCCCACACTCAGCAGCTCTCCTTCCCACTCAAGGAAGCTCTCTTTCCCCACTCTCAGCAGCTCTCCTTCCCACTCTTAGCAGCTCTCCTTCCCCACTCTCAGCAGCTTTCCTTCCAACTCACAGCAGCTCTCCTTCCCCACTCTCAGCAACTCTCCTTCCCCACTCTCAGCAGCTCTCCTTCCCACTCTCAGCAGCTCTCCTTCCTACTCAAGGCAGCTCTCCTTCCCCCACACTCAGCAGCTCTCCTTCCCAACTCTCAGCATCTCTCCTTCCCTCACAATCAGCAGCTCGCCTTCCCCCAAACTCAGCAGCTCTCCTTCCCCACACTCAGCAGCTCTCCTTCCCCCATACTCAGCAGCTCTCCTTCCCCCACACTCAGCAGCCCACATTCCCCACTCTCAGCAGCTCTCCTTCCCCCACACTAAGCATCTCTCCTTCCCCCACACTCAGCAGCCCACCATCCCCACTCTCAGCAGCTCTCCTTCTCTCTCAAAGCAACTGTCCTTCACTACCCTAGGGTTGGCTCCTACCGGAGGTTTAGGCGATGTCTTAAGGTGAAGAGATAATGGCTATCCATGTAGACGGCGAACCTGCCACCGGGATTTCAACAAGCAGTCGAAACGCCTCCTCATAAGTGATGGGTGCAACAGTGGAGAACTCCTCTGGGGAAAGCATCCCAAGTCTTCAGCAGGTTCAGATAACTAGCAGCTGAAATGCAGAAGCTGGAGTCAACTGGTTAGCGATATGGTCATAGAAGGAGCAGCTTCGTAAGGCAGTAGACCCAAAAAGGAATAGGACTAAAGTATGCCGGAAGAAACAAGTAATGGAGCCCAGGGCAGCTCGGGAACAGAAACCAAGAGGGCAAGTGACCAGTACAGACAAGGGGAATACAACGAGTTCAAAGACACTGCTAAGCAGCCTTACTAGCTTCCAGTCCAGAGCGTCAGCCACAGAACGCTGAGACATTCTGATGCAGGGACGATCCTCCATTTGCCAGTGGTATAGGTGCCATATTGGAATCTGTGATGGGCACTGTCACGAGGCAACAGGACTTCTCCAGCCACCCTACACCCTTATGTGGGTGACTCGAAGTTCAGGTCATAAGAACTTCAATTGGTACAGTTGGGCTAGAGAAGAGGGCGGGGCTACAGGGGTCACGTGTTGCTGGAGGTTGGCAGTTGGCCGTGATGTGATGAAGGAATAAAGATGTTATTTTCCCTACTCTCCGTGTGTGCGTGATTCTTGGCATTAAGCAGGCCGGCACACCGCGTTTGAGAGCGGGACCCTCACAACGAGTGCTGGAGGGTTCCCACAACTGGCGACGAAGGGTTTTTCCATGCGCCCGAAGCCTCTGTCATGAAAATAGATTGCTGTCAGGAAAGAAGGTAAATGGCGTGGAGGGTGCCACCGAGCACTTCGTACGTGTGTCGGCGTGCCTCCGGATGCTGTGAGGAAATCTGGACAACAGGTATTTAATTAACTCACTGTTTAAATACTGACAGGATGTCCCATGCAAAACAACAAGTCAAACCAGAGAAGGGGACAATAAATGTAGATGTCAAAGCTTTGGATCTTGTTAAAGATGAACTGACAGTTATTGAGAATCACATACTGATGAAAGGATCAAAATCTGTCATACCCTCAACGCTAAGAGAACGTGCAATCAAACCAGCTCATGAGGGTCATTGCGGTCTAACTTCCCCAAAACGACTTCTAAGGGAAAAAGTGTGGTTTCCAAAGTTGGAAACTCTAGTTGAACAAGTGGTTGGAAAATGCGAGCTATGTGCTCTATTGGTTCCCAAGCCACATCCAAATCCTTTGCAAATGTAAGCGCTACCTGGAAGTGCCTGGGAGGAAGTGGCAGTCGATTTATTTGGGCCCGTGCAAAACAGAAAATATGCCATAGTATTGATTGATGCATATTCTAGATTTGCGGATGCCCAGATCATTGACTTCACATCCGCAAACTGTGTGATTCCTCCTCTTAACCGCATGCTATCCATTTATGGAATACCAAAGATTTTTAAAACAGATAATGGACCGCCCTTTACAAGTTGTGACTTTGAAAACTTCACCAAATACATGGATTTCCTACATCGCAAGATAACGCCACGATGGCCTCAAGCCAATGGAATCATAGAGCGTTTCATGGCTAACATCAAAAGATCCCTGCAAATAGCACATTTGGTCAACAAGCCATTTATCAATTGCTACGTGACTATCGTCACACTCCTCATAGTAACACTGGAGTAAACCCATCGAACCTGATGTTTCGGAGAATCATAAGATCACGACTGCCCGAGAATCCCAGCAATCCACCTGCCACACAACTTGAACAACAAGTCCGAACTCATGATTCAGAACAAAAAGAAAAAATGAAGAACAGAACTGATAAGAAAAGAAGAGCACAAGAGTGTGAGATAGAGTTAGGAGACCAAGTCATTATGTGTCAACCAAAGATTTGAAAAGAGGACTCTACGCTTGCCCCTGAAATGCTGGAAGTAACTGCAAAAAAAGGCAACAGAGTAACGGCCTGTGGTGACAACCAACAGGAAGTCACAAGAGACTCTTCATACTTTAAAATATTTAATGGTCACATTACTGAGAGAGGGAAAATGTCTGAATAGAGTGATGCGTTTCCAAGCTCATATGAATCATACCAAGGTGACAGTGAACCCTCTGACCAGGACGACTCAATAGAAGAAGATGGCTCAATCACTTGAGAACCTCTGTGTTATGGAAGACCTCAGCGCAGCCGCATAAAAGCCGTCTGATTAATTGAAGAAATGGAATAATAGTGCTAATCCAGTTGAACTTTAAAAGGGGAGGAGATGTCACAAGGCAACAGGGCTTCTCCAGCCACCCCACATCATTATGTGGGTGGCTCGGAAGTTCGTAAGAACTTCAATGGGTACAGTTGGGCTAGGGAAGAGGGCGGGGCTACAGGGGTCATGTTTTGCTGGAGGATGGCAGTTGGCCATGATGTGATAAAGGAATAAAGATGTTATTTCCCCTACTCTCTGCGTGTGCATGATTCTTGGCATTAAGCAGGCCGGCACACCGCGTTTGAGAGCGGAACCCTCGCAACGAGTGCTGGAGGGTTTCCCACAGGCACCGCCATTATAAAAAGAAAATAGGCTGCTACTTGCGCTTGAGCAATAAGGCATCACGGGAACACAGAACTCTGTATTGTGCACCATGGCAACCCTCAGCAGCTGTCCTTGCCTCTCAAGCCAACTCTCCTTTACCCACACTCAGCAGTCCTCCTTCCATCTCAAGGCGGCTGTCCATCCATACTCTCAGCAGCTCTCCTTCCCAGTCTCAGTAGCTCCCCTTCCCAGTCTCAGTACTTCTCCTTCCCAACTCTCAGAAGCTCTGCTTCCCCCAACCTCATCAGGTCTCCCTCCCACTCAGAGCAACTGTGCTTTCCCCCTCTCAGTAGCACTCCTTCTCCCACTCTCAGCAGCTCTCCTTCCCTCTCAAGCCAACTCTTCTTCCTCCGCCGATACCAGGTCTCCTTCCCTCTCATGGCAACTATAATTTCCCCCTCTCAGCAGAACTCTTTCTCCCACTCTCAACAGCTCTCTTTCCCTCTAAAGGAAACTCTCCTTCCCCACTCTCAGCAGCTCTCCTTCCCCCACTTTCTGCAGCTCTCCTTCCCCCACTCCCAGCTGCAGTCCTTGCCCAATCTCAACAGCTCCCCTTCCCCAGTCTCAGTACCGCTCCTTCCCAACTCTCAAAGGCTCTCCTTCCCCCATCCATATCAGGTATCCTTCCCACTCAGAGCAACTGTGCTTTCCCCCTCTCAGTAGCACTCCTTCGCCCACTCTCAGCAGCTCTCCTTCCCTGTCAAGGAAACTCTCCTTCCCCACTCTCAAAAGCTCTCCTTCATCCACTTTCTGCATCTCTAACTTTCTCCACTCTCAGCAGCTCTCCTTACCTCTCAAGCCAACTCTCCTTCCTCTGCTGACATCAGGTCTCCTTCCCTCTCAGGGCAACTATAATTTCCCCTCTCAGCAGCTCTCCTCCCACTCTCAGCAGCTCTCTTTCCCTGTTAAGGAAACTCTCCTTCCCCACTCTCAGCAGCTCTCCTTCCCCAACTGTCTGCAGCTCTCCTTCCCCCACTCCCAGCAGCAGTCCTTGACCAATCTCAGCAGCTTCCTTGCCCCAGTCTCAGTACCACTCCTTCCCAACTCTCAGAGGCGCTCCTTCCCCCACCCTCATCAGGTCTCTTTCCTTCTCAGGGCAACTGTGTTTCCCCCTCGCAGCAGCTCTCCTTCCCCCACTTTCTGCAGCGGTCCTTCACTTTCATGGCAACTCTTCTTCCCACACTCTAAGCAGCTCTCATTAATCCCCCGCTCTGAGCAGCTCTCCTCCCCCCACACTCAGCAGCTCTCCTTCTCCACTCTCACAAGCTCTCTTTCTCCAGTTGTCAAACTAGAAATTATATCGTGCCTCCTATTGCTATGAATATATGTATATTGGCCTACGCCAAGCTGCTAACAAGCTGCTTATAAACTACATGTGAATAAACTCGCATTGCAAGGTCCTGACCTTAGAAACCATGTAAACTGTCATTTTGGGTCAAGCCACCATTTTAGGTTTTCTTGCTCTATAAAGTCACCATGTGAGCTAAAATGGCAGCCTATGTTATTCAGAACAGAACTTGATTGTCATGACCTCTGTACAGCTAATGTATAACTTGCCTGCAGGCCACTTGTTAGGGTCATGAGCTGAGACCTTGTCCTTCTGCTGACCTGTGTGCAATGGATTACCTGTATCATCGAAACTGATCTATAATTGAATGAGAACACCTGCTTAACTATATTGTATAAATTAAGTCCTGCATTGTAATGTTAGGCCTAGAGCGTACATTATTACCATTTCTTCTTGTTAATGTATAAACCTAAGATGAACTAGATTTGACCTGGCAAGGGACCCTAGAGCAGTAACTTATTTATGGAATGGTTAACCTGAAGAAAGGCTGGACAACAGGCTGGAGAAATGTATAAAAGCCTGACTGTTTCAATGAATATTTGCACTCACTGAGCACACCAAACCACGCCGGAGTTCGCTGTGTTGTACTGAGGGTCAATAGCTATCTGAATTTTGTTCTGTTCTTTTGTAACTGGACTCAGTATAAAATAAAGTGCTTTGTATGTTCCTTTGTAACCTGTGTTTGGTGTGTTTCCTTTTTGGTTACCCTGCCTCACATTATTTCCTTGTTTTCACACAGTCTCAGCAGCTCTCCTTCCCCCACTTTTTACATTTATCCTTTCCTCAACCTAACACTACTATTTCTCTCTGAGCACCCCACTATGCTCCTCCCAACAGCTCTCCCTGTTGCCCTTGAGATTTGCTCTCCTTTCCAATCATGTCTTATTCCCTCCGTCTGTCAGCAGCTCCCAGTATCTCCCTTAGTATTTTCCTGTTCCTCTCTCAACAGCTCTCTCAACAGTTGACCTTTCCTCCCAAATAATCTCTTTCCCCACTCTCAGTAGCTCCCTCCTCAAGTTAGTCTTCGTCCCCTACACTCAGCAGTTCCCCTTTCCTCCACTCTCAGTGACTTTTCTCCCCACACTCAGCAGTTCCCCTTCCCTCCACTCTGAGTGACTATACTCCCCCACATGCAGAAGTTTGCCTTTCCTCCACTCTAAGTGACGTTCCTCCCCAACACGCAGCAGTTCACCTTTCCTCCACTCTCAGTGACTATCCTCCCCCACCCGCAGCAGCTCCCCTTTCCTCCAGTCTCAGTGACCTTTTTCCCCACACTCAGCAGTTCCCCTTCCCTCCACTCTGAGTGACTATACTCCCCCACATGCAGAAGTTTGCCTTTCCTCCACTCTAAGTGACTTTCCTCCCCCACACGCAGCAGTTCTCCTTTCCTCCACTCTCGGTGACTATCCTCCCCCACACTCAACAGTTCCCCTTTCCTCCACTCTCCCCCACAGTCTTCAGTTCTCCTTTCCTCCACTCTCAGTGACTGTACTCCCCCACACCCAGCAGCTCTAATTTCCTCCACTCTCAGTGACTATCCACCCCACACTCAGCAGTTCCCCTTTCCTCCACTCTCAGTGACTATCCTCCCCCACACTCAGCAGTTCTCCTTTCCTCCACTGTCAGTGACTATCCTCCCCCACACTCAACAGTTCTCCTTTCCTCCACTCTCAGTGACTATCCTCCCCCTAACTCAGCAGTTCTCCTTTCCTCCACTCTCAGTAACTATCCTCCCCCAAACTCAGCAGTTCTCCTTTCCTCCACTCTCAGTGACTATCCTCCCCCACACTAGCAGTTCTCGTTTCCTCCACTCTCAGTGACTATCCTCCCCCACAGGCAGCAGTTCTCCTTTCCTCCACTCTCAGTGACTATTCTCCCCCCACACTCAGCAGTTCTCCTTTCCTCCACTCTCAGTAACTATCCTCCCCCAAACTCAGCAGTTCTCCTTTCCTCTACTCTCAGTGACTATCCTCCCCCACACTAGCAGTTCTCGTTTCCTCCACTCTCAGTGACTATCCTCCCCCACAGGCAGCAGTTCTCCTTTCCTCCACTCTCAGTGACTATTCTCCCCCCACACTCAGCAGTTCCCCTTTCCTCCACTCTCAGTGACTATCCTACCCCACACACAGCAGTTCCCCTTTCCTCCACTCACAGTGACTACCCCCCCACACTCAGCAGTTCTCCTTTCCTAAACTCTCAGTGACAATCCTCCCCCACACTCAGCAGTTCCCTTTCCTCCAATGTCAGTGACTATCCTCCCCCACACTCAGCAGTTCTCCTTTCCTCCATTCTCGGTGACTATCCTACCCCACACTCAGCAGTTCTCCTTTCCTCCACTCTCAGTGACTATCCACCCCAAACTCAGAAGTTCTCCTTTCCTCCACTCTGTGACAATCCTCACCCACAGGTAGCAGTTCTCCTTTCTTCCACTCTCAGTGACTATCCTCCCCCACACTCAGCAGTTCTCCTTTCCTCCACTCTCAGTGAATATCCTACCCCACACTCAGCAGTTCCCCTTTCCTCCACTCTCAGTGACTATCCTCCCCCACAAGCACCAGTTCACCTTTCCTCCAGTCTCAGTGACTTTTCTCCCCACACTCAGCAGTTCTCCTTTCCTCCGCTCTCGGTGACTATCCTCCCCCACACTCAACAGTTCCCCTTTCCTCCACTCTCCCCCACACTCTTCAGTTCTCCTTTCCTCCACTCTCAGTGACTATCCTCCCCCACACTCAGTTCTTCTTTCCTCCACTCTCAGTGACTATCCTCCCCCACACTCAGTAGTTCTCCTTTCCTCCACCCTCAGTGACTATCCTTCCCCACACTCAGTAGTTCTCCTTTCCTCCACTCTCAGTGACTATCCTCCTCCACACGCAGCAGTTCTCCTTTCCTCCACTCTCAGTGACTATCCTCCCCCATACTCAGCCGTTCTCCTTTCCTCCACTCTCAGTGACTACCCCCCACTCTCAGCAGTTTCCCTTTCCTCTACTCTCAGTGACTATACTCCCCCACACTCAGCAGTTCCCCTTTCCTCCACTCTCAGTGACTATCCTCCCCCACACTCAGCAGTTCTCCTTTACTCCACTCTCAGTGACTATCCTCCCCCCAAACTCAGCAGTTCTCCTTTCCTCCACTCTGTGATAACCCCCCCACACTCAGCAGTTCCCCTTCCCTCCACTCTCAGTGACTATCCTACCCCACACTCAGCAGTTACCCTTTCCTCCACTCTCAGTGACTATCCCCCCCCACACTCAGCAGTTCTCCTTTCCTTCACTCTCAGTGACAATCCTCTCCCACACTCAGCAGTTATCCTTTCCTCCACTCTAAGTGACTATCCTCCCCCACACACAGCATTTCTCCTTTCATCCACTGTCAGTGACTATCCTCCCCCACACTCAGCAGTTCTCCTTTCCTCCACTCTCAGTGACTATCCTCCCCCAAACTCAGCAGTTCTCCTTTCCTCCACTCTCAGTGACTATCCTCCCCCACACGCAGCAGTTCTCCTTTCCTCCACTCTCAGTGACTATCATCCCCCACACTCAGCGGTTCCCCTTTCCTTCACTCTCAGTGACTACCCCCCACTCTCAGCAATTCCCCTTTCCTCCACTCTCAGTGACTATCCTCCCCCACACTCAGCAGTCCCCTTTCCTCCACTCCCAGTGACTATCCTCCCTCACACTCAGCAGCTCTCCTTTCCTCCACTCTCAGTGACTATCCTCCCCCCAAACTCAGCAGTTCTCCTTTCCTCCACTCTGTGATAACCACCCCACACTCAGCAGTTCCCCTTTCCTCCACTCTCAGTGACTATCCTACCCCACACTCAGCAGTTCCCCTTTCCTTCACTCTCAGTGACTACCCCACCACACTCAGCAGTTCTCCTTTCCTAAACTCTCAGTGACAATCTCTCCCATACTCAGCAGTTCTCCTTTCCTCCACTCTCGGTGACTATCCTACCCCACACTCAGCAGTTCTCCTTTCCTCCAATGTCAGTGACTATCCTCCCCCACACTCAGCAGTTCTCCTTTCCTCCACTCTCAGTGACTATCCACCCCAAACTCAGAAGTTCTCCTTTCGTCCACTTTGTGACAATCCTCACCCACAGGTAGCAGTTCTCCTTTCTTCCACTCTCAGTGACTATCCTCCCCCACACTCAGCAGTTCTCCTGTCCTTCACTCTCAGTGACTATCCTCCCCCCACACTCAGTTCTCCTTTCCTTCACTCTCAGTAACTATCCTCCCCCAAACTCAGCAGTTCTCCTTTCCTCCACTCTGTGACTATCCTCACCCACATGCAGCAGTTCCCCTTTCCTCCACTCTCAGTGACTATCCCCCCCACACGCAGAGGTTCACCTTTCCTCCACTCTCGGTGACTATCCTCCCCCACACGCAGCAGTTCACCTTTCCTCCACTCTCAGTGACTATCCTCCGCCCCATGCAGAGGTTCTCCTTTCCTCCACTCTCAGTGACTATCCTCACCCACACGCAGCCATTTGCCTTTCCTCCACTCTCAATGACTATCCTCCCCCACACTCAGCAGTTCCCCTTTCATCCATTCTCAGTGACTACCCCCCACACTCAGCAGTTCCCCTTTCCTCCACTCTCCCCCACACTCTTCAGTTCTCCTTTCCTCCACTCTCAGTGACTCTCCTCCCCCACACCCAGCAGCTCTAATTTCCTCCACTCTCAGTGACTATCCTCCCCCACACTCAGCAGTTCTCCTTTCCTTCACTCTCAGTGACAATCCTCTCCCACACTCAGCATTTCTCCTTTCCTCCACTCTCAGTGTCTATCCTCCCCCACACTCAGCAGTTCTCCTTTCCTCCAATGTCAGTGACTATCCTCCCCCACACTCAGCAGTTCTCCTTTCCTCCACTCTCAGTGACTATCCTCCCCCACACTCAGTTCTTCTTTCCTCCACTCTCAGTGACTATCCTCCCCCACACTCAGTAGTTCTCCTTTCCTCCACTCTCAGTGACTATCCTCCCCCACACTCAGTAGTTCTCCTTTCCTCCACTCTCAGTGACTATCCTCCCCCACACGCAGTAGTTCTCCTTTCCTCCACTCTCAGTGACTATCCTCCCCACACTCAGCCGTTCTCCTTTCCTCCACTCTCAGTGCCTACCCCCCACTCTCAGCAGTTCCCCTTTCCTCCACTCTCAGTGACTATACTCCCCCACACTCAGCAGTTCCCCTTTCCTCCACTCTCAGTGACTATCCTCCCCCACACTCAGCAGTTCTCCTTTCCTCCACTCTTAGTGACTATCCTCCCCCCAAACACAGCAGTTCTCCTTTCCTCCACTCTGTGATAACCCCCCCACACTCAGCAGTTCCCCTTTCCTCCACTCTCAGTGACTATCCCCCCCCACACTCAGCAGTTCTCCTTTCCTTCACTCTCAGTGACAAACCTCTCCCACACTCAGCAGTTCTCCTTTCCTCCACTCTCAGTGACTATCCTCCCCCACACTCAGCAATTCTCCTTTCCTCCACTGTCAGTGACTATCCTCCCCCACACTCAGCAGTTCTCCTTTCCTCCACTCTCAGTGACTATCCTCCCCCAAACTCAGCAGTTCTCCTTTCCTCCACTCTCAGTGACTATCCTCCCCCAAACTCTGAGTTCTCCTTTCCTCCACTCTCAGTGACTATCCTCCCCCACACTCAGCAGTTCTCCTTTCCTCCACACTCAGTGACTATCCTCCCCCACACGCAGCAGTTCTCCTTATCTCCACTCTCAATGACTATCATCCCCCACACTCAGCTGTTCCCCTTTCCTTCACTCTCAGTGACTACCCCCCACTTTCAGCAGTTCCCCTTTCCTCCACTCTCAGTGACTATCCTCCCCCCAAACTCAGCAGTTCTCCTTTCCTCCACTCTCAGTGACTACCCCCCCCACACTCAGGAGTTATCCTTTCCTAAACTCTCAGTGACAATCCTCTCCCACACTCAGCAGTTCTCCTTTCCTCCACTCTTGGTGACTATCCTCCCCCACACTCAGCAGTTCCCCTTTCCTCCAATGTCAGTGACTATCCTCCCCCACACTCAGCGGTTCTCCTTTCCTCCACTCTCAGTGACTATCCTCCCCCAAACTCAGCAGTTCTGCTTTCCTCCACTCTGTAACAATCCTCACCCACAGGTAGCAGTTCTTCTTTCTTCCACTCTCAGTGACTATCCCCCCCCCACACTCAGCAGTTCTTCTTTCCTCCACTCTCAGTGACTATCCTCCCCCAAACTCAGCAGTTCTCCTTTCCTCCACTCTGTGATAACCCCCTCACACTCAGCAGTTCCCCTTTCCTCCACTCTCAGTGACTATCCTACCCCACACTCAGCAGTTCCCCTTTCCTCCACTCTCAGTGACTATCCTCCCCCACACTCAGCAGTTCTCCTGTCCTTCACTCTCAGTGACTATCCTCCCCCCACACTCAGTTCTCCTTTCCTTCACTCTCAGTGACTATCCTCCCCCAAACTCATCAGTTCTCCTTTCCTCCACTCTGTGACTATCCTCACCCACACGCAGCAATTCCCCTTTCCTCCACTCTCAGTGACTATCTCCCCCCCACACGCAGAGGTTCACCTTTCCTCCACTCTCAGTGACTATCCTCCCCCAAATGCAGCAGTTCACCTTTCCTCCACTCTCAGTGACTATCCTCACCCACACGCAGCCATTTGCCTTTCCTCCACTCTCAGTGACTATCCTCCCCCACACTCAGCAGTTCCCCTGTCATCCATTCTCAGTGACTACCCCTCACACTCAGCAGTTCCCCTTTCCTCCACTCTCAGTGACTATCCTCCCCCACACTCAGCCGTTCCCCTTTCCTCCACGCTCAGTGACTACTCCTCACTCTCAGCAGTTCCCCTTTCCTCCACTCTCAGTGACTATCCCCCCCACACTCAGCAGTTCCCCTTTCCTCCACTCTCAGTGACTATCACCCCCACACTCAGCAGTTCCCCTTTCCTCCACTCCCAGTGACTATCCTCCCCCACACTCAGCAGTTCCCCTTTCCTCCACTCTCAGTGACTATCCACCCCCACACTCAGCAGTTCCCCTTTCCTCCACTCTCAGTAACTATCCCACCCACACTCAGCAGTTCCCCTTTCCTCCACTCTCAGTGGCTATCACCCCCACACTCAGCAGTTCCCCTTTCCTCCACTCTCAGTGACTATCCTCCCCCACACTCAGCAGTTCCCCTTTCCTCCACTCTCAGTGACTATCCACCCCCACACTCAGCAGTTCTCCTTTCCTCTACTCTCAGTGACTATCCTCCCCCACACTCTGCAGTTCTCCTTTCCCTCACTCTCAGTGACTATCCTCCCCACACTCAGCAGTTCCCCTTTCCTCCACTCTCAGTGACTATCCTCCCCCACACTTAGCAGTTCCCCTTTCCTCCACTCTGTGATAACCCCCCCACACTCAGCAGTTCCCCTTTCCTCCACTCTCAGTGACTATCCCCCCCACACTCAGCAGTTCTCCTTTCCTTCACTCTCAGTGACAATCCTCTCCCACACTCAGCAGTTCTCCTTTCCTCCACTCTCAGAGACTATCCCCCCACACTCAGCAATTCTCCTTTCCTCCACTCTCAGTGACTATCCTCCCCCAAACTCAGCAGTTCTCCTGTCCTTCACTCTCAGTGACTATCCTTCCCCCACACTCAGTTCTCCTTTCCTTCACTCTCAGTGACTATCCTCCCCCAAACTCAGCATTTCTCCTTTTCTCCACTCTGTGATAACCCCCTCACGCTCAGCAGTTCCCCTTTCCTCCACTCTCAGTGACTATCCTACCCCACACTCAGCAGTTCTCCTGTCCTTCACTCTCAGTGACTATCCTCCCTCACACTCAGCAGCTCTCCTTTCCTCCACTCTCAGTGACTATCCTCCCCCCAAACTCAGAAGTTCTCCTTTCCTCCACTCTCAGTGACTACCCCCCACACTCAGCAGTTCCCCTTTCCTCCAATGTCAGTGACTATACTCCCCCACACTCAGCGGTTCTCCTTTCCTCCACTCTCAGTGACTATCCTCCCCCAAACTCAGCAGTTCTCCTGTCCTTCACTCTCAGTGACTATCCTTCCCCCACACTCAGTTCTCCTTTCCTTCACTCTCAGTGACTATCCTCCCCCAAACTCAGCATTTCTCCTTTCCTCCACTCTGTGATAACCCCCTCACGCTCAGCAGTTCCCCTTTCCTCCACTCTCAGTGACTATCCTACCCCACACTCAGCAGTTCTCCTGTCCTTCACTCTCAGTGAGTATCCTCCCCTCACACTCAGTTCTCCTTTCCTTCACTCTCAGTGACTATCCTCCCCCAAACTCAGCAGTTCTCCTTTCCTCCACTCTGTGATAACCCCCTCACACTCAGCAGTTCCCCTTTCCTCCACTCTCAGTGACTATCCTACCCCACACTCAGCAGTTCTCCTGTCCTTCACTCTCAGTGACTATCCTCCCCCCACACTCAGTTCTCCTTTCCATCACTCTCAGTGACTATCCTCCCCCAAACTCAGCAGTTCCCCTTTCCTCCACTCTCAGTGACTATCTCCCCCCCACACGCAGAGGTTCACCTTTCCTCCACTCTCAGTGACTATCCTCCCCCACACGCAGCAGTTCACCTTTCCTCCACTCTCAGTGACTATCTCCCCCGCATGCAGAGGTTCCCCTTTCCTCCACTCTCAGTGACTATCCTCACCCACACACAGCCATTTGCCTTTCCTCCACTCTCAGTGACTATCCTCCCCCACACTCAGCAGTTCCCCTTTCATCCATTCTCAGTGACTACCCCCCACACTCAGCAGTTCCCCTTTTCTCCACTCTCAGTGACTATCCTCCTCCACACTCAGCAGTCCTCCTTTCCTTCACTCTCAGTGACTATCCTCCCCCACACTCAGCCGTTCCCCTTTCCTCCACGCTCAGTGACTACTCCCCACTCTCAGCAGTTCCCCTTTCCTCCACTCTCAGTGACTATCCCCCCACACTCAGCCGTTCCCCTTTCCTCCACGCTCAGTGACTACTCCCCACTCTCAGCAGTTCCCCTTTCCTCCACTCTCAGTGACTATCCCCCCACACTCAGCAGTTCCCCTTTCCTCCACTCTCAGTGACTATCCTACCCCACACTCAGCAGTTCTCCTGTCCTTCACTCTCAGTGACTATCCTCCCCCCACACTCAGTTCTCCTTTCCATCACTCTCAGTGACTATCCTCCCCCAAACTCAGCAGTTCTCCTTTCCTCCACTCTGTGACTATCCTCACCCACACGCAGCAGTTCCCCTTTCCTCCACTCTCAGTGACTATCTCCCCCCCCACACGCAGAGGTTCACCTTTCCTCCACTCTCAGTGACTATCCTCCCCCACACGCAGCAGTTCACCTTTCCTCCACTCTCAGTGACTATCCTCCCCCGCATGCAGAGGTTCCCCTTTCCTCCACTCTCAGTGACTATCCTCACCCACACGCAGCCATTTGCCTTTCCTCCACTCTCAGTGACTATCCTCCCCCACACTCAGCAGTTCCCCTTTCATCCATTCTCAGTGACTACCCCCCAAACTCAGCAGTTCCCCTTTCCTCCACTCTCAGTGACTATCCTCTTCCACACTCAGCAGTCCTCCTTTCCTTCACTCTCAGTGACTATCCTCCCCCACACTCAGCCGTTCCCCTTTCCTCCACGCTCAGTGACTACTCCCCACTCTCAGCAGTTCCCCTTTCATCCACTCTCAGTGACTATCCCCCCACACTCAGCAGTTCCCCTTTCCTCCACTCTCAGTGACTATCACCCCCACACTCAGCAGTTCCCCTTTCCTTCACTCTCAGTGACTATCCTCCCCCACACTCAGCAGTTCCCCTTTCCTCCACTCTCAGTGACTATCCAGCCCCACACTCAGCAGTTCCCCTTTCCTCCACTCTCAGTGACTATCCCACCCACACTCAGCAGTTCCCCTTTCCTCCACTCTCAGTGACTATCACCCCCACACTCAGCAGTTCCCCTTTCCTCCACTCTCAGTGACTATCCTCCCCCACACTCAGCAGTTCCCCTTTCCTCCACTCTCAGTGACTATCCACCCCCACACTCAGCAGTTCCCCTTTCCTCCACTCTCAGTGACTATCCTCCTCCACACTCAGCCATTTTCCTTTCCTCCACTCTCAGTGACTATCCTCCCCCACACTCAGCAGTTCCCCTTTCATCCATTCTCAGTGACTACCCCCCACACTCAGCAGTTCCCCTTTCCTCCACTCTCAGTGACTATCCCCCCACACTCAGCAGTTCCCCTTTCCTCCACTCTCAGTGACTTTTTCCCCAACACTTAGCATATCCCCTTTCCTCCACTATCAGTGACTATCCCCCCCACACTCAGCAGTTCCCCTTTCCTCCACTCTCAGTGACTATCCTCCCCCACACTCAGCAGTTCCCCTTTCCTCCACTCTCAGTGACTATCCACCCCCACACTCAGCAGTTCTCCTTTCCTCCACTCTCAGTGACAATCCTCCCCAAACTCAGCAGTTCCCCTTTCCTCCACTCTCAGTGACTATCCTCCCCCTCACTCAGCAGTTCCCCTTTCCTCCACTCTCAGTGACTTTTTCCCCAACACTTAGCATATCCCCTTTCCTCCACTATCAGTGACTATCCCCCCCACACTCAGCAGTTCCCCTTTCCTCCACTCTCAGTGACTATCCTCCCCCACACTCAGCAGTTCCCCTTTCCTCCACTCTCAGTGACTATCCACCCCCACACTCAGCAGTTCTCCTTTCCTCCACTCTCAGTGACAATCCTCCCCACACTCAGCAGTTCCCCTTTCCTCCACTCTCAGTGACTATCCTCCCCCACACTCAGCAGTTCCCCTTTCTTCCACTCTCAGTGACTGTCCCCCCCACACTCAGCAGTTCCCCTTTCCTCCACTCTCACTGACTATCCCCCACACTCAGCAGTTCCCCTTTCCTCCACTCTCAGTGACGTTTTCCCCAACACTTAGCATATCCCCTTTCCTCCACTATCAGTGACTATCCCCCCCACACTCAGCAGTTCCCCTTTCCTCCACTCTCAGTGACTATCCTCCCCCACACTCAGCAGTTCCCCTTTCCTCCACTCTCAGTGACTATCCACCCCCACACTCAGCAGTTCTCCTTTCCTCCACTCTCAGTGACAATCCTCCCCACACTCAGCAGTTCCCCTTTCCTCCACTCTCAGTGACTATCCTCCCCCTCACTCAGCAGTTCCCCTTTCCCCCACTCTCAGTGACTTTTTCCCCAACACTTAGCATATCCCCTTTCCTCCACTATCAGTGACTATCCCCGCCACACTCAGCAGTTCCCCTTTCCTCCACTCTCAGTGACTACCCTCCCCCACACTCAGCAGTTCCCCTTTCCTCCACTCTCAGTGACTATCCACCCCCACACTCAGCAGTTCTCCTTTCCTCCACTCTCAGTGACAATCCTCCCCACACTCAGCAGTTCCCCTTTCCTCCACTCTCAGTGACTATCCTCCCCCTCACTCAGCAGTTCCCCTTTCCTCCACTCTCAGTGACTATCCTCCCCCACACTCAGCAGTTCCCCTTTCTTCCACTCTCAGTGACTACCCCACCCACACTCAGCAGTTCCCCTTTCCTCCACTCTTAGGGACTATCCTCCCCCCAAACTCAGCAGTTCCCATTTCCTCCACTCTTAGTGACTACCCCCCACACTCAGCAGTTCCCCTTTCCTCCACTCTCAGTGACTATCCTAACCCACACTCAGCAGTTCTCCTGTCCTTCACTCTCAGTGACTATCCTCCCCCAATCTCAGCAGTTCCACTTTCCTCCACTCTCAGTGACTACCCCCCCACACTCAGCTGTTCCCATTTCCTCCACTCTCAGTGAATATCCTCCCCCACACTCAGCAGGTTCCCTTTGCTCCACTCTCAGTGAATCCCCCCCACACTCAGCAGTTCCCCTTTCCTCCACTCTCAGTGACTATCCTCCCCCACACTCAGCAGTTCCCCTTTCTTCCACTCTCAGTGACTACCCCACCCACACTCAGCAGTTCCCCTTTCCTCCACTCTTAGTGACTATCCTCCCCCCAAACTCAGCAGTTCCCATTTCCTCCACTCTTAGTGACTACCCCCCACACTCAGCAGTTCCCCTTTCCTCCACTCTCAGTGACTATCCTAACCCACACTCAGCAGTTCTCCTGTCCTTCACTCTCAGTGACTATCCTCCCCCAATCTCAGCAGTTCCACTTTCCTCCACTCTCAGTGACTACCCCCCCACACTCAGCTGTTCCCCTTTCCTCCACTCTCAGTGAATATCCTCCCCCACACTCAGCAGGTTCCCTTTGCTCCACTCTCAGTGAATCCCCCCCACACTCAGCAGTTCCCCTTTCCTCCACTCTCAGTGACTATCCTCCCCCACACTCAGCAGTTCCCCTTTCTTCCACTCTCAGTGACTACCCCACCCACACTCAGCAGTTCCCCTTTCCTCCACTCTTAGTGACTATCCTCCCCCCAAACTCAGCAGTTCCCATTTCCTCCACTCTTAGTGACTACCCCCCACACTCAGCAGTTCCCCTTTCCTCCACTCTCAGTGACTTTTTACCCAACACTTAGCATATCCCCTTTCCTCCACTATCAGTGACTATCCCCCCCACACTCAGCAGTTCCCCTTTCCTCCACTCTCAGTGACTATCCTCCCCCACACTCAGCAGTTCCCCTTTCCTCCACTCTCAGTGACTATCCACCCCCACACTCAGCAGTTCTCCTTTCCTCCACTCTCAGTGACAATCCTCCCCACACTCAGCAGTTCCCCTTTCCTCTACTCTCAGTGACTATCCTCCCCCTCACTCAGCAGTTCCCCTTTCCCCCACTCTCAGTGACTTTTTCCCCAACACTTAGCATATCCCCTTTCCTCCCCTATCAGTGACTATCCCCCCACACTCAGCAGTTCCCCTTTCCTCCACTCTCAGTGACTACCCTCCCCCACACTCAGCAGTTCCCCTTTCCTCCACTCTCAGTGACTATCCACCCCCACACTCAGCAGTTCTCCTTTCCTCCACTCTCAGTGACAATCCTCCCCACACTCAGCAGTTCCCCTTTCCTCCACTCTCGGTGACTATCCTCCCCCTCACTCAGCAGTTCCCCTTTCCTCCACTCTCAGTGACTATCCTCCCCCACACTCAGCAGTTCCCCTTTCTTCCACTCTCAGTGACTACCCCACCCACACTCAGCAGTTCCCCTTTCCTCCACTCTTAGGGACTATCCTCCCCCCAAACTCAGCAGTTCCCATTTCCTCCACTCTTAGTGACTACCCCCCACACTCAGCAGTTCCCCTTTCCTCCACTCTCAGTGACTATCCTAACCCACACTCAGCAGTTCTCCTGTCCTTCACTCTCAGTGACTATCCTCCCCCAATCTCAGCAGTTCCACTTTCCTCCACTCTCAGTGACTACCCCCCCACACTCAGCTGTTCCCCTTTCCTCCACTCTCAGTGAATATCCTCCCCCACACTAAGCAGGTTCCCTTTGCTCCACTCTCAGTGAATCCCCCCCACACTCAGCAGTTCCCCTTTCCTCCACTCTCAGTGACTATCCTCCCCCACACTCAGCAGTTCCCCTTTCTTCCACTCTCAGTGACTACCCCACCCACACTCAGCAGTTCCCCTTTCCTCCACTCTTAGTGACTATCCTCCCCCCAAACTCAGCAGTTCCCATTTCCTCCACTCTTAGTGACTACCCCCCACACTCAGCAGTTCCCCTTTCCTCCACTCTCAGTGACTATCCTCACCCACACTCAGCAGTTCTCCTGTCCTTCACTCTCAGTGACTATCCTCCCCCAATCTCTGCAGTTCCACTTTCCTCCACTCTCAGTGACTACCCCCCCACACTCAGCAGTTCCCCTTTCGTCCACTCTCAGTGAATATCCTCCCCTACACTCAGCAGCTCCCCTTTGCTCCACTCTCAGTGAATCCCCCCCACACTCAGCAGTTCCCCTTTCCTCCACTCTCAGTGACTATCCACCCCCAAACTCAGCAGTTCCCCTTTCCTCCACTCTCAGTGACTACACTCCCTACACGCAGCAGTTCCCATTTATTCCACTCTCAGTGACTATCCTCCCCCACACTCAGCAGTTCCCCTTTCCTCCATTCTCAGTGACTACCCCCACACTCAGTAGTTCCCCTTTCCTCCACTCTTAGTGACTATCCTCCCCCACACTCAGCAGTTCCCCTTTCCTCCACTCTCAGTGACTATCCTTCCCCACACTCAGCAGTTCCCCTTTCATCCACTCTCAGTGACTATCCCCCGACACTCAGCAGTTCCCCTTTCCTCTACTCTCAGAGACTATCCCCCCACACTCAGCAGTTCCCCTTTCCTCCACTCACAGTTACTACCATCACACTCAGCAGTTCCCCGTTCCTCCACTCTCAGTGACTATCCTCCCCCACACTCAGCAGTTCTCCTTTCCTCTACTCTCAATGACTATCCTCCCCCACACTCAGCAGTTCTCCTTTCCTCCACTCTCAGTGACTATCCTCCCCCACACGCAGCAGTCACCTTTCCTCCACTCTCAGAGAATTTTCTCCCCACACTCAGCAGTTCTCCTTTCCTTAACTCTCAGTGACAATCCTCCCCCACACTCAGCAGTTCCACTTTCTTCCGCTCCCAGTGACTATCCTCCCCCACATGCAGCAGTTCTCCTTTCCTCCACTCTCAGTGACTATCCTCCCCCACATGCAGCAGTCCCCTTTCCTCCACTCTCAGAGAATTTTCTCCCCACACTCAGCAGTTCTCCTTTCCTTAACTCTCAGTGACAATCCTCACCCACACTCAGCAGTTCTCCTGTCCTTCACTCTCAGTGACTATCCTCCCCCAATCTCTGCAGTTCCACTTTCCTCCACTCTCAGTGACTACCCCCCCACACTCAGCAGTTCCCCTTTCGTCCACTCTCAGTGAATATCCTCCCATACACTCAGCAGCTCCCCTTTGCTCCACTCTCAGTGAATCCCCCCCACACTCAGCAGTTCCCCTTTCCTCCACTCTCAGTGACTATCCACCCCCAAACTCAGCAGTTCCCCTTTCCTCCACTCTCAGTGACTACACTCCCCACACGCAGCAGTTCCCATTTATTCCACTCTCAGTGACTATCCTCCCCCACACTCAGCAGTTCCCCTTTCCTCCATTCTCAGTGACTACCCCCACACTCAGTAGTTCCCCTTTCCTCCACTTTTAGTGACTATCCTCCCCCACACTCAGCAGTTCCCCTTTCCTCCACTCTCAGTGACTATCCTTCCCCACACTCAGCAGTTCCCCTTTCATCCACTCTCAGTGACTATCCCCCGACACTCAGCAGTTCCCCTTTCCTCTACTCTCAGAGACTATCCCCCCACACTCAGCAGTTCCCCTTTCCTCCACTCACAGTTACTACCATCACACTCAGCAGTTCCCTGTTCCTCCACTCTCAGTGACTATCCTCCCCCACACTCAGCAGTTCTCCTTTCCTCTACTCTCAATGACTATCCTCCCCCACACTCAGCAGTTCTCCTTTCCTCCACTCTCAGTGACTATCCTCCCCCACACGCAGCAGTCACCTTTCCTCCACTCTCAGAGAATTTTCTCCCCACACTCAGCAGTTCTCCTTTCCTTAACTCTCAGTGACAATCCTCCCCCACACTCAGCAGTTCCACTTTCTTCCACTCCCAGTGACTATCCTCCCCCACATGCAGCAGTTCTCCTTTCCTCCACTCTCAGTGACTATCCTCCCCCACATGCAGCAGTCCCCTTTCCTCCACTCTCAGAGAATTTTCTCCCCACACTCAGCAGTTCTCCTTTCCTTAACTCTCAGTGACAATCCTCCCCCACACTCAGCAGTTCCACTTTCCTCCACTCCCAGCGACTATCCTCCCCCACATGCAGCAGTTCTCCTTTCCTCCACTCTCAGTGACTATCCTCCCCCACACTCAGCAGTTCCCCTTTCTTCCACTCTCAGTGACTACCCCACCCACACTCAGCAGTTCCCCTTTCCTCCACTCTTAGGGACTATCCTCCCACCAAACTCAGCAGTTCCCATTTCCTCCACTCTTAGTGACTACCCCAACACACTCAGCAGTTTGCCTTTCCTCCACTCTCAGTGACTATCCTAACCCACACTCAGCAGTTCTCCTGTCCTTCACTCTCAGTGACTATCCTCCCCCAATCTCAGCAGTTCCACTTTCCTCCACTCTCAGTGACTACCCCCACACACTCAGCAGTTCCACTTTCCTCCACTCCCAGTGACTATCCTCCCCCACATGCAGCAGTTCTCCTTTCCTCCACTCTCAGTGACTATCCTCCCCCACATGCAGCAGCCCCCTTTCCTCCACTCTCAGAGAATTTTCTCCCCACACTCAGCAGTTCTCCTTTCCTTAACTCTCAGTGACAATCCTCCCCCACACTCAGCAGTTCCACTTTCCTCCACTCCCAGTGACTATCCTCCCCCACATGCAGCAGTTCTCCTTTCCTCCACTCTCAGTGACTATCCTCCCCCACACTCAGCAGTTCCCCTTTCTTCCACTCCCAGTGACTACCCCACCCACACGCAGAAGTTCCCCTTTCCTCCACTCTTAGGGACTATCCTCCCCCCAAACTCAGCAGTTCCCATTTCCTCCACTCTTAGTGACTACCCCCCCACACTCAGCAGTTTGCCTTTCCTCCACTCTCAGTGACTATCCTAACCCACACTCAGCAGTTCTCCTGTCCTTCACTCTCAGTGACTATCCTCCCCCAATCTCAGCAGTTCCACTTTCCTCCACTCTCAGTGACTACCCTCCCCCACACTCAGCAGTTCCCCTTTCCTCCACTCTCAGTGAATATCCTCCCCCACACTCAGCAGGTCCCCTTTGCTCCACTCTCAGTGAATCCCCCCCACACTCAGCAGTTCCCCTTTCCTCCACTCTCAGTGACTATCCTCCCCCACACTCAGCAGTTCCCCTTTCTTCCACTCTCAGTGACTACCCCACCCACACTCAGCAGTTCCCCTTTCCTCCACTCTTAGTGACTATCCTCCCCCCAAACTCAGCAGTTCCCATTTTCTCCACTCTTAGTGACTACCCCCCCACACTCAGCAGTTCCCCTTTCTCCACTCTCAGTGAATATCCTCCCCCACACTCAGCAGCTCCCCTTTGCTCCACTCTCAGTGAATCCCCCCCACACTCAGCAGTTCCCCTTTCCTCCACTCTCAGTGACTATCCACCCCCAAACTCAGCAGTTCCCCTTTCCTCCACTCTCAGTGAATCCCCCCCACACTCAGCAGTTCCCCTTTCCTCCACTCTCAGTGACTATCCACCCCCAAACTCAGCAGTTCCCCTTTCCTCCACTCTCAGTGACTACACTCCCCACACGCAGCAGTTCCCATTTATTCCACTCTCAGTGACTATCCTCCCCCACACTCAGCAGTTCCCCTTTCCTCCATTCTCAGTGACTACCCCCACACTCAGTAGTTCCCCTTTCCTCCACTCTCAGTGACTATCCTTCCCCACACTCAGCAGTTCCCCTTTCATCCACTCTCAGTGACTATCCCCCCACACTCAGCAGTTCCCCTTTCCTCTACTCTCAGAGACT